>NW_016690220.1:4105882-4113413 GCF_001604755.1 Lepidothrix coronata | reverse complement strand
TTTTTTTTTTTTTTTTTTTTTTTTTTTTTTATATTTCTGCCGCTTCTGTTGCTGCCGCCAGTGCTGCCGCCGCCGCCGCCTCTGTGCCCGCGCCCCGGAGATGTCCTTCCCCCAGCTGGGCTACCCGCAGTATCTCAGCGCCAGCCAGGCGGTGTACGGGAGCGACCGGCCCGGGGTCCTGGCTGCCGCCGCCGCCGCCGCCGCCGCCGCCGCTGCCGCCTCGGGCCGGCCCGCGGGCGCCGAGCTGGGCAGCGGCTCGGCCGCTGTCACCTCGGTGCTGGGCATGTACGCTAGTCCCTACAGCGCCCCCAACTACAGCGCCTTCCTGCCCTACACCGCAGACCTCGGCCTTTTCTCCCAGATGGTGAGTGAGCACCGCGCTGCCCCCCGCGCTGGCCCAGGCCCTCGGGGCCATGGGGCCGGGGCAACCGGGGAGCCGGGGGCGGGCGGAGGCCGCGAAGCCAAGCGCGGCGGGCGGCGGGGCGGCTGTGGGGGCGGCTTACGCCCGGCCCGGGGTCCGCTGCGGAGAGGGGAGCGTGTCTGCCGGCGGGTCTGCGAAGCAGAGAGGGGCCGGGGGCGGCGGGCCAGGTCTGCAGGAGAAGTCTCCGTCCTCCCCGTCGTTTTCCAGCCGGGCAAAACTCCGAGTTTTTCTTGGCAGTGAAAGGGCTGTCCAGGGCTCCTGCCTTCGTGTTGTCGGCTTTCCTTAGCAACTCGGTTGTTTTTTTTTTTTTTTTCCATGTTGTTAGTGTTGTTGTTGACGGGTGATATTGTCGGTCCTGCTGTTTCAATGGGCTTTCCAGCGCGCTCCTCTTTCCGCCTGGTACTTTTCTTTGCCGCCGAGCAATAAACAGGTTCCGTCCGAAAGGCCAAAGTCTCGGTACCTGTGGCGCCAGTTTATTTCGAGGCATTTTCCCTAAACCTTAAAAATTGGCCGTTCTGTTATCTGAACTTTTCATACTCTGATTATGGCGAGTATCATAGATGGGATTTGCATTAAGCGGAGGAGGGTATCTACATCCCATTATACGCATCGGAGCAGAAAGGCATATTGGCGTTAACTTTAAAACAAATTGAAATCACTCAGACTGTCCTCTGGCTTCTTTCCCTCTTTTCTTCAGAATGTAATAGTTAGAAAGTGAAGCATATTTTTTTAAAGTAACTATTTTTATCTGCGGTGTCGTTTAAACGTTTTCGTTGCTGGTATCTCCAAAGTTCGCAGCGGCGGTACACCATAGGTTCCATTTCGTTTTCTAAATGTCCCTCTCTTCTCTCTCCCCGACACATAAAAGTGTGAATATTTATAACTGGGTGAATGCAAGGCATAACTTGTTAGGGTTTTAAATACATATATGTAGGCAAGGAGGTAGGTACGCTGTTGAACAAGATTCAGCATCTGAAAGCAGATAATTTTGCTGCTGTAAACATTTCCTAAGAAGTCACTTTTACAGCATGTATTTCCTACTTTTTTTTTTCCTCCTTTTTTTTCCCCTCTTTAACCTTGATTTTGGAAATGTAGTAAAATTTGAGACGGAAGCAATGAGTGATTTACAAGTGGTTTCTTCAAAAGAATTCCCAACAGAGATTACACAAAAATAGCATTTCAGCAACAATAACAAAAGACAGCGAAATAAAGAGAGTGTAGAAAGCCCACCTTGTAACACATTAAAAAAATTACGCCGGACTACTCCTTGTGTATAAGCAGTGTCTCTGAAATTAAAATATATGACTGTTTTTAACTGTTTGACAAAGTTAAATTAGTTTCTTCGCAGACATTATTGAAGAGGTCCATTTTTAAGGCTGACATAAATTACGACAGAGTAATACTAAGAATGTATTTCTGGACTATGAAAAAAAAGCGACATTGCAATAGAAGCAATGAAGAAAGAAAACTGCTTGAAATGTTAGCTATTTTGGAACAGTTCCCATTCCTACTCTCAAAGTATCCTGGTATTTTATTACAGTGATTTACCATGACGGTGATATTTTGAAATAAATTCTGAATTTCTGAAAAATTTTAAACCAAGAGCTAAAATATTAGGTTAATATCTGGACAATTTGCGGTAATAATGAGGCCTAATGAGGTTGCTAGAAAGATAAAATGTTATTTACCAAAACACCTGATGGGATAATTTGACTTGCTGTGTTTTACTACTGATGATAAAAAGAATATTGATTGCAAATAAATCACCGTCTCTAAACGCTTGTAAACAATTTGCGTTTGCTCTGGCCAGATCAAAGTAAAACTTATGAGATAAAGTGTCTGCATATCCGTATTCTACAATGCGTGGATCACTTTTCATTCCAGAGTTTAAAGGCTCTTCGAACAGTTAGAAGTTAATGTTTTACTCCAGAATCTTGGTGTATGATCTGGGGAGCGGGGGTGGTGGTGTTGGCTTGTGTGTGGAAAATCTTTTATGTTATTATTGTCTTTGTACTGAAGTTGTGCATTCATGTCCCCAGTCTCGCCTCACTAGGGGCAAAAATAAAGAATGCTGTGCATGCATTTGTAGCATCCTCCTGAATACTTTGCAGATAAATCCGACGCTGTGCACGGGCATTAGTTAGTAAGTGCGGTGTAGTACCAGTTTTATCTGTCTGATAATTTCAAGGGCACAGTAAATTGTCTCGCCGAGGCGAAGTTGCTGCATTTCCATCGTTTGGTTTGACTTGATTTTCGGAGAAAATATGCACGATGTCTGTCAGAGCTCCGCTTAGCATCTCTCTTTCCTTTTTCTGCAAGAAAGGGGAATCATTTGGGAACAGTCTCTGACCTAAACGTGAAGAGCCTGGAGCGGGGAGGGCCGAATTTGGCTGTGAAGACCTTTTGCACCACTGAAAGGCGTATTCCGGCTCCCGGAGTAGCCTATTCAGGTCTGTTAGAGACGCTAACGAGATAATTGATGTGCTTTTTCCTCTCCGCTTGTCTGAATGTGTTGCAGGGCTCCCAGTACGAGCTAAAAGATAATCCCGGTGTCCACCCTGCTACTTTTGCTGCCCACACTGCCCCCGGCTATTATCCCTATGGACAGTTCCAATACGGGGACCCGGGACGGCCCAAAAATGCCACTCGGGAGAGTACCAGCACCCTCAAGGCCTGGCTCAACGAGCACCGCAAGAACCCCTACCCCACCAAGGGCGAGAAGATCATGTTGGCCATCATCACCAAGATGACCCTCACCCAGGTCTCCACCTGGTTTGCCAATGCCCGCCGGCGGCTCAAGAAGGAGAACAAGGTGACCTGGGGCTCCAGGAGTAAGGACCAAGAAGATGCAAACCTCTTCGGGAGTGACAATGAGGGGGACCCCGAGAAGAACGAAGATGATGAGGAAATTGACCTGGAGAGCATAGATATAGATAAAATCGATGAGAACGATGGGGAGCAGAGCAATGAGGAAGAGGAGGAGAAGCCTGAGCTCCTGAGACAAAGCAGTGAAGAGGAGCACTTGGAAAAGGAAAAGGATTTGGCACTGTCAGGGTCTGAAGGGCTGAAACCCAAAGATGCACTGGCCATGGTGAAGGAAGCCTCTGACAACAGCACCAGAATTATCAGTCCCGGGGGACCGAACAATTTACAGATGCCATCTCACAGCAAACCCAAGATTTGGTCTTTGGCAGAGACAGCAACCAGTCCTGATGGTGCCCTGAAATCTTCTCCTCCTCCACCCCCTCCTCCCCAGGTTAACCACACTTCTCCTCAGATCCAGCACCCTGCTTTTCTCCCTAGCCATGGACTCTACACATGTCAGATTGGCAAATTTCACAACTGGACAAATGGGGCGTTCCTCACTCAGAGTTCCCTGCTAAACGTGAGGTCTTTTTTGGGAGTAAATCACCACCATGCTGCTCATCACAATCACCACCTCCAGGCCCAGCAACCATCTTCTGTTTTAACAGCAACCCTGGGAGCCCTAAGCAGTGAAAAACCTTCAGAGAGGACCAGTCCCAAACACATAGGTAATTAATGCATCAGGCATTCACCTCTCCCCCCACCCCCAACATATGTATATGAACTTCTTGGGAAATGGTGTCACATTTAGCCCTGGTGTAATTGATTGCTTTTAACTGAGTTACTGTTTACTCTAGGGTTGATTTCTGGCCCCCCTCCCAAGCATGTTGATTGCATATATTAAGCCCATTTCATGTAGCCTATTACATTCCCAGTCTATACACCCATCAAGTCAAATGAGAGTGCAGGAATAGCACTGTGAAATGTATAGTTTTGAGTTTGCTTTACTTGCCTCCTTCATGACCCTCATCACCCAGCAATTTCAATGACACTAAAAATGTGTCAAGAAAAGCTTGCAGACTCCTTAAATACTGAAAGTAGGGAATAGTGCTGTACACACATGCACACACATATCTACATATGTCAACAGGAGCATGAGAGGGACACTCTGCACACTGTCCAGATTCTTATTGTTGTTATTCTAAAATGGTTCTCTTGTTTTGTTTTGTTTTTTCTTTTTCTCTCTCCTTTTTTTCCCTCCTGTCTCCTTCTAGAAAGAGAAAATGTACCAAGAACTGACTCCCCACCCCAGCCGCTAAAATCGCCCTTCCAGCCGGTCCGTGACAAGTGAGTTTGTTTGTTTGTTTTCACTGCAGGAATGTTACTTATGCGAAACAGTGTTTGAATAATAAAGACTAATTATAACACCTAATCATCACCATAATAATACATAAAGACAATAAAAACAGCACAGGAGTGGCTGTAATCTTTTCGAACTTAGACTAAATTGCAATTGTACATAGCCAGACTGTAACTTTTCTAAAACTTAACAGACGTCAAAGATCTTGTTAATTACACCAGTCAGAACGATTTTTTTTTGGAATTATCTAACACTAGGATGTTATAGGAATAGACGGGCAATTTAAAAAAAAAAAAAAAGATATTTTTTTCTGAAAGATTGTTACGTCTTTTTTTTTTTTCCTCCCTTCCCCCCTGCAGCTCTTTGGCTCAGCAAGAGGGAACACCGAGAATTTTAACAGCTCTCCCTTCTGCTTGATTAAATGATTTGGTGAAAAAATATTACAGAGACTGGTATTAAGGACAGAGAAAAAAAAAGGAAACGGTATAAACGACTCCCATCAATCTCTTTTTGCAATAAGGTGGTGCAAATCCATAAAAGTGATTACACAAATCTGTAGATGGATCCCCTTCCTCATTGTACCATTTCAGATCGTGTTATTCTAACCATTCTTGGATTATTGGTTTGGTAAATGTTTCCCATGTGTTTGTGGGGGTTTTTTGTTTGGTTTTTTTTTTTTTTTTTCTGTATATAGAGTGATTTCAGATTGTAAATAACACGTCAGCAAAACTTGTCTAAATCATATATTTTTGTCTAATAAACTAAATGAAATTATGAACTCTTTTCAGGTATGTATTCTGTTGCTGCATATCTTATACATATATTACAAATCTATTCAAACATTTATAATTTGTTTCCTAAAAAGTCAAGTCTCTTTGCCTTTGGGTAACTGAAACTTAAAACAGCAAATCCCAGCTTTTAGTGACTCTTAGAGCTATTTTGCCGAACACAATCTGCGAGCTTCCTTTTTCATGCACGCAAATTTAAGAAGTTGAGTGAAGCTGGTTCTTGACTAGTAAAATTAAAGTTATTTTTTTCTATTGTGATGAACGAGATGTGTTGTATAGTATCCATTTTCCGGACATAAATGGGCCTGACTCTTACTTATGTTATAAAATACATTCTTAAAATGAAAGGGACAAGTTTTCTCATAGTTCCTTAGTTTGCTGTCCAAACTGGTTCCGAAGTTGGGTCAAGAGCTTTACCGCTCTGGTATACATTCCTACCGAAGACGAAAAAAAATCATAGTTTAGGAAAAAGAATTATTTGTAGTGATTTGTGCTTTAAATAAACACAGAGGAAATATGACTGTAAAAGATGTTTTCCTGTGAGACTAAACACAATCTTAGCATTTAGAAGAAAAAAAAAAAAAAGCCGCTCTTACACGTCTCAAAAGAAAGTTCTGAGATTCCGATCTGTTGGTTAAAAATAGAGACAGGAACTATCGTTTTATAAAGGCATTAATCTTCCAAAGATGGTCCGTTAAAATGTGTAATATTTTGAGTGTTTACTTCTTTTTTTTCTCCTAAATGAGAACATTAAATGAGCATTGAGGTGCTAATAAGATACCAGATGGTTGTTGATGGTGGAAAATGGAAAGAAGCAGCTGGGAAAGTCATTAAGAAATAATGCGGTGACGCCCTATCCAAACTGAACCAACCTCAAACCAGGACTTGTCGGAAGCAAGATGAGATTTTTCAAATAAAATATTAATTAAATTCTTGTGAGAGATCAGAATATTGATCTTGATTTAGCTGCAAAATCATCTCAATCAAAGAGCAGTCTCGGTAAACATGGCTTAGAGATCTGTTGGTAAAGTGGTGGAGGCGGTGGACTCCTACTTTTTGAGCTTTTTTCACGGAGCAAACAGGTCAGGCAAAATAGATTTTGTGAAGGATATCTGAAGGAGAGTTTCTAAAAAGAGACTCATTTTGATATCCTGCCGTTCCCAGCATACCATCAATTAGTTTTTTTCTGGCCTTTGATTGTTTGGGTTTTGTTTCCCCTTTTCCTAAGTCACGGATAGTCTCGTGGTAGTAGTTGTTGCTAACTGTTCCAACAAAAGAGAGTATTACACTTTTTACCAAACCAGAATAATTTAGCCTTCAGGGAAAGGGAAGTCGTATTTAAAAAATAAAAAAAAAATAAAAAAAAAAAAGGAAGAAGAAAATCTTCACGCCTGTACAGTCAAACAGTGCGTCAGGTGTAAACCTGATGCAATTGCTGTCTCTCTCATATCAATTCAGATGAAATCGTTGCAGTCCTGCACTGGTTGCCCCTCGTCCCTGCTCAGGGCCGGTTCCCCAATTCCTCTCGGGAGGCGCGGCCGGCCCCAAGCAACCCGGCGGTCCGGAGTGACGCCACCACCGGGGACAGATCTCGACCCCAGCCCCGCTCCGCCGCGCGTTTGGCTGTCATGGACTGGCTCCGCTCCTCCAAGGTGAAGACGGCATCTAAAAGGCGCGCAGAGATGCTCTGCGAGGCGGAGCGAGCGCGGCGGTATCGAAGTGGCCTGGGGGAGCGGAGCGAGAACTACATCGTGGCATAGGAGTGTCAGGGGGGACTTGAACTGTAGGCAGCAGAGGAGTGTGGGCGTGTGAGCCTCGTCTGTGTGGGGGCATTCCCGCTCCCTGACCGCCCCCGCCAAGCCGAGCGGTTCCGAGCGGTGCTGAGCCGAGCCCAGCGGGGCGCAGGCCGGGCTTTGGGCGGGCTCGCAGCGCCCTCTGTGGGCTGCGGGCGGCGCCGTCCCCTCGCCCGGCGCGACGCCAGCCAATGTGCCGGCCCGCGGCTCTGCTCAGCTGGGCTGGAGAGGGGGAGGCTGCCCGCCTTGAATCCAGCCAGGAAGCCAGCAACATCCTCCGGAGTGTGCTTCCAGTTTTGATTATCCTCCGGAGAGTGATAATTCCCAGTAGTTATCTGGTTGGCAGGTTTCCGCCTTTGGAAGC
>NW_016690220.1:4054293-4105822 GCF_001604755.1 Lepidothrix coronata | reverse complement strand
CCGTAACTCTAACAATGGTGACGCTTCCTTCCCAACCCAGATATTATCGGGGGGGGGGGGCGGTGAATGAAGTCCAGCTAGGTTAGCACCGTTCACCGCCTCTCCCCACCGCTCCCGGAGCGTTTGACGGGGGAAAGCACCCGGCTCCTAGTTCTCCCCTGGCTGGCAGAGGCGGAGGCGGCCTGGGAGCTGAATGCTGGCTGCGGGAGGAGCGCGCCCAGGGCTACGGGCTGCCTGCTCGAACGGAGCTTGCTTGCGGCGCTCCGAAAGTTTTTGGACAGGAGCTCAGGTGGCTTCCCCTTAGAAAAGGGAAACCCGAAAAGTCATAAGGTCTGCTGAGAAGCCCCGTGTTAAGTGAGAAAAGCTCTGGCATGGCTGCGTGCCTCAGTGCCCAGTAGACCCGCAGCTTCCGAGGGCCGCTGCTTCAGCATAGCCAGCACCTCGGGGAGAGGGGTGATCGCGTTTCCCTTCCCCCGCAGGCCACAGCGAGGTGGCCATTTCTCCTGCAGGAAGTTTCAGATAGAGCGGACATGTGCGACCGGTCATTGCGTTACCGCACCCTTGGAGGCTGCTGGGGTGCGGTGCGGAGCCCGGGCCGGGCGGGACTTCCACACACTGCCCCCGCCCCGGTTTTTAGGAAGGAGCGGGGACTTCATAATCCCGAGGTTTCGCTTGTCACGTGAATCGTGCTAGGAATGACCGTTTACGTCACCCTAGAAGGAAAATAATTTGTAGTTTTTTTGTCATAATTTCCTTGAGATCCACCCCGGCAGTTGTATACCAGCAAATACCAGAGCGAAGGGAGAATACCAAAGAAGCTTAAGCTAAACGATTTGCCTTAATTGGGAATGCTTCGAGCTGATAAGAGTAAATTGGAAAGTATTACTTTCCAAGCTTTTTTTTTTTTTTTTTCAATGATGACCGTACCCGAACCTGATAAACTAAGTCAATAAGAAAATTTCCATTGTATCGGATGGGAACTACAAGGAGCAATACTTTTTTCAGCACAACAACCTAGCTCCAAGACACATTTTCGTGCTACTTAAAAGGCTGCCAGAAAAAATTGGTTTATACGTTTTTATAATCCTCCATCCTACTCAGTAAAAAAATTATCTCACTGTCTTATTTCTGTTATTATTTACTTAGCATTAACAGAAGAATGGCAGAAATCTGTGAAGAAAGAATACTGAAAAGTTGATGTAATCTCGAGTTCAGCAAACTCCGAAATTCGCAGTTGCCAGAACACACTAAAAGCAAACGGCAGCTTTGCGGGGATTTGGCTTTGTCGCAGAGACGTAGTTATGAAACGTGCTCATTGGTATGCGTGCCTCATTTTTTATTCTTTTTCTGTTTTATTCTGAAAAAGAACTCCATTTTTAACTAGAAAAAAAAAAAGAGAGAGAGAGAAAAGAAGAAAGCAGAGAAAGGGAAGGAGAAAATTAGTGGAGTGCATGTGCTCAAACTGGCTCGTTCGTATGGTTGTTATCGTTCCCGGCTCCTGTCATCTCTTTTTGCTGCTTTGGTTGAGGTTTTGACGCGCTCGCTCGGAAACTGGAGCGGCCCCGAATTCACCGCCGGCAGCAGCGACTGGCCGGAGCTGGGGCAAGGGCGCGGTGGGGGATGAGGCTCCCCCCCCCACGCCGGGAGCACCGCACCAGCCCTCGTCGCGGGGCTCGTTCGATCTCTCGGTAACTTTCACGATATGACTATGTTTTCCCCCACCCACCCCCACCCCTTCTTTTTTTCTTTCTTTTTTTTTTTTTTCCATGGGCGCCGATCAATTATTCACAAGCACATTTATCTCCCCTGCAATATGGAGAATTCATATTCATATCTCTGTTTTAGTGGCCTGACACTGATTAATGTAATATGCGCCGCGGCTCCGAGCGCAACCCCGCTCTATGAATCATGCACTATAAAGTTTCAATCGTCCTTGTAGATGAGACTATTACAAAGAGCGCTGAGCGGCGGGGGCGGGGAGGCGGGGGCTGGCGGCAGTGATGGCTCTGCGCCTCGGCCGGCCACCGACCCCCTGTTAAACAGGCTCGTATTGAAACTACCCGGCGGCTGGCGGGGGACAATGTGGGTCCGGCATTAGTTCCGCCCGGTGGGGCTCCCGCCGACGCGGGTCCCCTGCTCCGCCCGCCCGCGCCCACCGCCGCCTGGCCTCGGAGAAGGGACTGCGGGGCTCTCACCCCGTCCCCGTCGGCCAGGCAGTGGCGGGAAGAGCCGCGCTGGGCCGCTTGGCTTCGGAGGAGAGGTGGGCTGCCCGGTGGCCACCCTGAGGAACGAGTATCCTGAGGCAGGAATGGGGCTCAGGCTGCCCCGGGGTGTGCCCTGAGGCTGGGCACCCGCACTATGGCTGGGGAGGGAAGGCATTGAAGGAAGTCTCCACTGCCTGGCTAGTTTCAGTGCTGTTAGGTTATTTTTATTTGTTTATTTTTAATTTATATTTTTTTAATTTCTGAATGTCCTTAAAAGGAGAGATGTAAAGAGTAGCCAGGGCTGACAGAGGCACACAAGCAGCGCAGGGGAAGGGCAGGTGGGTAGTAAGTGCTTTGTCAAAGGGGGAGTGAAACAGTACACATCCTCTACTCCCCTGCTGCTGCCTCAGTTTGGGGATGAGGCCCCCCTGCCACAGGGGTGTCCACCCTCCACCTAAGCCCTGTGTTTGGTGCTGCACGCCTGCAGGCTTGCAGGTGCATGGAGGGGAGTCACCTCCAGCCCCAAAACCCAGCTGCCCACCATAGGTCAGGAACCCATGGCCGAAATATTCTGGAGCAGGTCCCTTCTGGCCTGTGGGAAGCGTGTGGCAGATGTGGAGCTGAGCTATGCAGGACCACATGTCCCCCTCTGCCAGAAAGGGCCATAGTGATGGCCAGCAGGGCCTGAGCTCACCACTCAGCTCTGTGGGGGCTGCAGTGAGGAGGGATATGGGGCCCGATTCCAGGCTTCAAGTCGCCGGGTTTCAGCAGTAAAACTTACCTGGGACTAACAAATCAAGTAAAATGCTGGAACATGTAATAAACATGGCCTGCGTGGCATGTTTTCCAGTGAAAAGTTACAGAAACGGCTCCTGGCAAGGTTGGTGTTCCCCATTGTGCGGTGCCCCCATGCAGTGCCGTTCATAGCTTGCCCATAAAACCAGCCATGTGGACAGGAATCGCTGGAAGTACTAGGAGACTGAAAACCCCATAGAAATAGGTATTCAAAATTTAAGACTTCGAAAATATGAGCTCTTAAAACTAAACAATGTACTTCTGTAAGGAATTAATTTACTTGAGTCCCGTCATCATTATTAATATTAGTTTTGGCTTCTTTTTTTTGTGTATGTGAAGAGAATACATGCATGGGATTTTGTAAAAAAAGTGAAAAATACATCTATTATCTGTTTTTACTTACTTTAATTAGCATTAACATCCTTCACATCTGATATCCAAACTTGTTTCCTAACATGCTCCTTGGGGGTCAAGCTGGTGCAAAAATGCAAACGTGGGGCACACACCAAGTCCTGGTAGTGCCTCTCTTGAGAGAATAGAAAGCACTGGCGTAAACTCAGTGCAGAATTAAAGGCGAGTTTAAAAAGTAACATTTATTTTTATTCCAGATTTATGGCTGACCCGTAGATAATTAAAGGTTTTATTTTGAGCTGTTGGCCCCACACAATACATTGTCCTTTGTTGCTGCACAAGGAGTGCTTTCCCTGTGCTGCCTACGGTTCAAAAACAATGAAGCAATCCATTTATTTTGTTGGTCAATTGTAGCACAAAGTGAGGTGGTCAGTGTGGAAAGTTTATCACTGTCTTGTCCCTTTGGAGGAGGCAGAGCATTCACACACCCTCTGCCCCAGTGCACAAATGTCAGTCTTCTTGCAGGCTGCTGTTTTCCTTTTGAAGATGCCGATGGTGTCTCTGATCCACTAATCCATTTATCCAGTTTCATGAGTGCATTGGCTGAATACACTCACAATAGCCTTGCCCAGCTGGAAACAAGAAGTCAGTGAGTGCAGCCGGCACACCCACCAGTGCCTGACACCACTCTCAGATGAGGCTTGAGTGCTTGTCTCAAAAAACCCTCACAAAACATCCGAACCCAAAACAAGCCCCTCAGAGCCCCCAGCCTCCCGTGATGTGCCCAACACTGTGATCCTTCCTTTCCTGGGAACAGAAGTATTTTTAGCACCATCTATAGTTTGCTATATGGCTGTATTATTTTCATAATATTTGGCTGTGTCAATGAGGGTTGGAGTAGGCTTGAGGGAAAAAAATGCCTCTAGGACTCTAAAAAAAATGCACATTAAAGAAACTGCTCAGTTGCTGCCAAAGGGAAGGGAGCACAGGAGAGGCAGTGGGCAATGGACTTCCATTTGTGTTCAGTGTCGTGCCGTTACTTGTGAGCTTTTTATTGCATTTTAAATGTATGTTTAATTACCAGTGTTATTGGTAATAACAGAATGTTTGAAAATATTAAATACATTTGTGAGCTTGTGTGAAAAAGAAGTTAAAAGGTGTTTGGTGCACAGAATGCTAAAGAGATCTCACAATGAAGTGATTAACATTTTTATGAATAAAATTAATCACGCATTAACTCTGCAGCTCAATACATCTGAATGCCAAATGTTGCACAGCAGCCCTTTCCCCTAAACCCAAGAATTCTAGATGCAATATTGACCCACATCAAACACTCGTGTATTAGTAATGGAGGTGTAGTTATGAGAAGATATTTTAATAATGTACATTTACGTTTGAGGCAAGCAAATAAAAGAGAGAAAATATATTGTGGTACTTTGTCAGGATTTGTGAGAACAAGTAGGTGCATAAAATACATTAGGAAGCAGTCAATGGGGGCAACTGTTTGGAGAAAAAAGTTTATGTGGCACTCACAGAGGCAAAGAGCAAAGTCACTGTAGTAAACAGATTCCACTAGATTGCACTTAACTCTCCCTGGCTCTTATTAGCATGTTCATTGTTCTGGGCAAAGCTTATTAGGTTTTAAGATGGGAGCTTACCATTATTAAAATATCCACTGTGTCAGATAATAAAATGTGATCTCTCTTTCTCTCTCTCTCTCTCTCTCTCTCCTTCTCTTCCTCCGTGAGTGTGTATATGTGCGCGCGCGTGCGTGTGTGTGTTTTCTAATCTCTTGCCACTGTGGTTTTGGGATTATTCCAGCAGGCTGTACAAAGGGAAGCAAAGGCATCTGAAGTGTCACTCTACAGCTGTGGCAAAGTAACAGAATTTCCATTTTGTTGATGCTCCCAGCACATGTGTGCAGCAGAAGGTGATATCAAAGGAGCCGTTCTTCCTCAGTTCTGCACATTATTTTTCACTGCTGTGGCGAATCTCTCTGAGCTCCGTGAACCAATAAAACAACGGTCCCTGTTTGAGTTGATATATTAATATTTACTGAGGATTTGCAAGGTCGGGGCTAAATGTCAGCAGATTGCTGGGGCAGTACTGTGGGGAATAATTAAACAAATCTCACAGCAGTTCAGCCTCCTAACATCTTTATTAATCTTTTTTTTTTTCCTTTCCTTTCCTGAAACAGTACACTGAAATATTGCTTTTCAACCTTACTGAACAATTGGGAGAAGTTTGATAATAAAATCCTGGATTAGAAGTATTTGGTTTTGACAGTTTCTTGGCCCATTCTCCTGCAGATGTTAGTTAGTTGTGAAAGCTATGATGTGTGAATTATCACCAAGCTGCTGGGGTTCTCACCTGCCTCTCCATCAAATTCGTCTTGACCAGTCTGCCAAACACAATAATACTGTTGCTATAAATGGAGACCCAAATTGGCTTCATTAAGTAGTGGGTCCACTTCTCTAAGGGAAGAAACTGGACGACCCCAATTCAGTATGCATATCTCCCTTAACGTGATTATAGCATGCACTTTAGTACAACTTAGATAATTCTCTTTAATAAGCTTCATAATTAGTATTGGGATGCCTCATTACAGCTCATTGCCTGTAGCAGTCCTAGGCCAAACAGACCTTCTCAATCTAATGTATTTTATTTTATTTTTTTTTTATCAGGCAGCAGGAGCTGTCTAGAGCTTTTTGTTTGTATAGTGGGGACTTGCATTAAGCCCCCAGTGTAAAAATACCACAAGGAAATTAATTGCTTCTGTGCAGATTCACCACAGATGTGTCCTGTTATGGGGAATGGTATATTTCTGACATTGTTGTACTGCAGTGTGCTGGGAAAAAAAAAAAGTCTGGAAAAGCTACAAATGCAAACATATTAGCATCCATATAGATTCCTTATGTTGTAACTGAAAACAAGGAGATTTTTAAAGCGTGTCAGAGCCTTCAAGCCTTTTTTTTTTAAATGAAGTGGCTATTTTTTCTGATTTTTTTTTTTTTTAAATACTCAAACCCCACTAATAAAATACACATGGCCACGTATTCTATTTGGTACCGACTGATAAATGTGCTACTTAAAATAACACACACAAGGAGTGTGGTGACTCAACGCAATAAGAAGTCTGACACACAAAGCCGCCCTCAAGGTCAGTGGTTTGTTATCTATCAGTGTTGGTCAGGTTGTGAATCACAACTGCAAGTTTCAGCAAGTTAAGGGGAGGAGGAGCATTCAGAGTGCTTGCCCTGTGGAAAAGAAAAGCTGAGCTAGTGGTTTGTTAGCTGCCTCTGAACATCACCCTGCAGCTTCTGGGTAATGCCCATTCCCCTGCCACTAAAGCAAAGCTGGAAAGTGCCTTGATCCAGATACGAGTGCTTTGATTTACTTGTTATAATTCAGGTGGAAGGGTTTAAGGTTAGCAAGTCCACCACTGCAGAGCCTCATCGCCCTGCCCTCTCATTACTTATATTGATTTCTTTCATCTCAATCCTTGTATACTGCAGTTTGACGTTGGGCTGATCCCTTTGATACAGTTGTATTTGCCTAGTGACATTGCTACTGGTAATCGAATATTAACAATTCACATCACAACAGTTACTGGAATGAAGATTCATTTAGAATAACAAAATGTGTGACCTGTGGTATTAGAAATAGGTGTTTGGATTCTTCTTGTGTGATTGTGAAGGGGACTCCTCCATCTATCAATTTTAGACACTGCAAAATTAAAAATAAATAAATAAATAAACCAATAAGTGTCTCCTCCACTCAAATTCAGGACTTTGCCTGTCTTATAATGACACAGTAACAGAAGTAATAAAACTGTTGTAGTAATGATACTCTCAGATTAGATTTTCTAAGTATGTGCAATATGAAAATTTCATGGGCGAGTGAAATTTCTATATTCAGGACCACTGAATTTCCATGCAAGAAGGACTTCATGGGCCTTAATAAATGTATCTGAGGAGCTTGATTTCAATAAAATTCATATGTTAACTGCAAGCAACAGTGAGAACATGTAAGTTATGTAAACAGATCAGATCAGTGTTCAGTTTTACCACACTGTACTTCATAGGATCTTTTACCAGCTACTTCAGAGCAAAGGGCAAGATATACTGCATAGATGACTACACAAAGTCTTGCTTTTAAAATAATCTAGTTGGGTTTTTTTTGTTTGGTCGTTTTTTTTTAAATTCTCATCCATCAGCCTTTGGTTCTGCTATGATGGTAGCATTTTGCTCAAATATATGCATTTCACTTTTTTTTTCTAGGCTAGCAAAGAGCAAACAGCTCAGACTCACAATCCCAGGGGAAGTGATTATAGTTTTTCTTTGCAATAGCAGTACCTGGAATCCTCTTAAAAATGGCTCTGTATAGCCTAGAAGAAAGCCCCTGTCCTGGAACAGGTGAAATTGTACTAGATGAGATCTGCACAGAATGTAACAAAAAAACATTGCCTCTGTGAGACCAGTGGAGGATGGAGCAGTGGTTTCCCCAAGTTATACTTTGTTTATGGTGGAAATGAGAACCGGAGCCTCTGATTTAGGGTTTTCACTTGATCGAGACTCAGGTGTAACGGGATGTTTCACAGATTCACAGTGACAGCAGGTAAGTGGTGGAGCCAGAACTGGTGCAGTTAAACTGCATTCATATACTCATAATGTATTCACCACAGTGTCATCAACTCCCGTGATGTCACTTGAAACATTTTGACTGTCATATCTGAATTTACACACTGAAATCCATACTTCGTTATGTGAGTGAAAGCAATCTGGTGTTTACAGGCTATGCTTATTCTGGCTGGAATCATCAGAGCACCTTGCCTTAGAAAGTGTTACAGTTGTAAGGAAGACCTTATGATCAAGGGCTTTTTTTTTTGTTTGCTTGTTTTTAACAAAAAAAGGTAAATTTTAAAATTACTCCATGTATTTCAGTGGTTAAAAATTGATTAAAGGACCTAGTCTTGGTCTTTTCAGTTTCACAAATATCTTGTATATTTAGAAAAACAACGGTAAAATAATCAGGAAAGTTGTTTTATATACAGGTTTTTTTATGAATAAATTTCTAAAAATGTCAGGCAAATCTTCAAGTTTTTTTTGCATAAAAAAGATAAATAATTTACAAGTTCACTTGCAAAGCGATACGTGAAATAATGTAAGAAAACAAAGAAAATTCAGTTTTAAAAGGTAAATATTGAAAAATACTGTTTCACAAAATGAAATTATGATATACATATCCATACATGTGGTTCTCCTATAGACAGAGGAAAAGGGAAAGTGGATACTTACTTTGTTTGACACAGGCAAGATTTGAGTGAGGTAAAAGGAGACTTACAAGGATGGATATAAATACAGAAAAAATACTTCACCGTTTCTCTGAACATCAGCCATTTGGAATGTGTTTGAGAATATGAATTAAAGAATACTGATAAATGTCACAGAGCATAAAGTTTTAATAGAAGGCATTTTTAAGAACAAATGAGAACAAAACAGGGTGTCATTTTGAAAAAGATAGTGAGATACAATGAAGAGAGTAGTAGTGATGGCACCTCTAGTAGAAATAAAACACAGAGTAGTGTACTAATGGAAGAGATTAGTATCTTCTGAGGGGAATGTGATATGGAAGTACACAACATGTGTGTCTCCTGTGGCTTACTCTCCAGAATCTTAAGAGGATTGTGTTACTTTCATTAAGCATCTCCCTTTAGAGAGGAATAATTTGAGGAACACAAAAATTCCTTCTCAAGTTACATTTTCTCTGTAGTGATCTTCTAACTTACTCCACAAGAAATGAAAGCAGTAGAACAGAGGAGGAAGCGGAAAACAATTCATGTCACCAACTACTTTTTTTAAAATTTATATGGCCTTCTACTGTTGTATATGTGTTTGCATGTGTACGTTATAATTATTTCCCCAGGCCTTGCACACAAGGACCACTCTGAGAATCTAAGTGATTACACGTGGACAAGAGGTAAGAGGAGATGATTTACTGTGAACACAGGAAATTTCTATACTTCTAGTAATCTGCGGTAAATCCACCAGGAAACTAGCAAAGTCTGATCTTGCCTTACGTTTTGTGTGGCTACTATCTGGGTATGAGGATGCTCTCAGAAGGAGCGTGGAAGCTAAGGTGGTGTGCTCTTTGAAATGTCCAAATACATGGCTTTCTTAGTCAGGACAAGTCCTACAATCTGTCTGGACCTTCCGTTTCCAATTTATGCAAGGTGTATGGAGGATCAGAGAAACATAACAAAAGTTTCTCACCAAGAAACTTGACCCTCTCGGTTGCTCTTCCTTCATAATTGATGTGTTCATGTTCTTGATCTCACTGAAATGTTGGGTTTGCCTTTTTTTGCCCCAGCATAATATTGAGTTTATAGTACTTGAGCCTATCTACATTTTTTTTTTTGATAGCCTCTTATAAGCTCTGAGGCACTGATTCAAGTTTGTCACATCTCTTTGGAAAACGCCCTTTGATAATACACAATATCCATGCCCGCAGTGCAGGCCTTTGGGGGTCTCAAGTACAATCACCTATATAAAAAGGTTTTCACATGCATTATTGCGGAGTGGCTCTTACCTTTGGAACCACAATCTGTTCAGTTTCTGCCGACTACAAGTACTCATGGCTCTTGGCCCACTGACCTTGGATGTGGCTTCAGTCTCTCCTGGAATGGAAGGGCCGTGGCTGAAGGCTATTTGTGTAAATGTTCATCAGTCATCTTCATCACCTATTCTCAGGGCCTTTTCCTGGCTTCAAGACTGTTATCTTGTCTCTCCCTTTCTTTGGCCTCCCTTGCCACCTTTTTGTTTCTCCTCAGTTAGGAGGCTCTCCCTTGGTTGCTGTAAGAGCAGGTTACTGTCAGCAGAGAGCCTTACTGTTCTGCTCTCCACACCAGACCTCCATGCCTGCCTCCCTCTACTCTCCCTTCCTTCTCCAACCTGAAAACGTTCTCCTCCACCCTTACTTGAAAAGAAACTTTTAAACTTCCTGTGAAACCACAAGGAAAAAAAATCATTTCACACTGAGTACCAGCCTCTATCATCCCTTACATCAGAAAACATACTCCTGAACTCACTGTTGAGGTTACATGGATGTCATTTTCCTGAACATTTGAGAGAGGGTTAGAAATGGGATGCTGCTCCCAAGACATCACTGCAAACATCACAGTCTGTCATTCTGGCCAGTCTTCTGCTAGTCTTGATCCAAGAAGAGGAATACAAGAATACTACTGTTTTGACTGGCAGAAGCTGCTCCTTACATTAGTTTCAAAGGATGGCAGAAAAATGCTGGTTGTGCACCTCCTAGCTGGAACCAGCACAGTATTTCATATTTTTAATCCCAGGGAGAACATCTTTGAGCTTGATAGTCATCTTTTGCAAACCTTTCCTTGGAATGGAATTTAAGACTCCCAAGTCTTCTCTAAGAGACCATTAGTCCATATCTGAATGTACAGAAGATCTCATCTCCTGGGATCTGAGCATGTGCATGCAAATCTCATAGGGAAGACAAGGAAAACAGCAGTAGAGCTAAGGACAGTCCCAAAGGACCTTAAGTCCAGAGAACAAACATATGTTTGAAACTACAAAAATATTTAATTGTTGTCAAATGTATAAACCTGATGTGCAATTCTAACCAGATCAGGCTTTGGGCTGTTTGCCCAGTTATTCATAAGAAAGTGTCCAGAATGGATAAGATTGTGAGATTCTCCTGGGACACAGCTTTTGATCTGGTTATTTTTTTGTTGTGTTTGATAATACACAGTTCTGTGCCAGAGGGAATTCTGGGCTTACATCCATGTTCATCCTCATGTTCAGGCAGCACTGATAGAAGTAGTTATGTAAGTGTGTTGTGTGTAAATCAAGAGTCCCTCTGAGCAATGGTGAAACTGTGTGAAGTCTGGTCTGAAAGTGATCTCCATCTTTCACTCTACCTCCTTTTCTACAGAACGAACACTGTCTTGGGATTTTCCAGTAAAAATCTCCCTTAAGGATTTGATCATCTTGCTTCCTAGTGATGTTGAAGAATTTCCTTGGAAAGTTCTGAAATGTAGCTTCTGGAGTAGGAAATTAGCATAAGACAGTTCCTCCTCATTGAATGTAGGATAGTCTGAATATCCCAAATGGTTTTTTCAGATGACTGTAGGTGTAGCAGAACTATATCCTACACAGTGTGAGAGAATAACTGATCTCTGGCTTGTAAGTAGTGCTCACTCATATTTGAAAAAAGAAAAACTTGTAGCTGCATGAGGGAAGAGGCTGCCAGCCTGGAAGCATTGTGCTGGGCAGTGAATATGTTCTGGATAGTTCTCACTTCCCCTAGGCAGTGATTTCAAACAAGCTGAAGAGTTTGACTTGCTTATTTGGAAGTTCTCACAAAGCAGATGGTAGAAAGAAGTCACTCACAGACTTATGTGCATGTCAGACGTTTTACTGTCTGTCTCTCTGAAAGTATCCTTCTTTAGGAGATAATGTCTTTGATCCCTTTTTTCTCCTTTATGTTTTGAGTTACTAGTTTGGAGAACTGTCTTCCCATCTTCCATTCCAAGAATAGAGGGAGCTGCACAGCAGTCTTTTATGATAGACCTCCTTAAGCTCTGCCAACTTTTCTTCCTTCATGTGCCACTGCTTTCCTCTCTGCATTAAGCTGACTTGGCCAAAATTGTCAGTGGTCTTTGCAGAATTAGAGTTGCTGCATCTGATTTTCCCAGACCATACTCATAAAGTAACTCTGTCCAGATTTTCTCCTGATTTCTCAGGGGTAGCATACAGTCATTTGCTTGGGTGCCACACTTAGAAAGAAGAGGCCTATGTGTGCCATGTCTTTTTGAAGAGAGGCATTCTGCGTGCAGAAAGGAGGAACACGGTCACAGCATGAAGATCTCATGATCTTAACCTACAAAGTGTTGTGAGAGAGGTGTGGATAGGCTTAAGCTCTTCAGGAGAGGTTCTAGAGAGGACAGGTGTTGAGGCTGTATGGAGGGTATATGCTGAAGGTATTGGGCACTTGCATTGTTTCCTCCCACCTGTTTCCCTGTTCAAGTGACAACATGCCTACCATACCCCAGAGAACATTTCAAAAGTACATGGAAGCAGTAAGAGTATTTGGTCAGGAAATTCGACCTCAGGAATGCCATCAAAACCAAATTCCAACAGGGCAGTGCAGACACAGCTTTCCAGGTTTACATGTCTCCACTGTAGCAAGAATAACTCGTATTTTGCATTAAAAAGAAGGTATAGAAGAACTTCAGAGACTACTCATGCAAGTTTTGGGAAAGTTATGTTTTCAAGACCATTTCTGCTCTTGAGAGATACTATTTGAACAGATTCAATCATCTCAAGTGTCATTCATTTATGTACAAATAGAGTTCATGGAAATAGTAAACTCTATTTTAGGTTCACAGAACTTCGTAAGTACACCCAGATTTATTGCAGCAGCTGAAAGACATTCAGTGGTATTCTAATGTGCAAGACTTAATAACATTTTATCCGTTTTGTTTGGTGTACCATCTTTACTCACACAACTAACATGTCAAATACAGGAAGCATCACTGACTTCCAGGTGTACTTACAAGACTTGGAATAAAAGAGTCGACCCCAGTATGTTCTTAGGAGCATACCTAGCTATTCTAACTCGTGTTATAGTAATAATCATACACAACTCTTATATTTTAAGATGGACAAATGAGAATATATACGAGACTAATGAGGATGTGTATAGGATAAACAGGATATTTTTCCTTCAATTGAGGGAGGAATTGTTTTTTCCCACTTTAGAAATCATGATTAGTATATTTTTAGGCAACTGCTATCACTGGTCACAATGATGTTCTATATATTTAAAGCTACAGGCAGAGCTTGTAAGAACTGCTTAATTATGTGATATATTAACGTTCAATTGATTATGTTATTGCCTGTAAATCCTGTTGCTTAATAAAGCTGCAGTCATTTTGCAATAAAGTTGTGTTTTTAGTCAATTAATGGCTTTCTGGGGGCAATGGACAAAGTAATAAGGATATTGGTGTGGTTTGGAAAGCACAGTACTGTGACTTCCAGTGTAAAACTAGAAAATACAAATGCTTGGACTGAGTAAAAGAGAGAAAAAAATTAGCTCCTGTTCAGTACAATGATTCACAGTTTTCTTTTACGTCTGACAGAAAAAGCAGTATTGTGCAAAGCATATGCACATGAATACAGGGCAGGATAATATTTGATTTAAAAATACAAGTAAACGATAACTGCCAATATTGAGACCATGTGAAGGCAGAGGAACAAAGCATACTTTCATTGCTAATCATGTTAACATCAAAGTTTGAAGAGTACATTCGCCTATTCAGAGGAAATGCCATCACACTTCTGACGATCACATCTGCCACTAATATCATCCGGCATGTGGTCAGGTCTCTGTTCTAACTTTTATCTCTCTACCAAAATTTCATGTCTTGATTTTAACATCTGATGCTAAATTCAGGTCACTATGAAATAAGTATAACTTTTATTTCTTTCCCACTTTCATGATGTGTTCAAGAGGTGCATCTTCAAATCAATACAGAGTATAAAATATTTGTCAATAATTTTTTTAAAGCTTTTTGAGGATTTAGGAGTTTGTTTAGGAGTTTGGGTTTTGTTTTTTTTTTGGTGGGGAGGGGAGGGAGGTTGTTGTTGTGGTTTGTTTAATTTTTGGTTTTGGTTTTGGTTTTTTTTTGTTTGTTTGTTTGTTTGTTTTAAATTTGTCTTAGACCTGTAGGAAATGCAGAGGTCTAATTTATCACTACAGTATTCTACTTTCATGCCATAAATCAGTGAAGTTTCATCTCTGTAAAACTGGAGTAGGGTACTCATGCTCCATACACTTTTAATCCACAGGGTTTCAAGCACTGATTCGGGAGTCTATGAAAGCCTGAATTTTTGCCTTCCCTGAAGGTAAAACCTTTCCCAACAACATATATCTGGCTAAATATATGTTGGAGGCGACATCACATAAACGTGTTTGATATTTTGTAACTATTACTTTTTAGCTATATCCCTAATGTTAGAGACTTCTTGCTTTTGTTGAGGGAATAAACTGCAGACTTCCTCCTCTTATCTTCAAGATGTTTAAATGGAGAGAAAATGTTTCCACAAACACATTTCAGTGTCCCTTTAAAGACTTCTTATATTCTCAAAGCTGTTACAAATGGGACTTTACAACAGTTACCTAAATAGAGAAGAAAAAATTGTGGTGGGGCTATTCAGAGATTTCTGAGCACATAAAACAAGGGTATGTGTTCATAGATTTTTCTTTGCTTGCCAACATAGCACTCATCTTTAGTTTGGAAAGTAGTAAATTCTCATTTCAAAGCTGAAGCAACTTAGTGCTGATTAAGAAGTGGAAAAATAGGAAATACTGCATTTCTTTATACAGTAAAGAAATCCTTCCAGATATCCCAGTGCAATATTAAGCATATGTCTCTTCTGGCCCTGTAAGAGATTCCTTAGGTGGAATCTAACAACCTCGTGCTGCTTTTCAGAGCAGAGGAGGAAGTCATCTAGCATACAGGTCAACATTTTCTCAAGAGTAAGAGTGGATTATAATGAACAAAGGCTATGTGTATTTTAGTTTTGTTAATAGTACACCTTTCAGTGGGTCTACCTCCACAATCTTTCTAGTATCAGCTGGAATAATTATAAAAAGCTGTGGAAATTCTCAGAGAGTAAAGATGGGTCCTTTTCATCCAATCCTTTTTGCTTGTTGAATTAAATTTTATCTTCTTGTCAGATCTTTTACCATATCTTCTTCGGGCAAATTTTTATGTTGTCCTTTCAGTTCTTCTGTCCCTTCACTTAATTTTCTATGCATCTGCACAGACAGTCACAAAAAATACATGGCTCACAGAAGACAGTCACTCCTAGTAAGGGCTATTTTCAGTCCCTCAGATAAAATTTATTAAAAGAAATGGACCAAAATATTTTCAAAATCTGTGTGTGTGTGGTTGTTTTCCCCTCGAGTTCTTAAAATACATAATGTACAAAGTTTTACCAGTTATTTTTTTTATCTACTTTACATACCAGTGGATAGCTCACACACAGAGAGACCTCTTTTTCTATACAACCAAAAGCAGCAAACATAAAATCGTATCTAAACAATTCTAGTTTCTAGTTGCAACACATTCAACAATGTTACTAGTTGAATACATGGCATGTAACTAATTTGATCTAGGCAGGAAATACCTTGATTTACTAGTAACATAGAAAAGCTACTTCTTGATATAAGCTTATCCAGGGTGGTGTTAGCAAAAAAGTAGATCTTAATTCTATCAAAAATGCAAATGGAATGATAGTGACGACCACTTGGTTAACTAAGGGTCAGATAATAGAATGACAGCTTCATTTGCCAAAAGTTACGGTAATACCCTCTTATTTGAACACCCTTCAAATCCCTGTAATTAACCTCTATGGCTTTAAGTACAACTGTAATAACTAAGGTGTTATTATAGTTCTGCTGTTGCTAGTGTGACAAATATATTATCAAAGTTTCATTGTGAGTTTATGTGAAAGTGATTTTTCAATCTTCTGATTCTTAGTAATGATGAAAACTACAGTGTTACACTCCTCTACATAATTTTAAATGCAAGTTTGTGAAGTTATCTTTTCTGCAGTCCCAGTCTTAGTAGCTAACAGCTTTTAAGTGGTTAAGTAAACACTGTAGCATATTAGTTTAATTTTTTTAATTTATTGCAATTTATTAGGATTAACTTCTATTATTACCTTTAACTATACATTAAAGAGATTATTCAGTTTTCATGAAACAGCTATTCAACATTACTTTAAAGGAGTTTTTGCCATTGATCTAAAATATTTTAGATGCCAGATTACATTTTGGAAAATATTGACTTAAATAATAGTATTAGGTAAATAGAGCACACTATAATATAAGAAAAATGGCTTATAATTTTGATCTTACATTATGTTGAGGGTTTTATAAATTACCTGTCCAAAAATGACAGAAGTCTTGATCATGAGTGATCAATACCTGTCTAATCAAGAAAAAGCATGTAAAGTAGGCAATAAAAAACAATAAAAAAGAACATCATTAAAGTTGAAAGTAGAACTATTGAAAATGTAATTGTGAAATATATTTTTTACTTTAGTGTTATATTTTCACCCTTGCACAGAGATCTTGAAATACACATGGAAAAAGTAGCCTTTCTGATAAATTCTGAATGTTAAGAAGAAACTTATCTTTACTGACACTTTCTGTTTTCTCTTTGTAAACTCATCAAGTCTGAGAGAATGATGAACAAGAAATTTATGTGCAAGCTTTTTCACTGAACTGGGATGAAAGTTGTCTTGGCATACTGAGAGGCTTCCAGATATTCCTGGAGAAGCCACCCAGTGGGTGGCTTTGATGGAAGACTTCAAATCCTGGAGTCAGAAAACAGAGGTATGTATCTCCCAACAGCCCCTTGCTGCTACCAGCCACTGACAGCCCATACTGGACTGTTGTACCTTAAAAGCCCTTAAAAGAAGTCCACCCACATGACCAGCAGCTCAAGTTGCTGAGTGTGTCATAACTGTGAACACTGAGGGGTCTTGGAGCAGTCAGGGGTGTAAGGAAGAATAGGGGAGTTGCTGCCAGCGCTTTGATTGGAGCATGAAGGACCGTACATTGACCTCTTGACAAAAGAGTATTTTGCCAGGGCTCAGTCCAGCTTGGGAAAGATTGGCACAAGCCTGTCCCCTTAACTAAATCTTTTCACAAAGACCTGATGAGAAGTGGCCATACCAGCTGCATCCCTGGGATTCTGGAGTAGGCAATCCACTCTTTTCTGGAAAAGTGGTTCCAGCTCCCTTGACTGCCAAGCCTCAGTAAACTGAAGGGAGAAAGCCTAGAGAAGAAAGGATATGGAGAGGCAGGGCAAGAAATGAGCACATGAGGAGAACGTGTGTGACAAAACAGTTTTGCTCTGAAGTCACTGGGGGCCCAGACCCACTGCAGATTGAGGTAATATTTGAAGAAGAGATGGTGAGGGACCAAGAGGAGGTGCAGCTGCTGCCTGTATATGTGACTCTGGCTGATATTCCCTCCAGAAAGACACAAAAAACTTCCTGCAGAAGGGCTAAATTCATTGCTTCCATTCTTCTGCAGGCATGGGAAACATATGTAGTCCACAACCTTGTTTAGCCTGGGCCCAGTGCCTCAAAGAAATGCAAGGTTGTTTAGACACCTGCCAGTGAGTAGCTGGGGTGGAGGGTAGCCCTAATCCTATCCTGAAGGCAGGAAATAGGCATCAGTCTTGCCAGGCTGGGCATCATCTCCTGGTGATCAAAAATAAGGTTCATGCAACACCTTCTTTTTGACCTGCAGTGCTTCTGCCCTCCTTTGTAGAGCGAAGAAGAGGGATCTCTTCTATAACAATTGTTGAAGAAGCTGGTTGAAGAGGACCTGACATTCTCTGAAATACTGCAAAATTTGGCTTCAGCAGGTGTAGGTCTCCAGCCCCCTCAGTGCTTGTCCCCATCTTCTTTGGGTGACACAGAGCCAGGAGAGCTTCTGACCAAAATATAGTGGTACCAATCAAACTTGGTCTGAGGGTGATAAGTGCTGCAACATGTAAGGACCTAGTGTTTCCCCAGACTGCCCAGAGGATGTTTCTGGAGAGAGCAGGCTGCGACCAGGCCCTCAGAGAAAGCATTGTGGGATGTAAAAGCTTGGATGCAAGCTCTGGGAACACAGATAAAGGCAGAAGAGTGTTTTGAAAGTGGATTGTGCACCAGGTGGCCCATGGAAAGCTGCAAAGAGTGAAGATGGCAAGGAGCAACCGGGCCATGGGCCAGCACTCTGATGTTCTCCTTTGTCTCTGCCATGAGACAGCAGGTGATTTGTTTCCAGCCTGAAGGCTTATGTTTCCAAAGGGAGCTAACAAGTGGTAGCCATCATCTTGAAGAAGATGAGAGCTCAGAGTGCCTGTCTTGGCTAGGCGAATAAGGACACTTTTGCAGGCAGGATTGTGACAGAAAGAGAAACTAGAGAGAAACCAACCTAGCCCCGCAACAACACAACTCCTGCTTGGTCATTTCTATCCTGTTCAGGACCAGGCAGCATACTTCCGATTGTGATCAACTCTTTGCTGCAACCAAAATATTTTCTGAAGAAAACTAGAAGTAGTTTCCAGACAAAGGGAGTTAGTGAGCCGACCAGGGGAGGTAAGGATGAAGGGAGCTGTTTATTCCCCTCTGCTCAGCACTGAGGAGGTGAGATACCTGCAGTACTGTGTCCATTTTGTGCTCCCCAGTTAATGTAAATCAAGCAGTGACATGCCAGAGAAAGACCATCAGAGGGTCACCAGGCTGAGCAGGAGCTGGAGTACAGAGCACCTGCAGGGAGGTTTAGATCTTTCTTTGTTCATCAGTAAGAAGAGAATGTGAAAGGGAGATGTTACTGCTGTGTCCATCTACCCTGGAGGATGTCAAAAGCCAGATCCAGGCTTCAGCCAGAGCTGCACAGTGACAGGATTGAAAGGGATGCATGGAAGGTGAAACTTCTAGATATTATTAAGAATCTTTTTTTCGTGGGAGTTTTCAAACATGTGCAGGGTTTTTTTGAATTCTCTATTTGTGGAGATATCCAAAACTACGCTGGACACTTCTCTGAGCAGCCCAATTTCAGGTGGCCTTGCTGGATCAGATCACCTCCAGAGGTTCTTTCTACTCAGTGGAGAGAGAGTAGAATGTAGTCTATCATATGACTCTATGAAGTGCATTAGAGCTATAGTCACAGTGCCAGAATTCAATATATAAAAAACAGGAGTGGATGGTAATGGCTAAATTATACTTACCAGTTTACAAGCAGTGGGTGACCCTACCTAGTGTTTATTTAATCACTGCTATGGTCAGGAGTACTGTGCAAATTATCTACCTTTTTTTCTAAGTGGAATTATATTGATTATTTTTACCTCCTTAGGAAGCACTGTTATAAAAATCTTTATATTCCCGCAAGTCTTTTAGCAAAGAGAATAAAAATCAAATTTCACAGCTGTGCTAACATCAGGCCCAGACCGTTTTCAGTACATATTAAATAAAAAATGTTAAAATAACATTAAAAGCCTAATTTAAGCTGACAAAGGCAAAGAAATCAGAATTTGGATGAAAAAAGATGAAAAGAAAAGTAATCTCTCTCTAGACATATACACACACCAACTTTTTCAAGTTTTTTAATAAGATTTATGTTTCTTTTGGAAAAAATAAAATGTCCCTGGGACTATTAGGGAACAAATAACAAGGGACCTTTTCCAAAATAATCTATTGTAATTCATGATTTTCATAAATTTTAAATATTAAATACAATTACTAGATCTTAACATGTCAGATAAAGGATATTGCTTTTTTATGTTCCAATTAAATCCTTTGGATTTTTCATATTGGAAATATAACATAATACAAAACTTAGAATAACGTGCAGTTAAATGCACTTCTACAAAAGCACTTAAAGGATATTCAGAGCAGCTTCTTCTCAAGTATAAACAGATCACACTCATTGTTTATTTTGGGGAGAAAAGTAGATCAGGAAGTTCAGATAGTCCAAATGTATTTTTAGAGAAAGACAAACTTTCAGAACTACTTATGTTAATATATCAATGGGAGTTACGGGGCATCCCATGACTAGCTTGAAGGAGAATTAGAACAAAAGTGAAATACTGAAAAAATGACATAATTATTATGGATGGTTCTGTGTATAGTTTCTACCTTCTAATTAACTCTAAATGAACATATATTTGCTGAAAAAATGTTCTTTTTTGTGTATGTTAGATGGGTATTCTATAGATTTGGCATAAAAGGTTTTACAATTGTTTCTTATTTGCATACTACAGATATATACACATTGAGAGATGGTTTAAACTTCCTTTAGAAGCTTATTTTTACACTGAAAAATGTGTACAGAAATGGTACACACCATAAATAAGTATATACACTACTGCTTTGGAATAGGGTATGCTAAGCAGTCGATGAAGCTTGATCTGAGGACAACAGTTACAGACATCTGTTGAGTAATCTCTGTGCACTACACTGCTGGGTCTTCTCAGGCACTTAGTATCTGGAAAAGGAAGCTGGGGTCTGAAGTGTCAGCCTTTGTTATCACAGGGTGAATGACCTTTCAAAATGCATGATAAATCAAGGTCTTCTAATAATTTATCAATGCAACATTGTCTCAGAATTCCCCAGCTGATCTTGGATATTATATCTTGCTGTCTTTTAGTCCTGTGGATATAGCTTTTTCCTGGAAGAAAACACCTATTTTGATTGTCAAACAAAGGCACACAGTTTTTAACCAAGGGAAAAAAGTGTTAGCTTATCTCTAAAAATACTTTCTGTAATATATTAATGTGTGATATACCTACATTTAATGTAGAAACTACCCATACTGAATGAAAACTATACTAAATATAAAAACTCAGCATAAACGCTAGCAAATACTTCAGCATTCTACTTTTAGAGGCTCAGCCACAGTCAATACAAACAAAATCAGTGGATTTCTCTTATTATTCATTATAGGCCTTTGGAGATGAAAGAACGGGTTGTAAAAGATAGGAAAAAAGTACTGAAGTAAAAAAAAATAAACCATTAACAAGAAAATCAAAAAATCCCGCTCCTGCTCATCTGCTACTTGCTGTTGGAGGCCAATGTTCTACTTGAAAACTGCTTTGACACCTAGAAGAGGTCACTTGATGTCAGCCTCTCTCTAATGACTCTCATGGTGTTATCACAAGTTTTGTGTCTGTGCACATCAACAAATTTGTGACTACAACTCCAGTGTCCCTAGCTAGTTTTTGCACTGTATTTTTCGTAGACGTAACATGGCCATTGTAGTATGAGATGTTAGTCTATATCAGACAATCCAGAACCACTTGGAGATAATCTTAAGCCTTTGCTTCTAAATCTGAAACTTCAGTGAGTAACTTGGAGATTTACTTTTTTTAACAATTAAAAACCCAATCAAAAAAACCACCAATACAAAAAAAACCCCAAGTACCCAAACAACAGGTAAGATGTATACATGAATTAATGTATATATGTATTATATTTATCTGTATATAGATATATATATATAGATAGATGTATATGTGAATCAATTTGGAGGGAAAAATAAATTAAGGATGTAAAGAATTTTTCAACAGACAATTCAATAAAAAGACAGAATGTGTTACTTTTTTGCTACAGTGAAGTGCCTGAAAATTAAAGTGTTTCTACTGGCATACTGTGGGATTTATAACAATTGTTTGCACTTTTTTTCCCCTTTCCCAATCCCCCAACCCTGAGAAAGTTTAAGAATCCCCAACAACCAAAAAAGGTAAATCTGCATAGCAAAGTCCTGGATATTTTTAAGTTTTCCATATAAGCATACCTTGTGTGGTCTGAGAAGTAGTTCAGGGTGTAGTTTTCAGAAATGTCAAGCATGCACATGACTTATAATCACACATCACTTTTCAGTTTTGACAATTTTACAGAAATCACCCAAAGACCGGAACAGCAAAGGACATTCATACCCAATAGAAGATGTATTTTAGAGTAAACTGAGCTAATGAGCAGAAACCTGTTGAAGCTATGTTCTTATAGGCCAAAGTGCTCATTGTTTGTTGGCAATACTCCAGTTCTGTTTTATGGAAAACATACATACTTATCTAACAAACTCCCTTCTCTCTATTACTACACTGCTACGTTAAATCAGTTTTTTCAAGCACAGCTGTTACTACTCTTTGTCTTGTACCAAAGATGATCTTAACATACGTAGCATCACATTGGCTTTGATGAAAGCCTATATAGCAGAGGATACTACTTGGTCATCCTATAAGAAGAATAATGTTTTTATATTTTTCTATGATTTTTTTTCAGGGAATTTGGGTCCATCTTTCTTTCCTTTCATTCTCTCTGCTCTTTTCAGCTTGCCTGTAGCCGCTGTACGCTTTACACAGTTTTCCTATATAATGATTCTGTAGAATAAAACACAAAATTAGTAATAAGCACCTTTAAAATTGCAGTCTAGGAAATTCTTGCTGTAAACATTGCCTACTTCCTCATTTTATATAACTTTAGCAACAAGTCAGCAGATTTATGTTTTAGATAAAAGTCACCTAATTGCATTCCTCAGTTTGAGAAAAATAAACTTACAAAAAACTCATCTGTCTTGACTACAAAGTGAGTTTACAGAAGAACTTTAGTACAGAAAAATACTGGACAGGGTTCTGAATAGTTTTATTATTGCAATACTTATGTAAACTACTTTTAAAAGCATAAGGACTGTTTCCCCTCTTCATATATTTATAGCACAAATATCATCAATGGTGGTAGGAATGATGTGCATGTTTGGAAAATAAACCCTTTAAAAACTATGAAACATAAAGAGTTAGTAAAATAATCCCTCAAAGAAGAAATGCACCAATAACAAAAACAAGGATCTAGAGTATTTTATAAGCATATTGCTAGTTCACATTTTTAGCACATCAATGTAGACAGAGATGTGGAGTTACTAACTTTTGACAATCTCACAGTGAGCCATATAATGCGATGTTGATATCAGTTTCAAATTTAAATATACGTGGACATCTCCTAGAGAAAAAAAGAATAAAGAAACCTCTTGAGTCATCTTCTCACAATGCCAATATCGATATAGGCAATGAATTGAATTAAACCTATTAACCTATTGCACTGAGAGATAGCTTTGTATAGGGACTTATATACTTATTTAAATCAAGCTATTGTTCTAGAATATATACCCATGATTTGATTGTTTTTTGGGTTTTTTTTTGGTGGCAGGTTTTGTTATCTGTAGGTACAGAAGGCAGGACACTGAAATTAAATATTAAAGTGAAAAAAGGCATTTTGATCAGCTCAATATTCCATTGCTACAGAGATAAATACCTTTTATAGTTTAGACACTTCTATTTAGGCCTACTGAAAGCAAAGGAATTTGCTTTTGGAAAGTTCTGAATTAAAGAGTAAGCAGGTAAGTCAATTTCTTGAGATAGAATATTCTGCAGCGACATCTGTGTAACAGCAATACTGTAGCTTATTAGCTAAATGTTGCTGCCTTTAAAAAAAAAAGAAGTTGAAAAATAGCTACATTCAAAATCCACACTGCTAAATCCTGAATGCTGATAAAATAAGCAAATTTCCTATGTTTAGTCTGTAAAAAGTATGATGGGCTCCTCTAGAACTAACAGGGTTAAAACCTCCAAGCTGTTTGTGTGAGGCAATCAGAGGGGCCAAACCTGAGAGGAAACAAGCTGGAATGCAGTGTGATGCTAGTGGTAGTTGTAGAGTGTGATAAGCACATTGCAAGATGAGGCTTACAACAGAGTCTTTTGGGAACTTAATGAAATATAATTCCACCAGGAAAACCTTCGTAGTGTTATCCAGTGCATTGACCCAGGAAAATCTGTAGACTGTCTTATAGCACCTTTGGTCTAGATCACATATAAGTTTTACCCTTTAAGTTATGCTCTTAGCTATTGAACTCTAGATCTTTCAGTCACGTGTCAAAATAAATGCTGCCTGACAGCTGAAGAATACCTTTATCATCCCCCGTTGCTCACTGACTTCATAGAAGCATACCTTTAGTCTTCACAAGAAAAAAGGAGGCTGTGATCTCAATATTTCAACACTTTTATTTACCTTATCTGTAATATAATTAATAGATGACTGCATAAAGATCAAGGTGGCTATCAAAGAAAATGAGACAGCTTCATATGAAACTTGCTCTTTTGAATCAGTCTAGGACTCTATCAAAGCATGTGTGATAATTTCATGTAAATCCCGGTGTTCTGAATCTGTATCTTTTAACCTGTACATACCATTTTTAACACACCACATTTCAAAGACATTCAAAGCTGATCTAATTTGTATTACAGAATTACATTATAATCTGCAAGCAGCACATCGTACTGATTTCTTAAAATTAATGTGGAAGCTCATTATAAAGACATCTACAGAGGGCTCATGTAGTCCTTCTCAAAAATACTGTGACTTAAAACAACCACATTTTCTATTTAAAGTACACCTTTTTCTAGCTAGTCAGATTTTTCTGTGAAGTCTGCTTTTGAAATTCTGAATTTTGAGGATAAACCCAAGAGCAAAATACTCCAGAATTGCCATTTGTAAGCCAACATGAATTTTTGGTGTTGAAATGTATAAAAAAGTTTTCAATTTTTAGTTTATGGTATGATGAATTAAGGAGATTGGTTCCCATGATGGAAATGAATGCAAGTGATGGACTGAAGTAAAAAGCTCTAATACTAGGCAGTGCTACTTTATTGGGGTCTCCAGATGTATTGCTGCTACCTTGTTTATGTGAGACCTAAACGGACTTTTAAAAGTTGACCTAATATTATAAATTTAAAAAAAGAGGCTTGAAAAAAAGAGTCATGTAACTTGTCATGACAAAATAACAGATGCTTGTTTACCAGGGAATGATTCTAGATGGGGTACAGCCAGGGACTGCCCTTTTACCTCTTCTAGGGTAAACCACTTTTTGGAAAAACACAGCAAAAATAGTATAGCCTTCCAGACCAATCTATTTAGGCAGATTATAAATTGTAAACTGACCACTCTCTAAGTCTGGTTTTAAGCTAACACTGAGTCATTACACTTGAGAACTGTCCCATGCCAACACTGCTTTACTCACTAATCTCCTGCCTGCCCAAATAAACAAATTACATCTGCCTATTTTTATTCTCTTTTCCAGATTAGCAGGAACTAACCACATTACTCAAGATAATAATACCTGAGAAAAAAGTAAATATGAAATATAGATGATGTCAACAGCTGACCAGCCTCAAGGTTCTTCAAATTATGAAATAAAAAGCAAAAAAAAAAGAAAAAAAAGGAAAGAGGTCTGCTCTGGAAAGACCTTGGCCCTTAAAGCCAATTTGATATACTGACTACTGCAACTGAAGAAGTTGAAATATAGCCATTAATTTTTAATCCATGGCCATGTCCAAAATTACAATCAGATAATCTGAGCACAGAAAACTCCAAGACAGCTGGACAATCATACTTCACGCCCATGTTACTTGCTAATGGAGTGATATCAAACCAGATGTTTATATAATTATTCTGGTTGATAGTATTAATATGTGTTCTTTCAAGAACATGTCTTTATAAAGGAGCTAAGAGAACTGATTCTATTCCTACTTACCAAAATGTTTCCATATAAATTACTAGGAGTCATAAACCCCTAAAAAGAATCAAAATTTACAGGCCCATATACCTTGTGTTAGCTACAGTTAAAGAAAGCCTTGAAAGTCTACAAACACAGTGCCAAGCAGACCTTTTGTTTAGAATATACCATACATGGGAAAAAGGATTAGAATAAATATTTTTCCGTTAACTCCACAAAGCTGATTGAGCTGCTATCAGAAGAGAAAAAGGATCTCCAGAGTGTCTAACTCCTGATCACCATAATCCAGTTTGATATAGCTGTTTGGTCATCGTCTCAGAACACACAACTTTGCAGCAAGACAGAGCTGGGAGGTTCAGAGGTAAGGACTGACTAGTAGCTGCCAGGCAATCCAGGGAAAGCAGTGTCTGAATAGAGGAAAAGCCCCACAGAAAGGAGATGAATAGGAAAGCCTAAACAAAGTTGGCACACTGTATATCTTAAGGTCATCTCTCTGATTCATCTGTCTGCAAGTGGAGGGTGTTGGACTACTGTTTTTTCTGTGAAAGCATAAGTGTCTTGGGTTCCCACCATCAAGCACTCAGGTGTTTTTGACTAATTTGGGGCAGGCAGAGGTTAAATTTAGAGCATCCTTTAACAAGGGATTAAATATCGAGTATTCATTAACAGGGCAACATGAATAAGGACTGTATAGTGCAGAGACATGATAGCACTTTTCCTGAACCTCATACAGGCAACCGCATCTGCAATTTTAGATTTTCTGTTCCTAATTTTCAATAAAATTGTCATGAAGTTGTTGGAGATTATGATCACATAACTGAGGACAACGTTTCACCCATTACCTTTAATTGGAAGAATGTGAATGCCAAGGAAAAAGCTTGGTCTCCTAATTCTAGAGAAGGCATTAGCAACTGCATAGAGTGAAAAATCATGAAAGCTAAAACCCATGAAAGTGTCCTGTTTCACCAATGGACCCTGCTAATAATATATTTTGTCTACACTAAATCATAACCATCCTGGGATATATATTAATTTCCTCTTAAAGGTGATAACTTAATGTGGTAAAGAAACAAAGTTGTTCCAGTGAAAACGTTTTGCACCCCTTGCAAAAAAAAAAAAATAATAATTTGAATGAATCTTTTAGACAAACAGAAAACTAAAGAATGATCCCACTATCTGGATGCCATGAAATGTGCTGGCCTTTCTTAAGTACTCTTAAGAAAATGCCCTGTATTTCTGTTCCTCAGGGAAAAATAGTCCGAACAGAGAAATGATCCCTGCTAAAAACAAGTACTGATCTGAGCAACTAGTGATGTTTCAGCTTTGGGTGCATGCCTTGTTTTTCAGGAAATAACTTAAATCCAGTACAGATTACAACCATGAAATAAAAAGCAGAGCCACATCTGGCTGTCACATCTGTACAAAGCAAAGCTTACTTTGTTTAGCCTGTCTAATTTATGGGTGTATCTAAATCATCTCAAGGCTATTGCATTTCTCATTTGCATAAAGGAAGCAACAATATTGTATTATTTTTAATTTCTATAATGTTCTAACAGTTTTTGGGCCATGTCACTTTGCTGTAGCATCTTTGAAGAATATCTAAACAGAGGGGGAACAGTGCACAAATATGTTTTCCTAATTTCAAAATAAAACATAAATCTTGAAAATTAATAAAATAGATATTTAAATCTACAGCTATTGAAAACTTTAAAACTGTATATTCTACTATATAATACAAAATATGTAGGGCCTTTTTAATTATATTAAAAATTATTAAGTCAAATGCAGGAAAATAACTACCTTCTTTTTATTACAACAAGCTTTGCTTAGACTTTCAGCCTTGTAAATTAATTACATGGATTAATGGGTTCATTGTAAGGTAATGAACCCACTAAGTTGCATTCCTTAAAATTAAGCTGTCAATGAAATGCAATGAAAATTTTTAAAATATTTTCTGGTTTTTGCATTGTTGGACATGGAAATAAAACAAATAAAACATTATAATTTGAAATTCAACTTGAAATAATTTTTTAAAAAATGCTAAACTTTTCTTCAGATTATATTTTTATTGTAACTATATTGTTACTGCCTATTTTTGTACTCCATCAAGCACATAACTTTATGTTAATACATTTCATATTTTTATGTCCGTATTATTACTAATACTTTTAAACAGGACGAGGAGAAGCTTCCATGACCCTGATGTGTTACTGAGTTTAATTCAAGCTCTGCATGAATCCAGATCATTCTCACTGTGTTTTTTAGTGTTATTATGGATTTAATTGCATAGATGTCACTGTGGAAAACTACGTTTTTATCTTGCAAACAGTTGCACATTGATTTAAAGTTTCACACATAGCCTGCTTCAATAAATCTCGAAAACACACAGCCAAACTTTATACAAATGTTTCAGTCCATTCTTACTCAACAAAGTAGTTTAAAAAAAGCACAGTGGTAAGCTTGTACTTGTGGGGTAATTAAGTTCATTAATTACGCCACTAAAAATGAGCATGTATATGCATAAAGCCAGATAACTGGACCTAGAATAATTATATTGATCATTTAACCTCTCTTATAAGAAGAAAAGATCTCAAGGTAAATGTTAAGACTGACAGAAAAAGAGTTACAAATCAAGTTTGTCAAACAGAAAGTAGCCATTTACAATACTGCAGAAATTCAGACTGCTGATTACAAAGGGGATGGAGAAAACGGTAAGAGAAAAACAACATAAAGTTCACACCTCAATAGATACAGTAAATGCAGCTGCAACACATTCAAAAAGAATTAAACTGTAAGTGAAACACTACAACCTATGATCTTTGTTGATTAGTATTAGCTTAAGTTATTCACTGTCTGTAAAGGGAAAATGCTAAGAATTATTTTAAAACAAATATATAGTTTGGAGGTTAGATCAACACTGACTTTAGACGTCATAAATTGTGATTTCTTTGAAGAAACAGGATCACATCATAGTTATTCAAACAGACAATGTACACAGTGAGAAAAAAACTCTTGGGATTAGTACAATGACATTTATAACAGAAAACTAATATTTAGCAAGAGTTACTAATTTTTTTTTAAAGACATTTTCTTACATTTTATGAAATAAAAGTCATGTACACAATAGTTTTTCATGATGAATTCTCTGGAAAAGGACACACAATATTTGCATATTTATTTTATTCACAATGCAAATACATTCTATCCCAAGCCTCATTTCTCTAATGCGGTGGTGTTGCTTTCATTTCCTCTGTGCTCCAGCAGCACTGCGTTGAGAGAATATACTTTAAAGTGCTAACAATTTAGCAAAAACAGTGCAATAATTTGAAAGTATGTGGACAGTTTTGAAAAACATTAAGATAAAATAATTAAGATAGTCAAAACCCATACAGTCATTTCGTGCAATATGTTCTTCATGTGAATGGTTGTTTTCTTTAGCTCAAATTAAAGATATAGAATGTTTGACAACAGATATGAATGACATTAAGACCAGATTAAAAATGCATTGGCTTACAAAATCAGATTCAGACAGGAAAGAAAAGATATAGGTTATGTAATTCAGAAATGACAGACCACAATTTCCAGTGTGATAGAGCTGTTGTACTTAGTTCTGTTCTGAAGTACTGGTAACTGCAAATTAGTGGAATATTTTTTCAAGTACAAAAAAAATCTTAAAAATAATGTTAAAAATAATAAAAATATTCAAAACAATAATACCCCCAAACCTCAAAACATTCAAACCCTGACCTATTTAAAATGGTCCTCAAACAGTTCAATTTTTAGAATGCTTATTGTAGAAAACACTGAAAATTAGAGTGATAACAAAACTATTTTCCTTGAGATTTCAGATATAATGTATCTTTACTGGAAACACATATTTACATATGTGCCTTACATATATTTACATACTCCAGAGATCTCAAAGATAATTTCACCTTCATGTGTATGAGAATTATCATTAGGATTAGAGATTTATCATGAGAATTATCATTAGGAAAGCAGAAAGAACAAGTTGAATCTACTTTTGAACTGTGAGCCCTTTGGTGCAAGAAGTATCTGCTCTTCTGTTCTGATGTAATATTTAGGACAGTGGGGCTTTGGTTCTGGTTAGTTCCTTCGAAATAATATAGTAAACAAGATTAAATTAAAATAACAAGAACAATTTGGAGGTTTTGGTTCACTTTGTTTTGGAAGAGGCAGGAAAGTTCCTGTTCAGAAGATCAGTGATTTCAGTGTAATTCCAGTAGAGCACTGTCGTGGTTTGAACCCTCCAAAAATTCAATTTTCAAGCCTCCCACAATTTGCCTCAATGTGAGAGACGTTTCAGACATAATATGGCTGCTAGCATTGGGAAATTATATCAAAATTTATTACTAATGCAATAAATACTATAATACATTTATATATAACAATCCTAACTATCTCTCCTATGGTAAAGCAATATATTTACCTAGATCAAATCCCTCCTTTCTCTCCAATAAAAGTTCAGAAGGAAAGAAGAAATCTTTCAGGGCACCACAATCTCTTCTTTATCTTCAAGACAGCAGTTTCACTTTGTCGTAGCTGGAAAATCTCTCTCTCTCTCTCTCTTCATTACAATGCAGGGGTTTTTGCTCACCCCTTTTGGCCCTTCAGCTCCAACTGAAGGTCTCATCTATGGGCTTCGAGGGAAACAGCTCATTATCACCATAGTTGACATTCACGAGGTATAAGGGTTAAAGCTCAAAGTCTTTAATCCTCTGCTCCATGAAAGGTTTCCACCCCTGGGGACAAACTCTCGTAAGACTCCTCTAGGGATTTCCACCCCTCCTCCCTGGGGTCAGAATGTTTAGGGACTCTCAGTTCAGTTTTTGCCCCAAGCGTTCTAACAGAGCTTCTTTGCTCCGTCTCAGCTGCCAATGTGGCAGGGGGGGAAAGGCTACTTCCCCCACATTCTGTCCTGGTCCAGCTCACAGGACATCTCCAAGTTCTCAGCTCTTCTCTCTCTTTCTATCTGTTGCTGCATTTCGGGACTCCCTAAAAGTTTGGAAGCCCACCCCTCCTCTTCAGGAGGTCTCTGGGTTTTGGGAAAGTAATCCAGTCTTACCCAAAACAGTCTCTACTGAGTTTTCTCTGCTCTGTTGCCAGCTCTCCCTCCTGCAGGACATCTCTGTGTCTCTCAGCCTGTCTCTGTACCATCTTTGCTGCTTGCTTGTTATCTTCTTGGCTTTCAGCCACAGCTCTCCGCTTAGCGCTGCCTCTGCCGCCGCTTTCGCATCTTTCTGCTGCCCATTCACAGTGGAGAAAACTCCCCCCAGCCTTTGGCCATGGCACTCGGTACAGTTTTAATACTGTTCTGGGTCCCCTGCAGCCTGGTTGGGGGCTGGGGGCCTTGGCCCCCAGTGGGGCTCACTGGCCCCTCTCTCAAACACGTGGTGTCTCAAGCCACGGCTGCCTCTCTCCTGGCTACGTAATCTGGTCTCCTTTTCCTGGTCTATTGTAATATGTTAATTTCACAGGGGTGAACTTGATTGGCTCTACACCAAGAACACCACCCCGTGGGGTTAACCACTTTCCAACTCCAGGAGAAAACCCTTTTTAACCCACGACAAGCATTTAAGTATCACTTAATCTGGTGGTTTTATGTGAGACCTTCATGTTACACAGACCTGGTGTTCACTTTTTGCAGAGTGATGAATTATGTCCAATCTTCTCATTCTGGAAATTCTTCTACCTTGAAGTGTTTTTTGCCTTTCCCTCCTGCCCTCCCCTCAGCAGTTGGGCAGCTACATGTATAAGGAAAGTGAGGTAATCCAGTCCATTTCCTTGATCTCAGGTTGGGTTAACTTCACTGTTTGCCCAATCTGCTTTTAAAAACTAAGATTTACAGTGTCTTTCTGGGAAACTGTTTCTTGCTCTTTTCTGGTCTTCCCACTAGGAGGTTTTATGCCTAGTCCGAAGCTAAATTTCCTCTCCTGGTTTAAAACCTTCACTTCTTCCCTACTCATACTCAGTGTGGAGAACAATTTATTTGCTCTTCTAAGTCATATTTACGCCTCAGATACTCACTACTCTATATATCTTCAAACTAAATAACCCCTATGTTTCAAGTGTTCTTTGTAAATACCATCTCTCAGAGCTGTTATTATTCTTCATTGTCTTCTACTCATGAACCTTGTGTGGTCAGTGCCTCTTACTAGGAGATCACACTGGCTGAGGACACCGACTCCACATATTGTAGAAGAAAATTAGACATACTTGACTATGGTGTTGGTTTTTGTTTTTGTCCATATTATCTTCCCTCTTTCTACATAATTTGTAATTCGTTTGTATAAATGAAGTTCAACTGACTGCTTGTGGTTCCTATTTTTCTCCTGTACTTTTAAAAGCGGATGTTATTTTTGCTATATTAGTCTTCTGGATCTTCGCTTATTGTCACAAGTTTTCCAGAAGGATTTCTAATGCCTCTGGCATTAGTGAAATTACTTCTTTATGTGCCTGGGAGTGGAAATGGGCATGTCCAACTGTCTTAAAAGTGTATAAATAATTTTAGCAATATCAGGCTTCTACAGGCTTTTTATCCTTCTATAGCTTGACTCCTTATCCATTTGTCATCAGCATTAACTGCATGGCCTGTTTGACTGAACTTGACCTTTTCGTGAAGACTGGAGCAAAAAAGACATTAGATTTACTTTCAGTTTCTTGATATCATATGTTGATACCTTCTTGCTCCCTTGGGAATTGGCCAGCACTTTTGCTGGTGTTCTTCTTGCTACTTATGCCTCCTGCCAGCAGTGATTGTTTTGAGCCCTGTCTTTTCTATTCTTTTCCTTGTGCTCCAACTATTCTTTTAAGCTCCTTCATAAATTACCTAATTTCTACATCTCTATTATTTATTTTTAAATTTTAAGTGATTGAAAAATTCATTATCATTAACTGCACTTTCTGTCCTTCATCTTCCACTGTAATTTACACTTGTGCCCTTGACATAATTTTTAAAACAATAGCTAAATTTTTAGAACCCAGTTTTTTACCTCATTAGTTTATTTTCCCTAAAAGTATGCTTATAATACTCTGAGCTTATTCTAGTCTGCTTTCATACATTTTTTGTCTTAATATTCTGTTTTCCTTTCATCCTAAAATGTAATAAATTTTGTAATTTTGCTGGCATTCTATCAGAGCTGCCTTTCACTCTCAAGATTTTCATCCAGTTCTCTTCTGTTGAAGTGAAACCAGAAAGTTGTCTTTCCCTGCTTCCTGTTCTCTTCAGTGTTTGTACACCAAAAAGCTGTGAGATATTTAGTTGTTTTATTCCATTCTTAGCAGATCTCTGAATAAAGGCCTCTGACACTCTCAAATTTTCATGTGATTCTGCTCATTTTAAAAAATAAACAAACTGGCTCAATTACTTAATTTTCTTAGGGGGTTGAGAATGAGAACACATAGTAAACAAAGACTTGGGACCACATTTTTCCACCTTATTAGAGGCCTGTATTTCCTTTACAGCCAAAAGTGCTTGTCAGAAATGGTATTTGACAGCTTCTATCACTCTCTCTCACCTCCACACATTGATTTTCACCTTGTACAGTACTTTAGCTTCAATTAGGCACGAGGTGTTATGCCTGAGACCACTTAGATACGTATCAGAAAGGCTACAACCAACCACGGCTGCTGTGGAGACCAAGGACAAATTTGGCTGTTAGACATGTTGAAAAAGTTTTCATGGTAGCTGCAGGCTAAAAAATGAACTATAAGCAATGTAATTATGAAGTAGACGAAAACAAGCTCCATGGTTACCCAGCTCCCTCATTATGATCAGATCACTTGGCACATCACTGCAGAGAACTTTCCTTTGGAAAAACACTACATTTTTCATGACTAGTTCAATAAAAGAAACTATTTTATGGGTCCAGGAGATGGTTGAGGGGTTCAGAAGGAAATAATTTGCTTCTATTTTGCTTTAGAAATTAATTCCAATTTTTATAGCAATTTACAACAAATTCCTGCACATTAAATACAAAACACTAAAGCAAAAGTTGCAAACAGTATGTATTAGTATTTTTGGAATGAAAATTAAAACGTGCTGCCACTTCTGCAGTCCAAGTCATTATGTTTTATGGCTTAGGTTAACATTGTGCTATAAAATACAGTAAATAACTGTTAAAAGCAGTCATTTGCTCAGAATTATTATGAGTTTCATTTTGGGAATGATTCAGCCTACCGTTTTTTTTTTTTTTTTTCCTGTGTACATGGCAATTTTTTGAATTTTACTGCTCAGCTCTTAATTGTGTCCTGTCATACTGAGTGGAGATTCCAGGTTAAGAAGCCAACTTTAAATAAGACAAAAATTACTGTGTTTGATGTCACTATTTCACTTGTAGAAAACTGTATGTGGTAAATACATATTCCTATTTTTAAACCATCACCTCATATGGGAAAGTTATGTTTGTTCAGAAATCATTCTAAGCCAAGGAGGCTGATAGAGACTTTTTTTCTAAGTAATCAGTGTTATGTACCAGGAGTCTCAGCATGAGATAATAGCTCCAACTTCTTGCTAAAATCTCATATAGGTCCAGTGTTTCACATCTTCTATTTCTAATCAAGTACAAAAATAACATCAGTTTACAAGCCATATTAAGATTCTGGAATGTTTCATATATTTATATGGTTATAACCAGTCTGTTAAACAAAGGAATTAAATATTCGGATTATAGTTGTCCTGAGCTAGCCCAGGGGTCTGTGGGTTTCTTCTTTTGATCCAGTACTAGATTGTAAGATAGTGAAAACTTATTTGTGCTGCATCTGTATTCTCTTTACATATGTGCTGCTTTGATTTTCATTTACTATTATATTACCTCTATATTAGAGTATTTCATTATCCCTCCAGGTCCTCTAACACTTCATTAAGAATTTTAAGCTATCCAGCATCATTGTACTGTATTTTTCTGGCTGCTGGTTCAAAAAGGTTAAATATATATTTTTCTATGTATTTCATCATTCCAGTGAGTCTGCATGACCCTTTCATAATTGCTGGAGGACAGATTTGGGGGTTGGCTCAGACTATGTTGTGAACTACATGTACAGTTTACTCTATTCACTTCTCTTTCTGAAATGTTACTTCTGTTACTCACACTTCTTGACTGCTGTTGCTCTTTGCAAAGCTGTCTTAAGCCACCAGTCACAGCCTTCTACCACTTTTCACAAATCGAGGTGTCATTTCTTTAGACCATAATATAAGTTCTAGAGCAGCAAACATTGTATTTTCCTGTGAAATGCCATTGGTGTTGTATATAAATCAATTTAGAGAAACGGTGTTTTTCACAGCAGTGTTAAACAGATGTACCCCTTTTTAAGCACTCCAATTGAACCTCCCTGTTTGAACCTCCCTGTTTATTCAAATTTAGAAAGCAAGTGATGTCAACGATTTTTCCCCTAATTTCCCTTTCCCTTCCTGCTTTAGGACAATGACATATATTTTTTTTCTTTAACTCAGATCTCTGTGTAAATATGAGACCTGTTTTTTCACCTACAGTGACCAGTTTATATAGTTATTCCCTTTATTTCTCTCCTCATGCAATAATTTCCAGAGCTGTGAGCCTATTAAGCTCATTTACACCCTCTGTCATCAGATGAAATGATTTTTCTTCTGAGATGCATGTATCTTGGGACAAGTGGTCTAACTTTTTTACTCCTGAAAGCATGACATTAAAATCTTCCTCAGTTCTTATGATCCTAGCCCTGTAGTACTTGAGGTGTTTCACAAACTAATATTCTTCCCTTGACATGCTGGCAAACTGTAATTGTTTTCAATTCTATTCACCTAAACATTTTGCATAGTCTCTTTGGGCAAACGAGTTCTCCACCATACGCACTTTGTTTCAAATACATATGTCCTCCTTCTTGTGGCTTTTCTTTTAGTGTTTATATTGTGGTTTCTGCTACTATATTGGCTGCTGAACTGTCCTCTTTGGTACTGAGAAGTGCTCCATTTGCTTTGAGGTTGAGTGCAGATGGCAACCTTGTGAAGAAACTGTCTCACTATTCATATGACTACGGGACCAGGTGAACCAATGCATAAGTGCATGTCAGCACCTAACATTTCTAAATGCAGGCAATTGATTTTGTTATAAGTTTCATAACACTTAAAAATTTGCTTTTCAAACCAACTTACTGCTTACTAAGCCAGGTCATGCTTGTTTTATCTCACAGTTTCGCTTCTCTTATGAATTTTGCATTAAGAGTTGCCAAGTATTTCTCTTAGTAGAGAAATTTTTTATCCATAACGCCAGATTAGCTGGGAGTGACGTTATACCTGTTTTTTATGCAAGAGTGATCTGCTATGCAAAAATTGGCTGCGTGACAAGTCAATGATATAGGCTTCCACGAACTAGTCAGAGTTTTAGACAGACCCTCTTTTGTTGTTTCTTATCAAATAGTTTAAATACATTTGTGCTCAGTGTGCTATTTACTATGAACCTCAATCCATTAACTTCACTTTGCCTAATTAATTTATATGTTTAGTAGTTTGAACTACTTTGTTTGGCCTTGTAAATTCCAGTCCTGGAGCTGGATTCCAACCTTCAAAAGTAGAGCTGAACTTTACAAAAAGACATTGCTTTTATGATTTCAGACCTTCAGCTTTGATCACTTGATAACTTTCTGGCTTAGGCACATTTTTTCATATTTTGATCCAGTAGTCTATTGCGTCTGGCTGAGATGGAGTTCATTTTCCCATAGCAGCCTTCACAGTGCTAGAAAGGTATTGATAACACACCAGTGTTTTGGCTACTGCTCAGCAGCACTGGCACAGCACCAGTGCTGTCTCCCCAACAATCCCCACATCAGTAGGCTGGGAGGGACAAGATCCTGGGAGAGGACACAACTAGGCCAGCTGACACAAATTAACCAAAGGGATATTCCATACCATATGACATAAGCTCTTCCAGAGCAAAGCCCTTCTTCCAGAAGTGGCTGAATATTGATCATTGATTGGAAGTAGAGAATAAACTTGGTTTTTTTCTCTTTGCTCATGCATGTTCAAACTTTAGCTTTTGCTTCAGGAAACTGCTTTATCTCAACTTATGAGTACTTTTTCATCTTATTTTCTCTCCCTTGTCCAGCTGGGAAGGGGAGTGATAGAGCAGCTTGGTGGGCACCTGGAATCCAGCCAAGGTCAACCCACCATGATAGCTAACCTAAGAAAACTTGTTTTATTCTAGTTAACAAATTCAAGTATAGTAGCTTCATTTATGGCAGCTGAGCTGGTTAAATTAAAGCACCACAGTCTACAGAGAATAAAAAGTAACCTTTAAATTTATTTTCTTTTTAACACACAAAATGCCTGTTGCATTATGTGGAAGTCCCACATAAGGACACTCAAAATCGATACATATTGCTTAGTTAGCAAATAAATATGTAGGTAAGAAGATACTAGGAAAAATAAGGTTTGCATCTTGTTAAAGATGTCCTTGCTCATTGCAAGGAGTTTTACTGAGTGACCTTTAGAGGTCCCTTCCAACCCAATATATTCTATGATTCTACTTGGCCTAATAACAGAAATTTTCATATGCTTCAAAGACGAATTCAAACATGAGCAATGGGTATATTCACAGATGATGTATTGCTTCAAAGTAATGCTTTAGTTTTCAAAATAAGTATAATTCAACTGCAGATACTACACAGGACCCTACCTGGGGCTCAATATATTGTTAGTGAATAATTGTTAACAGTGGGATTTTCTTGGTGAAGCTTAGATTTTAGATTTAGGATTTCTGTAACAAATCGCAATATTTCTGAAAGAAGAACTTGATTATGACTTTGAAAGGATAGATATCTACTATAGAGCCATGAATATACAAATAGTACTAGACTTTAAGGTCAGAAGAACATATTTATCTGAATTTAATTGAAATAAAGATTCCAGCACTTTTTATATCTCCAAACAAAATACCTAACTTCTAGTTCTAGAAGTACTTTGTATGTCAATTTGTGAAGAACAGAGAACACTAGCAAAACAAAAGAAGTATATGAAATCATTTTGTCTTAGACCCAAAATGGATTTTAGGCATCTAATTAGAAGAGAACTAAATCAGAGTTTAGAATTCTAATTCTAGATTTAAGTCCAGCCATGCTGAAAAGTATCTTCAGCTTTCACTGAACCTTAAAATCACCCAAATTCTAGAAAGCATTCAGATTTTGGTACTACTTTCCCATGTAACTACAGTCCTGCTTCTATTGTTCTGTCTGGAGCCTTCTTGATGGTGATAAGTAGACGAAGTGCCCAGAGAGGAAGCAACATTGCAAGGAACTTCATTCTTTTTCTTCTGCTGTTAGCATGATTGTAGAAAGATTTGGTGTTAAATCAGCTAGTATTTTACACAAAGATACAGTTTAATTTGCACTTTATATGTTTATTTACAATTTCAGTAAAAATTTTTATCCTGTAAAATTTTTTTCTCTCGCTTATAGTAGCAATTCTGCAGACACTCTGGTTTTTTTTTTTGTTTGTTTGGTTGGTTTTGTTTTTTTTTGTTTGTTTGAAGCTTTTTTCTGTCCCTATGTATTTCCCTCCATTTAAAGACCAATATAATGTTATTCTCCACACTCTTTGGACTAGCCTCTAACATAAGGTGATTTAAAGTCTTGTTTCAGCTCTTCCATGTTCAAAGTGAATAAGTGTTCTCTTTTGTACCCAGAAGACAAATGAATGCCAACAACCTGTAACTGCCTTTGATGCTTGACCTCTGTATTGAAAGTTTGTTGCAATGTCACTCTGAAGAAATATAAACACAGAGAGATCATCTCAGTTGCTTCATAGCCTAAATGTATGCCTTAAACTAAAAACATCTCTCTGACAAGAACATAAATTTATGTGACTGCATGAATTTTGTTGAAGTGTTGCTGTTGCAGGTTTGCATTCAGGGCTTCACCAGAAGTGAAGAAGGTTCAAAAACACGATGATGTTGCACACAGCTAAAGAGGAAAGGTAACTTCGTTTTTCTTGCAGCCGGAATACTTATCCATTAATACAATTTTATAGGTAAACAAACAAAAGTGTAGTCAGTCACAGTATGTAAAGTGGAACATGTTTTATCTGTTTTATTCAGAAGTATGTGTTTTTGTGAAATTTGTGTTGCTTTCATAAATTATGAGATTTGGGGGTGGGTGAGACTTTAAAAGTCACTTTTATTTTCCTCTGCTGCCACAAGAGTAATGGGTGGTAGAAAACTGTCAGTTATTCCCTGTTTTCCCTGTTTATGTCAAGAGGAATCAAGTACAGGGCATGAAAGAAAAATTGTCTCTTTTCTCTCTCTCTCTGTCAGCCATGGAAGAGAATGTCAGCTATGGAGTCTGGAAGGAGTTTTTTTTAAACACACTTGCTCTGACCCTTGTGATCTTAAAAAAATTGTCTGTACCACTGCTTTTGCCCGCATGTTTTTTTCCTAAGAAACTTCCAGCTGACCTGACCATTTTTTTAAGGTACGTTTCAATATCATATACATTTCAGAGCCATATTCCCTGTCAGAACATGGTTCATTCAGAATTCCTCTAATTTGCCCTCATAGAGCTCAGACAGAGCTACGTCAGCGCACCAACACCAGTTAGGACTTGGTCATGTGCAGTTCCCATGTCAAGCAAATAAAGCACTGGATGAGACAATCCCAAAAAAAGGAAATATCTCCTCAAAAAAAGGAAATATTTCATCATTCATAAACAGCAGACTTAACATCCAGAGATCTAGTCTTGTGAGATTGTGAGATTGTGAAACTGAGTTTATATGGGGGGATGTGGAATGAATATGTCCCAGTAAATCTCTACAGAATCTTTAAGGGACATATGCAGATATGTCTGCTCTCTAAAAGTCTTATTTTTTTTATCTCTCAAGGCAACTGCTTTATTCCTGTAACCATTTTTGTTGCCCTTTCTTGTACCTTTTCTGACTTCAACTTGTCTTTCAATGAATGCTGAATGTCAATCTGACACTAAGCATCTGAAATGATCACCAATGAACTAATGAACTGAAGTTTCATTCTGTTGATCCCTTAGCTCTGCAATATTCTTTTCCCATCAGGAGTCACAGCATAACCAGCACATTTGCTGCCTTGCCAAATGTTAATACCATTTAGTGAGTGCATGCTTGTGTGGATATCAGGAATAAGCAAAGCTTAGTAAAAAATTCACTCTCACTAAAAATCTAGCTCAGCATTATTTCCTGGAAAATATTCCTTCAATACTTAGTCTTTTTATTTCAGTTGTTTTGTTTGATTTCTAGAAATACTTTTAATAGAGAGATTTAATAATGGAAATGCTCACTTATATAGAACTTACAAGCAAATATTGAAGGGTATTATTGTAAAAGGATTTTGAAATTCAGAGTTGCGAATATCAGGAAACTGGAGCTGAAATTTCACACAGATGACCTAAAGTAAAAATAAATTCAGTGAAATATCGTGTAATCATGGCCCTATAATTCTCTACTATAAAAGATTTTTAATTAATTCTTTTACAATAAGACACAGTCATGAATTAACTACATGAAAAATTAATTGATTAATTTCAAATAAATAAATCTAAGAAAATTATCAACTCTTCACAGACAATTTGCCAACAGAAAAAGAAAAAAAAATCTTATTATTTATTTATTATATGTAATTCTCCCAGCTCTACATGAGTCACTGGTACTCTGAAAATCCATTATTTATGTGCTTTTTTGTTTTATTTGTTGTTCGGTTTTAGTAAAATCACTGAAGTTAGAAATGGGTAAAATTAAGGCTTTTCAGCCTACTATATCATCTGAAATTTCAACCAGTTTATCTGCCATCTTTCAGAAGTTCAATTGACTAAATTTTATCTGTGACCATGACAAAGGAATGGCCTCAATTCTTTTTCCCTTCGGTGTCTGCCCACACCAGTTCCAGACTACTTTACTCAGTTGAATTCAGCTGAATGAGACGAAAAAATTTCATGGTTTCGGAAGAACTGCTGCCCAAGAGATGGACTCATGCTGGAGAGGTCCAGCAAGGACTGTCTCCCGTGGGAGGGACCCCATGGGGGCAGGGGAAGGACTCCCCTCTCTGAGCAGCAGCAGAAACAACAACTGACTGCAACCCTCGTTCCCATCCCCCTGCACCGCTGGGGGGGAAAAGGGAGAACATGGAAGGAAGGAGGGGTGGGGGGAAGGTGTTTTTAAGACTGTTTTATTTCTCACTCTGTTAGTAATAAATATAAGTACTATCCTCACTTTGAGTCCTGCTTTGCCTGTGAAGGTACTCAGTCACTGACCTCTCCCAGCTCTTATCTCTACTCATGAATTCTTAGCTTTTTTTTTCCTCTCTCCTCTGTCCAGTAATAGAGGGGAGAGTGAGAGAGAGGCTTTAGTGGGTACTTGGTATCTGGCCAGGGTCAACCCACTACATACATCAAGGTGCTATCATTGTTAACTCAGAAGAAGGAAAATTTCTTCTAATATTTCACTAGACAGTTGCAACAAAACAGCCCTGATAATTTTGCATGACCTAGGCTTTATTGATGCATTCCTGCTTATATATAACATATAAATTAGATCATGAATTATAGACTCTGCACAGACCTAAAATTATTTTCTTGGTCAGATTTAATGTAGGAAAAAGATCATGACATCTGTTAGGCTAAAAATTAATCACAGGTGAGCACAACTTAATGAAATGAAGTGAAATTAAATTAAATTAAATGATCTGGGCCTTATTTTTATTCCTGCTTGGCCCCTACCAGGGCACTGAGGAACTGTAGAAATGATACCCTCAAGACTGAGCCAAATGTATTCCAGGTACATAATTCTGCTCTGCCAGCTTGGTTGTGAACAGTGTTGCTGGTTTTGACTCGCATACCCTTGACCTTCTGATATGGTACCATCACTGATTGTGTTCCTAACCAGTATCACAGTGATTTTCTGATTCCTTGACTTGTGAAGTGGATTTAGTGTCCTTGGAGGGCTAGCTTAGAAATCTGAATAGTGGATCCAGTGGTGGAGAAATAGGGGGAAATATTAATGTGTGATCTAAAAGTCTTTTCCCAGTTGTAGATCTGGATTTACCACCTGAGCCTACATATAGGTGTGCCCATTGTTCATTCAGGATGAAGACTTGAACCCTATCTCTTGTTCCCATCTCCACACAAGCTGCTTTCATTCCTGTCACTCTTCCTGAGGGAGTTACTAAAAGGGTTACATCAAAACATCAGTACAGGGACATACAAGATTGTCTGTAGTGCCATCTTTATACAAATTATCCACCAACTCTAATGCCAGTAGTCATCCTCCTCCTATCTCATCTCCTGTCCAGGCCATCTCTCCAGAACTGAGCAGAATGCTTTTCACTGGGAATGTTGCTACCAAGTCAGCTACCTGAATGTGAATTTTCTTTCATTAAAGTCACCCATGTAAGCCAAAACCTGCACTGCAAAATTGTTGGCATCAGTTTAACACTGCAGATATACCAAAACAGGACAACTACATATCATTGCCTTTGTGATTATATATTGGCTAATTTCAATATATGTAATGATTACACACTGGTATAAACCAGCTTCAAGACATTAGCCTAACAAGTATAGCCTGCAATAATAATAGGGTTCCTTTTCCACCAATTAGAATTACTAAAATATATCTCTTAATTTGTTAGAGTGAGAAATGCAGGTAGATGATTCAAAAGGTACTTGGAAAGTGATTTCTTTATTATTAGTATTACCTTACTGACTGAGATGTCTGGATGTGTGCAGTTTTCACGGTCTTCATCTGAATCCAGATTCCACATTCCAAATGCTCTGTAAAGATTTAAAATTCAGGAAATAAGTCCATTACTGTTCTCAGTAGGTGCCACTTATGTGTCTCTGCATTGCATCTGTCAAGATGAAAGAGCAATCAAGAAAGTGTTCAGCCTCATACATGCAGCGCTTCTCTGTGGTGCAAAAAAGAAATTCTTAGGTAAAAGTAGTAAACTAGATACTAGTTATAATAAGACTCCCTAATAGTATCTTTTCTGGATAAAATTCACACATTACTATGCATATGTCTTTTCAGAGAGAATGTTGTTTCAGTTTTGAAAAAGACTACAAAAAGCATTGGATTGCAAAGGACCTTATGAAAAACACTGGAATCCATCTCATACTATTTGATTAACCCTCCGTGTTAATAGCCTGATACTAAGTCATCTGATTTTTAAATTTTATATGTAATTTGATTTATAATTTTTATATATGTATAAATATGCTAATATACACATCTATTTATTTGACCCAGAAAAAAAATTCCAAACACAAACAGAAATAAGCTATGATCACTGAAAATTATGATAGCCATTTAAAGTCAGTTTTGTGCTACTATGGAAAACATGCTACATATTTCTTTCTGTGTTAATGTTTAACTTCATAGATTTTGTTTAGCCAGCCTTATCTGAGCTCCAATTATTTGTTGCAGATTGAGGTATCAATAAATAAGAATCAAAAATTAGGAAATTTCTGATCTCTTTTAGTGCCAAAGTTAAATTACAGGAGATCTTACTGTTCTATAACAAAATTTTTTATAATTACAAAGATTTCTTGACACTTTAAGTAAGGTCTTGGTTTCCAGTGCTTATAAGTCCACAGTTTTAACTTCTGGTCTGACGCCTTTGCATTCAAGGTGTCCAAATTTGTCTGATATTTTGGTATGGGCAGGAGAAAAGCAAGGTGAGGTAGGAAGTGGGAGCAAGGGTGGTATGGAAGTGAAAATTCAGCCACCCCTGAAATGAAGCTGTGCTTTTCCCTTATTAAAAAAGAAATTATTTTTTGTTGTTGTTATTGTTGTGTTAAAACTTAATGTGACCTTTCTGTGGTCATTTCTTCACCTAGAATCCATTTTCCTTGGAGAAAAGACTTGAAGTTTAGCAAGATAATATATTTGTGTAGAGGTATGCTTTGCTTATCCCACTAAAATCCACTCAGTTTTGGCCGTGCTTTTAAGCTTCTTTTAAAACTAAAATTTTCTGTTCTCTGCTACTAGCAAATATCTGTGAAAAGCATCCCATTCTTATTCTAGTATGGGGGGGATAAGAGTCTCCATGCATACCTGTAGACTCCCTTGATAGTGTTCCATACATAGTCGAGGCCAGCCCATCAGCAGGATGAGGACACAATACAAGCCTCAGAATAATGCCATGGAATAATCAGGGAGCAATTTTCCACATATTGAAAAACTAAAAAAGTACAGTCAATACTACACTGAAAAGCATTATCAAGGCTGTGAAGCCAAACACTGACCAATTAGGTATTGCCACACTTGGATCTGTTGGAGTAACCTTAATTCAGCTCCTATCCATATACATTATGACACAGAACTAACAAAGCAGTCAGAACAACTAAAAAGTTAAGGTGGTCTCATATTTTAGAACTTGAACGCTGCATTGGCATGTAGCATCAAGACATCAATGTCCATTAAGTGCATAGGGGAAGCTGGGTATATATAGCTAACTCTGTGTATGTAGATGTTGTCATATGACAATACCAGACTCAGGTTACCTTCTTCTTGGAGATACTCCGACATTAAATAACCAATTCATACAAACCTCTTGCTATTTTTTTAAGATTTTATAAATATTTACAATTTATTTTGAATGTACAAAAGACTTAATTATGACAGAGAAACAATTCTTCACTACCAATTGTGAAGCTTATCCGATGATAGAAGTACAAGGCATGGGAAGAAAAATCCTGAAAGAGAAATATGCAGTTGATAAAAAAGTGCAGAAACAACATAGGACCCCATTGCAAATTGAACAGTCATCTGAAAGATATTAATATAAGAATATGAACTTTTTATGAAAGTAAATGGAGCTACAGAGAAAATTGAGGAAAATTGGATTTTCCTTTTATTATTCTTATTAGGCCCATGACATTAGATTTGCTGAAAAGTCTTCCATTAAAATGATCAAGAAGAAGCCAATTATCAGACAGTGCTACAGAAATTAAAAGAATGTTACACTGGTAGTGAGAATGTACATAAAGAATTAATCTGAGAAGCAGAGACACTGGCCTCTCATTAATCACTGAATACGAACATCATGTACTTTGGAATGAGATTCCAAATGTTTGCATGCTGAACAACCCAATTAGCATCTTGTTGCCTGGAGCTAAGAAGTAGGAATGGGTCAGAACAGGGATGCATCTTAATTCTTGCAGTTTAACTGCACTGTGCAAAATGAGGTATCTTTATATATTTAGATTGCTCAACTCAGAGCCACCTCACAGAGACAGGTAACTATACTATTTTCAAAGAAAAAAGGAGTTGATACTTTTTGAAATCAGTCAGAGAAGGAGCTCCTTCTGACCATAGCATTGCTTTTTGTGAGCGGCAATAATTCTGGAGCATATGGATTTTGAGAACACTGACTGAGGGAAAGCCTTTGAGGACAAAAGCAGGTGAATGCATGGCTTCTAGATACTAGACAAGAGCCTCGGCACAAGCTGGTTGCTGAGTTGCCCAAACTGTAAGGACTTGGTGTGCTTAGGTCTAGGTTCCTCGAAGTTAAAAATTCTGAAAGAGAAGGTGGTAATGAAACCTTAAGTACCTCTAGGATTATCTGGTAGCTGACAGTCAGCTCCTCAGCTTTGTAATTTTAGAGGCAGGACCCTAAAATGTTGGTCTTGAATTCAATGCAGGATTAGTGTGGCAGATTTAGGCGCATTCTTTCATTATGTGATTATTTGCTGTTTTTCCAGTGAACATCTCTGTTTGTGACACAAAACAAGTATGAACCAATGATGCCATTAATAAAGCTGTTGTCTCCTTCCCTCCCACGTTAGTGCAGAAATGAGAAGGTATTAGTGAATGTATCTTGTAATTACAGCTGATGATGAGAGGTTATACTGTCTTGCTACTGCCTTGTTTCACCCTGGAGAACCAAATTCTTTACTGCCCTGTCATGATGTTCAGCAAGCTCCTTACACTAGGCTTTTCACAAGAGATCTCTAATTGCGTGTGCCTCATTTTCTGTGTACCTGGGCTGACCTCATGCCACGGTACTGGGAGAAGTTGTACTGATGAGCGGAGACAGACGAAGCTGCACTTTGAAAAATAACTCTAGTGTGTTTTCAAAAACCAGTTGGGTAAGGAATCTCAGGCTGGATATTTAAAATAATTGGAAACTTCTGACTTCAGTGTCTATGTGCATCAGCACTTTGTAAAGTGAAGATAGTTACATCTCTACTTTTCACATTGTTATTTTGAAAATAAATTCTTATATTACAGTGACATAGAAAAACACCCACGGGAAAAATAGTCTGTGTTCAGACTGGGATTTGAAGAGTGAGCTAAAGTAAAAGCTGTGAGAGGCACACACTGAAGAAAGCTCAGTATTAAACATTATCTCAGGATCCTAATGTCAGCCATTCTGCATGCAGAATGAAGTGGTAAACTTCCATGGAGAATGGCCTGTGATTAATTAACTGCACACTATTTTAAAAAGTCACATATGCAAGTGCCCTGAACTAAAATGTTACTGTTAACTTTAATACTGACACCTCAAAATGCCATTGATTTTCTTTGTAAATTTTGTGTTATTTCTACACTGTATTTTCCAGATGTTTTTATATATATATTATGGTGTGATGTAGAGATTGTATAACTAAATGTTTAAGTAGTTTTTTTTTTTTGTCTTGCAACAGAACACTGATTTACTACGATAAGTCCACTGGTGTAGCAGGAACAGGAAAAACCTTTCTCAAGGGTTTTCAGTGGATAAGTCTGACAAATCTTCCTTTAAAACCTGATAATAGTACTCATCCTGGATCTTTTAGTGTGAAATGCTAGTGTGAGATGAGGTGAAAGGGAAAAACTGTCATGTTTTGTTTTTGTTTTACGAGGAAACTTCTAGTGTATGGACAATGTCAGAAAGTTAGAAGTAGATGTAGAGGTGATGAATTAGTAGGCATGTTACAGGTAACTGTAAAATTACTGAAAAAATGCACTGCAATATTTGTTCTGTGATTAGTCACAGTAATTATTCTCTCCCCATAAAGCAGTCTCAGTATTTAGGTAGTTTGGGTTTTTTTTTTAATTAACATCTAGAGGTGCAACCATTTTACTTGAAGGGGAATCTTTCAATGGAATTCAAATGTAATAATTTACATTCTGGTCTTCATTAAAAGGGTGAAACTGCTTGATAAAGTGGCACTGAAAGTCATTTTTCAGCATGCTAAATTCATCTAGATATTTGTGAGCCAGAGATCAGTGATTTAAAAATGCATGTGTAAACAAAATGTAGTTATTCCACTTGAACCATAAATAGAAATGTCTATCTACCTCAATAGAGGCATTTCTTTCTTTTTAGATCTTTTCTAGGGAGAGTTTGGTGGAATCAGGAATGTGAATTGTGGCTGTTTTTAACTATTAATATAAACAGAAGATATAAAAAATGATAGGAAGGTATATTTATTCCAGGAATGAATGCTACATGAAATGTGAATGAGCAACTGAGAGAGAAATTAAATTCTATCACAGAAAATTTATCTTTATATGTGTTCAGCCTTTTTCTTGTTTGAACTAATTTTCTTTTCTTTTTAGAAGAAAAATATGCATTATACAAGCAATCAGATGAAGAAAGTGAAGTCTGATTCTCTTATTATTGGAGGGTGAGATGGAGAGATATAGAGGATATAACCATTCAAAAGTCTAATTGAAGATCTATGACTTCTAGAGTTAAAAATGTCCTGTTGTGTGTAGGAAGCACTTTGAAGAAGTTCAAGTGAAGACAGAAATAGAATACTGTTTAAGTTTATACTTTTTTTAATTTCATATTAATTTATGTCTATAGTACAAAGGACAAAAGTCCACCGGAGAAAAATTCCACAAAGTGTTTAGAAGGTACATCTGAAGTAATGTTGAACCTGTGACGTATACAAGAGTCATGAAATGTGTGTACAGGCAACAGGCAGAAAATCTCAAGAACATTCTACTCTGGTCAGGTGAAAGTAATGCACAGTGGAAGGCCAGGATACAACAGTCATAAGTTGCAATAAGGCCCTGAACAACTAAATTAATTTCGATGCTCATTCTGATTTAGCCAGAAGACTGGATTAGGTGATCTGTGGTGGTTCCTTCCAACCAACTTTTTCTGTGGTTTTATGAATAAGAACCAGTCCTGATGGGCTGAGACGTGAAACCTGTGTAATTTCTCTGGATATGGAACTGTGGAGGTCTGTAAAAACTTATAGAGTCTTACAGTTCGATTTCATCATACTTGTTTAAGTAATTGTCTGGCTTTTTATCTGTAAAATTAGTAGATATGCTTTAGTTAAATTTATGGATATAAAGCAATAAACTCTAATGACCCTATATTTACTTGTATCTAGGATGTAAGATGACATAAGTTTCTTGTATTACCTTCATATGAGATGATGCTTCTGATTTATGTTCTAACTTCAAATCCTTGTGTAGTGCTGGACTCCGTTTTTGCAATGACTGTTAAATGAAAGTGTCTGTTTAGGACAAGGTTACAGCCCACAGTGTTTAAATATCTCAAACTATCTCAAAGATAAAGTAAAAAGACACTTTTAAGGGGAAAGAAAATAATATTTCTCCAACACATATTATGAGCTCTTCCTAAGAGAAAATTTAAGCAGAAATAAACAACACGTGAACTATAAATTTGATGGTTGATTTCTTAAGTGTGACTGTGTAATGTGCTGATACAGTAAACCTAACAAATCAGAGAGAAAATCTAAATTTTAATACTTATTGCCTACACTTGAACTTAACTATACCTTCTGTTCTAGTCATTGGGAGCTGCAAAAATCCTAAGTAATATAGGATATACCATCATCATCATGGGTAGGCTTCGTGAGTGAAGATTTGGGAAGGACTCTACCCACATTTGCTACAAGAGCGCTGGTGGCTAAAGAGGCCAATACGAGATGGACACGTCGAGTTGCAAAAGGCACAGCAAAAAGACTCCTTAGGTGGTATCGGCAAGACATGACATGATTGTTTCTGCGTTAGGATATACCATACAGTACTGTAATCTGGTGCAATGTAATTGAGATATGGGAGTTTTCTTTCTTCCACTATAACTATTAATTGCCATGTTCATCTGTTTGCCTTTTAGATTGCTGAAGGGGCAATGATGTTCTCAGCCTTCACAAGGGTCTGCAATTATAACATTCATAAAATCAGCTAGTCATAAACATGTCACATAAAGTATTCCACAGAGTTTATGTGAAAGGAAATTGAAGTCTCTTGAAAATGGAACTGAATCTTGTTCAAACAACCTTCGATACACTAATCCAACTTTATTGTTGTTATATATTACAGGCTTCTTTATCCATACATACTATCATTAACCATACAGTATGTTTTGATAAACGTTCCCCTTCCTGGAAACTTGTGCAGTTCTTTGACCACTGTCTCTGTTGGTGGTGTTTTTTCATTAAGTCCAAACTGGAAAAGGAGATGCCATATTTAGGTGAAAGAAACTGATAAAATGAAAAAGTAATTACCTCCCAAGGTGTTTGTGTGGTAGAACTATCTGTCTGCACTTTAAAACTCCTAGATAATTGGTTAATATTTGAGAAATAATAAACAATTATACCTGAGGCTAATAGCGCTACTTAATTCTTATTAAAGATCTACAATGACTAGGGTCACCATGTAATTTGAATTAGTCAGTCAATAATCCCAAACAGTACTTAGGATATGAGTTACAATACATTCTGGGGGAGCCATTCCTTCATTTTAACAAATGGAACAATAAACAAAAATAATTTGTTGTATGAATTTCAGGCTACCTATATTTCCATCTATATATATTTTGGTTTTAAAATCCACCTAAATGTTGCTTTGATCCTCATTGCAGTCCTTCAGAGTTTTCCTTTTCCCCAAAGGCAGTTAGTTATGTGCATGTTGAGCCATTCAGACTTTTGTGTCTCTCTGCTGCTGCTCTTGGTCAGAATCCACAGTGTGCATTCATGGAGAAGGGCTCATTGAGTAGCCTTAGAAAAGTGGACTTGTCCTACCCTCACCCTGTCCAGGAGCATGTACATGTATGTCTGCATCATGACTTAGTCATCAGTTCACCATTATCTTAAAGTTCAACCTTGCATGTGGTCATTACTGTTATGCATGAGTGCACGCTCTAGCAGAGAGGCAGGTCCAGATCTGGAAGGGAAAAGCTGACTTGTGTCATCATCGTATGTGCATAAGGTATCCCCTCTACGAATGAAAAAGACTAGACTGTGAATGCAATAGCAGGCATTTCAAAGTTGGTGCCAAGTGTAATGGCAATGATTTCAGTCTGTTGCAGCTGCTTAAAATCCAACAATAACTTCAGTAAACCTGTGGATTAGATCACGCATAAATTTGATTTTAACGTCTGTGTTACTGAAGCTTCTTTTTCTTTTTATTCCCCTGGGCTTTCAGACCTGTCTGATTCTGTCTGTGATGCAGCCATTTAGTCACACAGTACACTGGCTGTGTGCCCATATGTGTTTCTGTAACTGCAGCTGATCAGGCTAGCAGGCTCCCATAGACATAAAGACCCAGAGAAGGTAACTCTGGGAGGTGGCAGATCACAGCTCTGCACAGTCTATGCTCTGCTGTCTTTCGCTGTTTGGCGCTCTTGAGGGTACAAACACAGTGTTTAATGTCACATGTGAAGCATGAGACTGAGTTCTCAGTACCAGCAGCAACTCTGATTGTGTTCTGTCTAGCTGGTTTATGTAGTGGAGCATATGACATTCACAGGAGCATGGCTAAAGCTCCCACAGACTTGTAAGTAACTTTGTCTGTTACACTGAGATGAAACTCCTAAAAAGAGGGTTTGGGAACTTCTACGATTACAGTTTGGGATTTCGTTATAGCAAGCCCAAAGCAAAATGAAAATTTTAACAGAATTGTCTGCTTGAAGAATGTTTTGATGGTATAGCTGACCAGGTACATTTATGAACTCTAATCAGGGAACTTCTGGAAACTTCCTGCTAGTCTCCCTTTCCACAGCGGGAAGAGGAGACCATTGGTGCACCTGCTCAGACTTTTCTGGCTGATCTTAGCTTTTGGTGCGGTACATCATGGCAATATGGCCAAGAAAAGATATTTTCATCACTAATTTTCTGAGAAAACTGTAACTTTGTTCAAGGTTGAAACCTGGAAAACACTAACTGCAGAAGGTATTCTTTTTTTAATATTTTTAGGAATTCTTCAACGGAAAGTTGAAAAGTTTCCAGGTGTTTTTAAGTGGGGGTGAAGGAAAAGTTCAGTAGAGATCCAATTATCAGTTGAAAAGCAGGATGACATAAACTTTTCAAAGATTTACAATTAATTATTATTATTATTATTTCTCTTTTCCTTAGCCAGAAATGCAAGGTTTTTCTTTCCAAAAAGGTATTGTCTATCATGCCTTGATTACTTTCAGTTGCCTGAATTTTGAGCCTGGAAGAACTCATTGAGTATTGGCTTCTTTCACGTTTGATACTAGTCAACCTTCTTCAAACTCTTTCACTCTTAACACTGGAAATTATGGAAGAGAAAAACAAGCTTTAGCATTTGTAACAATTGTCACAAAGTGGTGAAGCTTTGTGACAGAAGGAGCTCAATAGTGAGAAAATGAAGTGCTGTTTGGGACGAATGGGGTACATCTGACTGTGGTTTTCACTTTTCATTGTGTTCTCTCTCACCTGTTTGAAGGTTTCCTCTCAACGTGTCACTTCTATGCTGTTAGAAGTTATGTCTTTTGTTAAATAATTCAGAGTTTTCCAGTCTGCCAATCAGGGAAGGATTAAAGCGATGGGGTTTTCTTTCTTTTTTTCTTTTTCTTTTTCTTTCTTTCTTTCTTTCTTTCTTTCTTTCTTTCTTTCTTTCTTTCTTCCTTTCTTTCTTTCTTTCTTTCTTTCTTTCTTTCTTTCTTTCTTTTCTTTCTTTTCTTTCTTCCTTCCTTCCTTCCTTCCTTTCTTTCTTTCTTTCTCTTTCTTTCTTTCTTTCTTTCTTTCTTTCTTTCTTTCTTTCTTTCTTTCTTTCTTTCTTTCTTTCTTTCTTTTTT
>NW_016690220.1:4041085-4054283 GCF_001604755.1 Lepidothrix coronata | reverse complement strand
TTTTCTTTCTTTCCTCTTCTTTCTTTCCTTTTCTTTCTTTCCTTTCTTTTTTTTTCTTTCTTTTCTTTCTTTTCTTTCTTTTTTTTCTTTCTTTTCTTCCTTCCTTTCTCTCTTTCTCCCTGCCTTCCTGCCTTCCCTCCTTCCTTCTCTCATTTCCTTCTTTCCTTGTCTTTCTATCTTTCAGTTTGCTGCTCTTTGCAGAAGGCAAAATGAAAAAAATTAATATCCACTACAGGTGTACTGTAGCTTTGTTAGATTGTTCCTGAAAAAAATAAGAGGCAAAGGTCACACCAGAAATCATATTTTACACTGTGCTTTTTTTTGTGTGAAAGCAAGCATTCTATCAAATCACATCACTGTTTATGATTTCTTTTTTTTAATTCTAACTTGCTTTCCTATCTCTAAGTCACAATGAAATCTTATTCAAAGTTTCAGAATATGGAACTTATTAAAAGTGAGAACTTGCATACAAAATTATGAAACATTTAAAAAATAACAGAAATTCAGACAATTTGTTATTCTATTGTTTTGGGCTTGTCTTCATTAATATGGAAATATAAAAAGTCTTTGCTTCAGGCAGATCCCACTTGATCACTTTGGGATTTTCTTGATGTTTGTCCTCTTGCATTATGTGTTTTAGCAAGGAAAGCAACAAGGAAAAATGAGCTCCTCCATCATAATGGAGGATAATATCAGTGAAGCTGATGCCCCAAACACTGTGAAACATGCAATAATCTAGAAAGATCTTTAGATCTTTAAAAATATCTAAATATAAATTGTTGAACTCTAGCCAGAACATTAACAATTCAATTTTGCTTCCCTTTCACTGGGTGTTTTTCCTGAGAAAATAATGGCAAGAAAACATGAGTAGTAAATGACAAATATGTTCTAGGCTTGTTTTTGTCCAGTGGTTGCAGAAGTTGATAAATATTCCCAGAATTAGACAAAGGATTTTACTAATTTTCTCAGTTGTTTTGAGGATAATCTACTACATTTGGCCACAAGCCCAACTTCATGACATGGGAAGGGTTGTCAAAACCACTTTAAATTGGCTTTGTTCACTCTCATCACAGCTGTCAGAGGGCTGTGATGGGCAGAATATCCTAAAAAGCCCTTCAAAATCCTTCATCTAATGAAAAAAAAAAAGTAAATTGGATATTGTGCTATTCAATCCAATGGTGCAAGGCTGAACTTTAAGTGTAAGACCATGAAACAGAGATTTTATTGACCTAGATGCAGAATTTCCTGATGTCTTACTGTTCTTCTTCTCTTCTCACCCTCTGCCATCAATGTCATCACCTAGTTGCCCATATGTTGGTAAGAAAAAGGGACTTGGAAAAAGAACAGGAGCCTCCAGATTAGCTAAAGCATGAATAAGGAAACACATTACACAACTGACAGACAACAAGTGGAGAAAGTACTGTCAAGGAATGCATGCTCTGAAGTCCTACTGCATTTGTACCTTAACCTATATGTTGGACACTTTTCTCTCTTCCTGCCTGTCTGAACAGTAAACATTTTTTTCAGTTAAGCATATACCTCATTTGTTTGTCCTAGAAAACTATGACTTTTTTTGTGTAGAATCTCACAAGTGACCTGTGTGGAGTTGCTTCCATGAATGTGCTTAGACCCTCGGTAGCAAGGAAGACAAAAAAATGGATCATACGTTAAAGAGCAGTGCTTTGTATGTAGCCAAATTGATTTTGATACAAAATGCTCACCTGAGTAGGTTTTTTAGCTTTTAAGAAAACATACCTCTTGCTCCTAAAACAGTCTGTGCTTTTCATTACTACTATGTCCCATGTGGACTTGAACTTCTTGCCCTTGTCTGGGTTAGAGCAGTCTGGAGTGGTAGATGTTATTCAGATGGTGTTTTATCACCCTCATCCTGATGTACAGTCCAGAAAGGTTAATACTAGTGGTAAGACTATGTGTGCTGATTTGTATGCCACAATCTTCACACCCTAATATGGATAACCTGCATCAGCTCCCTATCCTTGCAGTTCCTATTCTCGTCAGTGCTGCTGCCAGTGCAGAGACTCACAGTTGAAGCAAGCTGAGCACAGTGCTGTTAATGGGGTGGCCTGGGCATGGCCTCTTATGGAACAATAAATAGCATCTTTCTTTGTCTCTTTGTCTGCAGAACCAGTTTAGTCTCCTAGCATCCACCAGTTTCAAAGTTCACTTGCTGAACTTGATTCTTCCTGAGGTGTGCCGTAGGCCTATCTGTCAATGTAGTAAACTTCTATTTTCATATGCAAATTTTTCTTTGAGAACGTGAGGATTGGAAATAAGCATATTTGCAGTTTAAGTGCAATAATTTAAATTGATGGGTTTCCCTAGAATCTGAATGTAGTAGATCCTCATATAATTTACCTTCTTGTTTTGCATGTTTGGAATCATAATTAGCATACTTAAGTTGTACTGATTGTATACACTAAGTCCTGATAGTGCTGTATGTGTATACATTGTATTTATATTCTGGTACTTCCTGTACAAGTGTAATACTCAGTAAAAGTTAATATTTTGATAATTCTGGCATCATTCACATTCATACAAATATATGTAATCACAGATTACTCTCATAAAGAAAACATACTGGAAAAACATACTTAGTTAGAGCCAGTCTCATAATCTTTTATGCAGTTTTATTTCCTATTTTTATAGTTAGCACTTGTATACATTAAATCTTCACTGTTGTCAAAAGGGAGACCTAATTTCAATGGTATCTGATGCAGCAATAACACAAATCTTTCATTATGTTTTTTAGTATTGTAAGTAAAAGAGAACTACAGAACTTAACATAGGGATATTTATTTTGTAAAAGTGGAAAAATGTATCTGAAAACAACCTGAATCTGCGCCTTAATTTTGCTATATAAACATTCATCTTCATGAGAAGCAAAGTCCTCTGTCTTTCATCCCCAGTGACACCCTGTAGGGTGATGGTTATAACACCTTCCTGAGGTGATTGCTCGAGCCTATCTGAGTGAAGGAACAGCTAGACCCCAATTCTAGATACGCTCTGTCTGGAAAATGGACTCTGTGTCTTGCATCTGGAGTCTTTTCTGAGCAAAGGTCTATCAAGATAATCTGTCAGGGGTCTACCATGACCTTCATAAAGAAAGCAAAAATGTTCTGCCTGCCTCTGGATGACAAAGCAGTTCCCTGAATCCTGTTTCTCATATCTGACTGGGACTTGCACAGCCTTGTGAGCCAGGCTCTGCTGTGTAACTGAATAAACATTTTAGCCCACAAGAAAGAGCTGACTACTTGCTTCAAGATTTTGCTGGTACTTGGACATAAGCAGTCTGGCTCACTCTTAGTGACTTGCTTCCCGAAATCCAGCTTGATTAACCGGATCACTTTCTGTATAGATTAGCAATAAATAAATCTCAGTAATGCATATGGAACAGCTTATTAATTTGTTTTGCATTGCTACAAAAGATTCCTCAGCACATATTTTCTCTACTAATTTTCTAAAATCAGGACTTAGCACTCTGCTTTGCTGCAGTGTTGCCCAATCTGAAGTGAAAGGTGAAGGATGTCACTTCACTAAAGAAGAAAATTAAGTTTAATCTCTCTAAGGCAGACCTGCTGGCCAGTATAATAAAAATATTATTTATTATATATTTTGAGGCAAGTATCCTAAGAAATCCAAACCTTATACAAAAAAATTTCTCACTGTCTGTTAATACACAAGGAAATCCAAACTACCTGGAAATGAATGTCATTATGTGCAAACAAATGAACAGTAAGATACTCTTGTCCAGATTCTTCAAAATTTCTTTAGATAAAAATGTTACTTTCTTGTGCCTCTCCTGTCTCAACAGTGTGTGTTGAATATATTAGACTTGCTTCAAGGTGATTTGAATGTACATGCTCAGTGTTTGAAAACTTCTTTGTTTTCTATTCATGAAAGATCATTTATTCATATTTGATTTTATCCCCCTTCTCTTTGTCCTTATTTGGACTTCACATGCCTAGCAGATACAAATGTATAGAAAATAATCCATATTGGTTTGTATTGGATTCATGTATATTACAACAGAAAATCCCCATAGCGTTAGGATTTTGTGTGTATAAATTCCTCTGAGAAGTGGACCCTTAGTGAGAGCAGCATATTAAGAAGCTAAGACAGAAGATGAATCTTAACATTAGAATGGTTCTAATTCCTCCAAGACAGTTTGGGTTCTAATGATCCTGATTAAAGAAAGAGGATGCTAATGAAGAAGACACAGATAAGTATTCCATCCTGCTTTTTGATATGTTATAGTCATGGCATGACCTATTGATACAATTTGTCATAACCAAACATCAAAGGAAATTAAAAAAAAAAAAGAGAGAGAATTTATTGGCCCCAAAATAATGAATTTTACAATTCTTTCCATTACTCCTCTATTTTTTAATATGGAGCAGCACTGAGTAGCAGAAGGAAAATGGACATTAATTCATAACACCACATTTAATCTTTTTTCTTCAAAAATTGAAGCTGTTTTTAATTAACTAAGGAAGCAGTTCTGCAAGTTTACAGTGACTTAAGTTTACCTAGGCCTTCTCAACCCTTTGTGCAGGCAGCATGACCATGACTTTTAAAACTGTTTTTTTAAAATACAGCAAGTGTCCCTATTTAGCAACCATTGAGTTTTGCTTAATTATGGTCCATTTATGGAGATCCTTCTGTGTTTTCTCTCTCAAAAAATAAAGACATAACTCTAATTTTAGAATAAGAATTTCAGATGTTTCAACTACATTTGGAGGTGTTTTTTATTTTCTTTCCATCTTTGGGAATTATGTAGGGGGAGGTGACATTACAAAGAAAAGTGTGGAAAAAAGTAACTCCTTGTCCTGTATATAATATAAACCTGTGTTGTTTCTCTCACTTGGAATAATCTGCCCATCCATGAAGAGATGAAGAAGTTAGGGTCTGGAAGTAGCTGAGATGAGAAGGGGAAGGTAGTTTTATTTCCTGTAACAATTCTGGCTGTTGGGAGTCACTGAAGGTGAATATACCCCTTCTGAAACACTACAAACCTAGCCAGTCAAAGTCCTTCGCAGGACCTGATGTTGGTGAAACTGAAGATCTTCCAAATCAAAATAGAGTGTCTTTGAATTCTGAACCACTGTGGTTTTATTTTTATTCCAATATTATAGTTTAAAGGACCGTATGGGTTTTTATTATAATAAGTAAGGACTATGGGTTTTTATTACAATAGTATATATGATAATGCTCTAGCATTCAAAATAATCACAAATAATTTGAAAATAACGAGATAATAATTACCCTCTTTACACATGGTACTTATGTAATTATTACAGGCTAAACTGATCTCATTTAAATTACCTATTTGATTATGTTATGTATGCTTTGTGAGATACTGTTACCCAGTCCATTTATGTGCCCGTTTTGATTGACATTACTTTCACACTAACTACTTTCTTTTTGTATTCAGCTAAAATAGACTAAATTCATCATGCACTGAATGGAAACTTAAGAATAAGTGTTTAGATAATTGGGCATCAGGGATTCTTAGAAGTCTTTATTATGTGAGAGTGCCCAAATAACATCTGTTCCTACATTCCTCTTATTCAGGGTTGCTTTGTAGTTATTGGGTCTTCGGGGACCGTAGAAGCAAGAAACAAAGATACGCTGAATAAAATCCACTTTATGTAAAGCATTTTACACCCATCTAGCTGGCGAATGTGGCCTGGTTTAGGATAAGACTGAATATCAGTAAAGAAAGGTGTGACTGGTTTTTGATACTCAAAACCAGCCACAAGTAAGAATATAGAAAGAAGTTGTTTAGGAGGGTATCAATGCCTAGACACTTGGTGACACCAGAAGGGAGCCAGCTTTTTCAAGGCTTGTTTCAACATCAGTAGTTTTCCCCCAAATACCAACAATTTCCCTCATATTTTCTAGAGAAGGTCATACCACAGGTTCAAAGGAAATGTAATTAAAGTTAAAAAACATAAAAATTAATTCTTTGAGAAAAAAGAAGGACACTGGTATGGTTTGAAGGGCTCTGCTTTTCAGAGGTTAAAAACAGTTAGTCAATTGTAAAACATCAGGTTACTGGAATTATACCTCATGTCTGTCCCAAACCTAATTTATTTATATCTCAGTTCTTTCTGTAGTCTGGTTTTAATGGTGAATTATGTTAAGATAACTAAGAGATTTGGCTTTCCAGTTGACTGAAGATTAATTTTCACCATCTCTTATCATCATGAATACAATCTTTCCTTCTAATTCTGTTTTAAGACTTTACTTTTGAACAGAAATTGCTAATGGTGTTGGTTTAGTACTGGTTTAGCGCCCTTAATCTCCTCAAATCTCAAAAGCTGGCAACAAGTATTTTTAAGTGTGCTGTTCTCAGAAAGTCCACCAACTTTTGTCTCAGTTCTCCATTCTGTTAAATAGATTTGATCACAACAATTTACCTTTTACTGCTTAAGAAGATACCTGAAATTCAAATGTAGATTTTTTTCTGTGATGTGTTATCTGAGATAAAACTGATAAGAAAGGAGGTACAAGAGTTAGTTTTCTTTGAGAAAATCAGGTGTCTGACACTGTGCTGCTATTAACATTTCTCATAGCATAACTTCAGAATGAAGAGGAGGGTGTCTGACATAATTTAGGAATATGTTCTGTGACAACGTATGGACAAGAAATTGACAATCAGGCAATCAGTGGTTAAAGAAATGAGTTTTCCATATGTCTCCATTTCACTTTAATGATTTTCAGCATGCTCTACTTCTATTAACTACGCTTATATGGAAGCTTTTACCTTTCACTAGTATTATCTCAGTTGCTTATAAAATGAAGCTGTACTTAAAAACAGAAAAAAAAAGAGAGAATTGTTTAGTAATTATTCACTCTTAAACAACAGTGAATAAATATATATGACATTGAAATTCACAGGCTTAGGAATTCATAGGATTTTTTTCCCTTTTTTTTATAACACACCTCTTAATTAATGAAAGATTAATTATCATTACAAAGTTACAAAATTGTATCAGACCTCTTTATGTCTAAATTATAATTTTGGATACTCAAAATAACAAAGCAGGGTTCTCTGCATTTTGAGACATATATTACCATTTAAGTTCTGGTGTCTTGAGTGTCCCTGGAGGGTTTCACTGCATTCCTGAGCCTTAGTTTTCCTACCTGTAAAACAGATACCCAAATTTTATACCCAATATCCTCTTATGCATTAAGGTGAGCAGAGACTGGCAAAACTTGCTCACTTGTGAAAGTAGGGAGCTGTGATTTAAGATTGTACTTGAAGACTTTACAGAAGCTAATGTAAGTCTGTGAGAGCAGCTGTACTCAGGATTATGTAGATGCTTAAACCAAATCTCTATATGGAAGTAAATCATCAGCATGAAAGCTAGGTAGCAATAAGGAAAGCTAAGAAAGTAGTGATAAACTGAGTCTAGAGCTGCTCCGAACTCTGTAAACCCGTGTGCCATCAGCTCACTTGGCAGTGGAGAGGCTGCGTGGGTGCACACAGGAGGGGGGGCAGAGGGAAGGTCAGTCACTCAGTCCCCAGCTCTGTGGTCCCTGCTTCTCTGAGCCTTGAGGAGAGGCACTACGTGGCATCTGGGGTACACAGCCTCTTGATATCCTCTTGTCCCCAGCAGTGGCTTTCTCAAACTCAGTATATGTCAGTTTTCAGTTAAAGGCTCTATATACCAATAAAAACTCTGCTTCGTAGTTAATGGTTTATAATCCTTTTCAGACAGTATGCTATTGAAAACAAATTAACATTCAAACCAAACACATAACAAATATATATAACAAATTATTTATTCATATTTGCTTTTGTCAAACTGCAAATAATATAGCCTGGGATTTCTTGGTGTTTCCTTCCTAACTAGTATTCTAATTTCATGTTTTATTTGCTTACTCCAGAAGACGTTCCAATCTCTTTTGCAATGGCTACAGATTCCTGTGAAATTGTTCCTCCCTGTTTTCCACTACTCTTCTGTTAAGAAGTTGCTTATAAAGTCTGTTCAGAAGAAGTGTTCAGAATAATAAGTTCTTCTGAACATCCCTGACTGCAAGTAAGGAAAGATCGGAAGAAAAGAAGCAGATATTAAGTACTGTTTCTCCTGCAGTCTGTCACCATCTTCAGTATCCAAAAAGTGTCATGAACCTCACGAGATGTGAAAAGATCACTCGTGCTTTGTGCATGAATAAAAAATACAAGGAATTTCCTGTAATAAAATCACAATAACTTTATGAAAAGATTAATTTCTAGGGCCCAAAATTCAGAGATGTTTTTGGATGGAATTTTGTGATAGTTTAATATCAGATGATGGGTTAAGCCTAAACCTTATATTCTTTTTATGCAATAACAATTTATTCTGTTAAGAAGTTGCAAAGAAAAACTGTGAAATAAACAATGTGATATGATACATTATTAAAATGATTATTTACAGCTTCTGAAAACACTGTTTCTAAATTCATACCTCCTACTGAGTTATTTTCTAGTTATACATTCAACACATTTTCCAAAGATGCTTTTCTTTTTGTTCTTTTGAAATAATTTTTAAGACATTATTTCAAATTATTTGCCAATTAGACCATAATTACAGAAAGCTATCAGACTGCTTCCCCATAACCCACTGATTTACTAAAAAATTCAGTTGCTTTGTATTTGGTTTCCGCTTGTAATTCGTACACCATCGGTGTGTACAAATCTGCAGCATTCCTTCTGCTGCCTCTCTCCAGCCCTCCATAAGTGTCTCTGTCTGTGATATTGTTAAAGGGAAAAATATTTAAAAAAAAAAAGAAAAAAAAGAGAAAAAATAATTTGAATCTTTCCACATTAGATAGAAAATATTTCAGCCCTTGATAGAGGTGCTGGTACAAATAAAACCCAAACCAAGATCCACATGAACATTATTGTATTTATTGCTTTCTGTCTATATGATCTCTTTCCTTACTTTTCATAAATGTATTTTATATAATTCTAAAATTAAAATAATTGCAAATATTTTTATATTCTGATTATTTGGTTTTTTTCAAAGTATTGCACACTTTGAAGTATTTTATAAAATATAATACCAATAAACTTATAAATATCTAATATTTTAATAGATATTTAAATTACATATTTATGAAATCAATATATGTGAAATTATATTTAGAAATTTAAATAGATATTTGTGTTGCCGAATGATAAATGTGCTATTTCTCAGTGACATAGCACTCAATTAACCCTAAGTTTACTGATCTAGTGGTTTTACTGTGATATCCCTATTATTTTAGCTCCTACCCTAGAAATGTAAAAATGATAAGAAATAGAGTCAGGTATTTATATCAGTCATTTGTGTTCTTAAGACAAAATGATGCACTCATATATTTTAGCTTAGGAGATCTATGATATCTCTTAGTAATTGTGGAATATTGCAATTGCCATGTTAGATCTACTTCTGCAGCTAAAATACAATCTAAGGGGACTACAGCTTCATTTCTGCACCTGTTTCAGGTTATGTGTAATGTATTTAGCTCCTAATAAAAGTAGTCCAGTTATGAATTATTTTTTGACACACATTCTTTCAGATCTGACAGGTCAGATTATGCATATAGTAGAATTTCTGGCTGGTAGTCTATTATTAAAATAGACTGAAATAAATTAAAGATAATGGTGGGTACCTTCTAAATGCAAAATTATTTAACCTGATGATTTACAAAAATTTTCTTAATTAGTTCACCTTTGAGTTCAATAAATAATTCTTGATGAAATGAGTATCTCTCCCATCTTCATGATCTTAGTTATAGAAACTGAACAGTTCTTCAAATTTCCATTATGGCTAAAATGTACTGAAATTAATTGTCTGCACTTGGTCTGGTCTCTTCCAGTGTTAAAAGTACATACAAGTCCTTCCTCACGTCTCAGAGGAATGCAAGGTTTATCTCTAATAAATACCATCATGCATTTGCAATATAAAGACAGACAGAGTCCAAACAAGTTTACATCATGTCCTTTCCTCACCATAACTCAAAGTAAAGCATCTGGTGTCTTGCTTTTCAGACTGGGCAGAAATGAGGCGGAGTAGTGCAACATACCAAACCACGAAAGTGTTCTTGAAACTTTCCTCCATGTAAAGGTGGCACTGAGGGCATGGAAGCTACCCTAATTTGCATGTTGTCACAGTGGTTGTACAATGACTCTTTCCCTCTTTAAAATGACCAAAATGAAATCACCATCTTCTATTCCTTTTCTGTTATTTTTTTTCCATCTCATATTACTGACGCTGATAGGAGTGAGGATTTAGGCTTTGAAACATACAACAACTCAACCATTTCATCTTAACACTAGTCAGAATAAAGAAGTGTGCACATTTCTCCTTGAAAAAAAGAGAAGTCGCAGAAGGCATGCTATATATCGGCAAAGTATACTTTAAAATTTTTCATAATATCATAGAATCACAGAATGTTTTAGGTTGGACCTTTAGAAACCATCAGGTTCCAACCCCCTGCCATGGGCAGAGGCACCTTCTATTAGACCAGGTTGCTCAAAGCCACATCCAATCTGGCCTTCAACATTTCCATGGACGGGGCATCTGCAACTTCTCTGGGCAACTTGTTCCAGCATCTCACTGACCATTTTGAGCATATGGTAACTAAATGCATAACAAAGCTCTACAGGTCTGATTCAAGAGATTACATCAAAATCATGCTGTGTGTTTCTATTAATCTCTGCCATTCCTGAGAAACTGACTTAAAATATTTTCCTAGTTTTTATTACATTGAAGTTAAAGGATGCAGAAAACTTCAGTCCACAATCAGTCTTAAAGTTAACACAAATCCCTTGTATTTGATGCAGAAGAGCTTTGACTGTAGGCACAGTTAGTCTTTCTTAGCCCTTATTGTCTAAACAGCTTGATCTGACCTGATAAGCCAATAAGATGTGAATTTCCTCATAATCTTGTGCACCTAAGAAAAGACCTTGTTCACCTACTTTAATTTTACAGCATGTAGGAGTGTTTTAATTAGTAAGTATATTTAGTGCACTGTTTTTCCAAACTATTTTGAAAAGTAGGGCAGTTTTTGGTTTTGACAGCATCATCTCCTCAATAGAATAAGGTTGATATTCAGGAAAGACTTCCCACACAGGCTCTTTTTCTGGCTTTATTCCTTTGTGACTCCAAAACAAGATTTGTGAGTAGCACTTACTCTGAGATTTCAGGCTATGGTTAGCCTTGGGTAGATGGTAATAGTTTAAAATACTGAAATATTCAAATAGATATAGCAGAAGTATGTATATATTTCACTGGCCAAGGTATGCATGCTATCTGAGATCTCCAAGACTTACATTCTGAAAACTGTCATTAAATACTGGAATATTCTCTGACAGTTTACATAGCTTTCATGTTACATATTTATAGTGCGCAGTTAAAACTCTTCTTCACTCTCAGAACCAGCAGGAGGAATGAAAAATACACAGAAACTGAATGGTTCCCTGACAGAGTGGAAGGTCAAGCAAAACTAGCCTTTTATAAGCAAAAAGGTTGGGATGCCAATGATATAAATTAAATTTCTCCTCCTTTCTTCTTTTACTTCTTCATAGAAACATGGATAAGACACCAGCATGACACCAAGTAAACCTCACTGCTATATGAAGCTGTGATCAAGCTGCTAATTTGTTAAAGTAATCATGTATTTCTCAAGACAACTAAAGATCCAAACTTTGCAAAAGATTCTATGGTAAACTTGTTTTTGTAAGGTAGAATAAACTGAAGAAAAATTAAACGAACTGTAATTCATGCAAAGAGTGACAGTTCTTCATACTCAGAGTAAGTATAGTGAGACTAAAACAAACGTAATTTTACCAGGAGATAATCCTGCAGAATTGAGGTAATATTTTCTTTCTATTCATGGCCTCTTTGGTGAGGTTTCTAACAATGAAGCATAAGTACATATGCCTGCTTTATATTATGATCTGAATACAGATTACCAACTCATTTATCATATTTCAGGCACAAGACAACTATAAATAGTTGTAATACCATTTAGCTTTACTAATATAAATTGCTTAACTAGCTAATATGCTATAGATATTGCTGATTTTTTTAAAAGTTACCACTTGTTTAAACCTTGGAAGGTTGGTAGGCTTGGAACTCAGAGAATATTTTTGTTATCTCTGACCACCTTATTGGGTTGTAAAAACCTTTTTCTCTATACAAAAGATTTCAAATATTCAACTGGATTTTGAGAAAAAATACAATAGTTGCACATATTAAGAAAAATGAAATCTAGAACTAACATAAATAAGAATTGTACTCCATAGTGCTGCATCACTCCCATTCTTTCTGTCTGTAAGTTTTTCACTTCTTCTCTTAATCAGATCCTAAGGTGAAATTTATGTCCCAGATTTTCTGGAAGAGATGCCAGTGATTATTGTCTGGGTGTCAACAGCACAAATTAAGAGTCCTGATTCTTTAAAGACCATAATATGCAGATGCTCTCACTAATATAAATGGAACTCAATGTGTTCTCAGCAACTTTAAAAGTCCTTCCAATTAATGTAGGAGCTTCTTTTGTCACATGAAGAAACTATAATTAGAACTGTGTTTCCCCTGGAATCCTTCTACTGAAACTATGATATTTGCCATTCCTGCTTCTGAAATTGTAGTGTTTACCTCTATCTCCCCTGAGCCTGCAGTTGTAACACTTTTTTGGTTTCTGGTTTCCATTCATGTAACTTCTCCAGCTTTCTTTTTACCCCAAATTCTGTGTCTAAGAGCACCATCTTCAACTACTATTACCACAACAACTTGTTATAGACTTGCACCCAAGCTGTTACTGTGCCATGAGAGTCAACACAATTTTACCACTAAATAAATCTTCCCTTGCCCCCCTCAGGATTTCCACTGGAAAATTATCCTCTAAGTGACAGGGGTTTTTTGCCTTCTCGGATTCACATGCCTGCCGCGGTTCGAAGGGGGGAGAGGAGAAGGTCACAGCACTGCACAAAAGGGTCCGGGAGGTTTGAGGTTGTGATGCAACGCCAAGTTTAATGGGGGTGAACAAGGGTTTTATAAACTCTGGCGTGGAATGCACCAGAAAATAGGGTGGAGCATGAGATAGACAACCAGGGAAACGAATCGGGGTAGGGACACAGGCGAAGGGGGAGGAACGTGAGAGGAACCCGGGAAGGAAAGGGTGAATGGTAACTGTCTCCTCT
>NW_016690220.1:4017783-4041075 GCF_001604755.1 Lepidothrix coronata | reverse complement strand
TCTTCAGCCTATCAGAGAGGAAAGCAGGGAAACAGGCATGCCTGGGCATGCCCGGGACATACAAATCCCGGGGAAACATACAATGTATATATTTATAAACACATGATAACTGCAAAGTCCGCACAACAAAGTCCTTTCAGTCGCTGTATGTCTTTTTCCATTCCTGAAACTGTTTCCATTCTGAACCTTGTTCCTCCACACATGCCCATTTTCTTCTACCCAATTCCCCAGATTTTCCTGTTCCTTTTTCTTTTCAAAGGCTTTTGAATGTTTTTGTCAGTTTTCTTATGCTGATGCTGACAGTATTTCCTATTATGTATGGTAGTGAATTGCATTATTTGAGATACAACTTCTCAGTACTGCATCAAATATGTGTACTACTGCAAATAATTTTGTCCATTTTATTTATTTATTTTATAGTAAATTTTGGAAAAAAATCAAGAGTTGTTAATAATGCACAGACATGTATTTTATAGCACAATATGGCCTTGATATGACTGGGGATTTTACCACTGTTATTGATAATAATAGTAAACGATAGTACTTTCATCAACACCTGCGGGAAATTGAAACACATTGACTGGATTCAACTTGGTTATTTTAGTCTACTTTTGTCTCCTATCATCTAATAACTCATTCATTTAAGAGTGGAGTTCTATTCTGCCAGCATCACTGGGAGAGTACTCACGTCTCTGATGCGTCACACTTCTGGTTCCATAGAGCAAATAAATTGACAGAAAGAGACTTGTAGTACATGTTTCTTTCTGTTTTGTTTTGCTTCTCTTTGTTGCATGGAGTTGAAGTGCAAAATCAATGTAATTGTAACTATATTTTGACTAAGGGACTGTATTTTTCTAATAGGAATAGTCACACTGCTCTGTTGAACATGTCAGCACAGGCTAGAAAACAATAGATTTCTTGTTAACTACTTCAAATGCAGGAGATAGGTCCTGATGGGACTCTCTGCTCAAAGAGAATCTATGTGCAGTAGGACTCCTTAGAAGACAAATACCTGAATTTTGAAGTTCAGAAGGGAAAAGAAAATAAGGCAGAGAATATAGAGATGAACCACCGCTTTTATCTACATAGATACATATATATTTCTGTTATCTGTGTTCCCAATATATTTAGCCAATTATAATTAATAGCATGAGTTTCACGTGACTTACTGATTCATATTCTAGAACAATTAAAAAAAATAGATAAATAAAATAGATGGTACTTTGACTGTAGACTGCTGAAAAGGATGGAAACTAGGTAGAAGGTTAAGGTTAGAAACAAACCAAATAGGAGGTCTTCACTGTTAAAGTACCACACAATAGGTATACATTGTGCTAGAGGGAAAAAAAATAGAAAAGAATGCAGACGATTGAGATTCAAGTATAGTTAATGAATATCAGACCAGAGGACACCATCCGAGCCCTAACGCTTTGCTGTCATCACACTTGGTACAGAAAATACCAGAACACAACAAACACAATACCCCACTATGGTGTTTCAGAAAACCTTCAAATTAACACTGTTTTGCTTTTCAGGTAAGTAACACTTATATTTGGAATGTTCAGCTGCCTTAATTTATGTTGTAAAAAAATGATTTGTCTGTGTGCTTTTTCTGCTACTAGAGGTTGTTTATCAAAACCTCAAAAAAATTCATATTAACTCAAATTCAAATGAAATTGAAAATAATAGAAACATTCTTTCCAGTGGAAAAACGTATTAAGAAAATGACAGACCTGAAAACTCTGTGACATGAAAATTCCTTCTAGAGGATTCATCTGTATGAAGCTACAATAAGCTTTCATTACCTTTGTCATACCATTTCACAAAGCCTTAACAATGCTACTTATAAGGATCTTGTAAGTTAATTTTGAATGAATCTTGGATGTACAGTAACAAAACAAAAATAACACAGCAGCAAAAATAGATGAAAATATGTGCAACTTAAGGGAACTAGGTGGTTTCCATAACATGGTCTCAAAGGATGACTACAGAATTTCTTCCTTTGGCCTTTTTAATTCTTCCTGTGATGCCAGTAATTTATAAAAGGCATACAGAAATTTAGAGTCCTTTGATATATTGTTTGGTTAAGTTTTAAAAATTATTATCATAAGGCTTGCATGAATTCTAAGTGTTAAACCAATAATATTACTTAAGTTAGCTTTGATATTTTCCTATATTAACCTTTGTTAATAAATTGTTCTCTACAGTAGTGGCTGTGAACAGTTAAATGACTGAAATTGATAAGTCTTTTGAATTTGCTGCCCTGTAAGGAACTAGGATTTCTTTTAATTACCGGCAAGATAGGTCCCAGATGCTTACTCTGCATTTGCTCTGCATGCAGATCTGGTGTTGACATCATTGGGATTCCAGACAGAGCAGGAGTGCAGAGGAGATCCTCACAGCAGATAAGAAAGTGCAATGCAGTCTGAGAATTTTTCTTTCAAAATGGGTAGTCTCTTTCCAGGGGAAAACAACATTCTGGCATTGATTGAGAGAGAGAATGTAAGGGGAGAGAAGAAATTATGCTTTCTTCTTTTTTTATTTTCTTATTCATTTAGTCAAAATAATGAGTTAATGCCACCTGGGTTCTGATTTGAGATTGTGTTGTGTGCACATCTGCTTGAACAGTCTTTTTTCCAGTACTTACAGTTCCTGGCAGAGGCTGACTGCTGTAACACACACCTTTTTAGCTGCCAATCTGAGCACTGCCAGGTGTATTGGTACTGCATGTTAGCTAGATATGTAGAGTTAACTTTGACAATTAGGAAATGCTTATATCCCATCCTTTGCAGTAAGTATTAACTAAGGACTTAGGAGCTGTGGAATCTTATGGAAATTTTAGGCTTTGACACAAATAATTTTTTTCATGTCCCATAAAATATTCTAGTGAATAATCGTCTTTGAAGAAAACTCACTGAATTGTAATCAAAATAATTTGCATCAGACACCTGAGATTTAATAGTCGAGCTTATCTAGTTTAAGAACAAAAATGAGCTGCGTAGCTAATATAAATAACCCAGTTCTTAAATTAAATATCCAAAATAAACTACCTCAGAGTTATCAGATGTCTAATAAATTATCAGAATATTTTTGAGGAATAAATCTGTAATTCAAATGATTCAATAACTGAAGAATAATGTGTTCTGTTTGCAGATAATTTGTGAGTCAAAAAAAGAAATCAAATAAATAAAATATTATTTTTTGCATTACCTGCTCAGATTTATTAAGCATTTATTATAATATGAATTAAAGAATTGAATTGGGTTTCTTGAACTGTCTTGGGAAGGTTGTCTTCATTATGACATATTACTAAATGGTAGGCTTGGTATCTTTAAATTATTCTGTAAATATAAGTCCATAAAAGATATTAGTCATATTTTAAAACTATATGATAGGTATTTGTCAAGGAAGCATGCAATAAAATAGAAAAAATAAAATGCTTGTAATTGGCAGAATGTTAGTGAATTAATGTTTTTTATGAAATAGGATGTAACATTTGTATTAAGGTTTTAAGTAGATAGTACTAATTTGAAATGTCTTTTATTTTTCCATCAGATTTCTGAAATTCTCATTGAAAACTGAGTTGAGATTCTGTACTAACTCTTCTTCTACTACAATTTCCGTAGACATCCAAAAATGGAACACTAACTTAATGGGCTAGAAAAACTATACAAATACTATACCGAATATATTATTTTGCAGTAATTTTCCCCATCAGTATTTTTTCCCCAGGTTTACATCTTCATGAATATAGATTTGTAAAATCAGATTCAAATTTCCTGCACAGAATCTTAAAGAAGAAAATAATCAGTTCTAGTTATTTTTTTTCCAAACAACCAATCTCTCCAAATCCAGATTTATGTTAACATATACTTAGACAAGTCCTGTTAAAAGATTTGTGAGTTAAGATAATTGTCTTGACTTCATGTTGATGAATTTCCTTTATGTACTGATTTTTAATTGTCTGAGATTTTGTATGTTCTTATGATTGTAATTTATATCTTATACACGCTAATGTCTTATAATGTTTCTTTTCTTTGTTGTAACTCATCTCAGCAGACAGTCTTAGTATTCACTTGTTTGTATTCAACTGCTCCATTTAGTCCTCTCTAGTTCATGAGCTGATCCAGAAATCCTGGAAAAAGCACTCCATTTTACAAGCTGCACTTTATATTCTTTCAAAAAGAAGTGTTTCTTCTCAATGTCCTCTTACATTGCTTGTGAGAGTCTCAGCTGTTATAAAAGTCAGTGAATATGTGGCATTTGGTTTACATGGAACAAACTGTAAAATCACATTTAGGAGCTAAGATACAGTATATCCTAGCTAGTAACTTACAGTGAGCTTGACCAGTACATTGAGCAAAGTGTTACAAGTATTGCTACATCTCTAGTAAGAACGAAAACACATTATTACAATTTTATAAGAGACTTAGGTGACTAGAAGGCCCTTTTAAGGAAAAAAATTTATCTAGAGAAAGAATGCAAACATCCACATTAAAAAATCCTGAGGCAGAATTATGTATTGGCATTTCTTAACAGTAACATGTTGCTGCTTTAAGACTCATTAGAACAAAATCTTCTTGATGTTAAATTTTTCTTACAGAAGTGCCAGAAGTACTTTATTCTTAGACACCCTATGACTATTTAATCACAATTTCTATGAGAAAAGACTATTGTATATCATGATTCTAGCAATTAGGAAGTTTAAATGTATCATTATATTAAACAGATGCTTTGCACACTTTCCAACCTGTAGTCATCTTGAGAGAAATGTCATAATTAATTGCTCTGTTGACTGTTTTGAGAGGGGAAAAAAGGAGAATCTGAGTGTTGATGAAACTGTAAATAGTCAAACTTTTCTCAGGAAGAAGAGACAACTAAGGCATTTCTTGTGTAAATTGCTAAATATATCTCAAAAGGCTAGTCTAACGAAGTCCTTGAATAGATAAGCATCTTGACAAAATGATAAATAGTCCCTTTTATCAAGGGGAAAATGTTGTAAATAAGTTTTTCTAATGCTTTTATTTTATGAGATTAGATTAATTTTTCATTGCTTTATTTTACCACATTACCTTTAACTAGGACACTGAGTATTCCTTGTAGTTTATATAGTGTGCATTTTTTTTGGAAACAATTGCCTTTCCATAGTAAAATGTGATCCCTTTTTTCATTTTTCTCCTACCTTATACCATTGATATCCAGAGTAATTCAGCTAAAACCAACAGACTTGCTCAAGATTTGCACTAGTATAAATGGGAATGGATTTGAGTTCTTGGTGCTCTCAGTCAGCCCCTTTCCTCTGAAATGCCAGCCATGCAACTGTCAAACAGTTATTGGTTCACTAAGTGTTTCGGGGGGTGGGGGGGTGGGAAGAAGAGAAGGAAAGAATATCCTTCTAATTTACTACTTTCACATGATACATTTGCCACTGCAGGCCACCAAGAAAGTGAGCTGAAGAATTTCACTGTGCCTGTGTGAACTAAGTAATTATTATCTTCAGGCTTGACTTGCTGTCTCATAATTTTGGTTGTGCCTGGTGTCATTTTCTCATAAGACTATCTACATATAAACAGAGGGATGTGTGATGGAGGACCATGAGATTTGAATATGAATTATCTCTTTGTTGTGTATTGTATCTTATGCATAAATTCATGGCTTTACCGTTTGCAAGTTATCAGAAGATAAAAACATTTCATGGGTGAAAATTGTTCTCGTTATTCCATTTCTTAAATTATTTTCCTCCATTGTGGCTTTTAATTCACTATGTTTTGTTGTTAATTTATTTCTAAACAGGCTTTTTATTGAATATGCTCTGTCAGGATTAAATAGAGGATGCCCCTTGCCTGGTATTAAGTTCCTGTGTATGTGGGTAATGATGTCTGACCTACTCTAAGCTGCTTTTTCCAGTGCACACATGACATTTTAACTCTGGGACTCTACTGATGCTTTTGGGAGCGTTTTGAAACCATACCTCTGTGTGACTCCTTGTTTGAATTCCCTGGATCCTGAATTACCTGAAAATCAAAGCTGCTACAACTGGGGTCAGTTTGCAGGATTCGTTTCCCCAAATAAGACAAGGAGCTTGTGCTCACTGCACAGGTTTTGTCTATTAACTGCAGTGTGGCTAAGTAGACAAACTGATAGAACTGCTGTGTACAATAAACATTAGGTCTGACCTCTTAGCTAAGATCAAGTGTGAAATCACTTTATTATCTAATACATTATCTCCCATGGGAGTCTGTCCTATCCTTGCAAGTAACAGGTTTCTAAGAGCCACGCTTGGCCTGGCCTTGAACATTTTCAGGCATGGGGCATTCTCAGCTTCTCTGGGCAACCTGTTCCAGTGCCTCACCACCCTTGTAGTGAAGAATTTCTTCCTAATATCTAATCCTATTCTCAGTTTAAAGCCATTCCCACTTGTCCTATCACTATCATTATCAGAGCGTGTCTCATTGATTGATTCTGTGATTCTGAGATAAGCAAATACTCCCTCACAAAATTGCTCTGAGTCCACAACATACCTCTTCCACATTCATTCTATAACACCACCATTTTACCAGAGGAAACACAGGCCTCATGATAGCTGAAGAATTTTGATGCAAAAAAGAATGCACACTAGTGAAATAATCACGTCTTAAGAATTCCTCGTGTTAGAGGAATGCCACAGGAGACAAAGCGCTATGCAGTGTCAATGTAGCTGGCTATAAGCATTGCAAATAAAAGCTGCTCTACATTACTTGGCAGTCCGTGGAACAAATACTTGTAGCAGTGCAGATGAGACTGGACTTTTTTCCCCTAAGAATAAGGGCTAACTTGACTTTTTAAGGAGGTCTTCTACGGGAAGAAAATAAGGTTCTTCCCAGTAAGTGCTGTTAGCTGTAGCATTACCGCGTTACAGGGAGTACCTCCATATCAATCATTTTATAGGCTGGTAGTAAGGGCATCATGTGGGAAATGAGAGGTAGATAAAGTCTTTACTAAAAGATTCCTACTTTCTCAATGAATGGTCTTTCATGTAACAGCTTATACAGTACCCACATACTCAAATGAATAGAGGGTTTGTGCTGCTCTCTCTGTAACACCCTAAAATACACCTAAAGTTTAGGTCTTTTGTTCATGGTGGAATTTACGTAGGTGTTTGACAGGTCTGTGGAGGTTCTTTTGCCCATACCCAGGAGCATAAGTTCAGCTATTTCATAGTACCAGTGACTTTAGGATGAAGTGTAAGTGCTTAATGGATTTAAGACATTTATTTCCACAGCTAGAGTAAGTTGTGTTTTGGCATCTGAGCAGCAACAAATCCCATTACAAACATACCCTCTGCAGATCATCTGTTAAATCTCTGCACATCTTAGGAACCAACATGAGGGGACCTATGAATACAGCCACGTAGTTTTCTCATTTCTTTTGGAACTTAGACCCAAGGAAATAAGAGTAGATTTAATTTTTTTTCTTTTTTAAGAAGAATCTGCAGGAAATAGGGATATCAGGAGAATGAAGAAAAGGTCTTTTCTTATCTCTTTTCTAGTCCCTAGCTTTAAGTAGAAGTCCTTTGGGAGCAATGGGAACTTCTTTGCCATTGCAATTCCTGCCTCCTGTCATGCCACAGGCTGTAAGCAGTCCTGGTGTGGTGGGTTGACTATGGCTGGAGGCCAAATCCCCACCAAAGTGACTCTATCATTCCCCTCCTCAGCTGGACAAGGCACAGAAAATACAATGAAAGGCTTGTGGGTTGAGATAAGGAAAGGGAGAGATCACTCATCAGTTACCATCATGGGCAAAACAGACCTAACTGGAGGAAATAATTTTAATTTATTACCAATTAAATCAGAGTATGGTAATGAGCAATAAACCCAAACCTTAAAGCATCTTCTCCCCCACCCCTCCCTTCCTCCTGGACTTAATTTCACCCCTAATTTTCTCTACCTCCTCCCGTCCCAGCGACGCAGGTGGATGGGGAATGGGGGTTACAGTCAACTCATCATGCTTATTCGTCCTTGGAGGGACAACTTCTCACACTCTTTCCTTGTTACAGTGTGGCGTCCTTCCCATGGGAGGACCAGTTCTCTACAAATTTTTCCAACATGAGTCCTTTGGGATGCAGCTCTTAATGAACTGCTCCAATGTGGGTCCCTTCTATGGGGTGCAGTCCTTCAGGAAGAGGTTGCTCCAGTGTGGGTCCCCTGTGGGGTCATATGTCCTGCCAGAGAACTTCCTCCAGTGTGGGATCCTCTCTCCATCTTGCCACAGGTCCTGCCAGGAGCCTGCTCCAGTGTGGGCCTCCCACAGAGTCACAGCTTCCTTTGGGCATCCATAGATTACGTTGTGTGCGACTGCATGTGGATATCTGCTCCATGGGCTGCAGGGGGATGATCTGCCTCACTATGGTCTTCACTATGAGCAGAGAAATCTCTGCTCTGGTACCTTGAGCACTTCATGCCCCTCCTTCTTCACTGACTTTGGTGTCTTCAGAGTTGTTTCTCTTACATATTCTGACTCCTGTCTCTGGCTGAAGTTCATAGTATTCTCTTACCCCTGCCCCCTTAACTACCTGTTATGGTGACAAGCCAGGGGATGGAGCTACAGTGATGAACATTCGCACTATCACATCATCCCAAGGGGCCACTCTTCCACCTGGTGTGGGGAGGGTTTTGCTGTGGGTCAGAGCTGCACCAGGAGTTCCAGGCAACACTAGTTAACCATTTCTTTGCCTCTGAAGCTGCACCAAAGCCAGGAGCACCGCTTCACCGCTGTCTCTTGCTGGTGGTACCACAGAGAGCTGCAGGGACTGTGGCTGTTGGTGCCACCTCCAGTCAGAGTTTTTCTGGCAGCGTAACTCATCTCAGATGAAATAGTTTTCCAGGCTTTGCTTTGCCACATTTTTCCGTTGTGTTCTGGCTGGGCAGAGGGTGTAGGACTGTGGAAACTAGTTTGCCATATTGTTTCCTTTGTTCTCCTGGGCTGCATGGTCCAGCGCTGAGCCCACACTATTTTGTCTCTTGTTTTTGCCCCGGGGGTTGAGGGGGAGGGTGGGGCAGGAAGCTAGAAAATTATTCCTGCCTTGAAAGCTATTTCCTTTGTATCTTTGTGGTTGCTGATATTTTTTTCCCCCTTGTCAGTAAATGGTTATTTTTTCACTTATATTTCCTCACATTTTACCTCTCTATATTCATTGGTGGGGAATAAAAAAGGAAGGTGGTTCATTTTATTGGATTTCCCACCCCCAAATTCGTCTTTAAACTGAGACACCACGTTATCCTAGAGGTGCTACCACAATCACTGATGGGTTTGGCCGTGGCTAGTGGCAGGTCTGTCTTGAAGCTGGCTGGCACTGTCTCTGTTGGAGATGGGAGAAGCTTCTGGCAGCTTCTCACAGAAGCCACACCTTTAACTCTCCTGCTATCAAAACCTTGCTATGCAAACCCAATATACCTGGTAACCAGATGCCTTTACCCAGTCCCCAAGAAGGTGCATTGTGGTACCCCTCAGCAACATGCCTGAGGAGAAGTCCTAGCTACCTGTTGGAGCTGCATTGCTCTTCTTCAGGACTCGTTACTGAAGGCTCCCCCTGGGGTGACATGAACCTGCAGAGCCTGGGGTAGGTAAGTGACTATCAGGCCCAGTCCAGTGCTCAGCAGTTAACATCTTTAACCTGGTGCCAAATGAGCGAAAGATGGACGATGTCTGCCCAAATAGTATTTGGTTTAAATAGGGCTGTAATGGGAAATTATACTGATGGAAGGCCAATCATTGCATAATAACTTCTGTTGTGGTTTTATAAATTATTCCAAATGAAACCTCCAGCAGCCAATTAGCTAGCTGGATGTCTGCATGTTATTTACTCTTAAAACAACAGCAATATAAGTTAATGCAGTCAGAAACCTCTTTATTCCAAAAAGCACAGTGTACTTTTTATAAACTTCGGCCCTTGTTGGTATGCTTTCCCTTGGCATCTGTGTAGTAGCTGGTGAGCATGATCCTGTGACTTTTTCCACTGGCACGCTTTCATAAGCAAGACTTATACCAGCTAATGTTTTTCTTTAATAATTTGTGGTCAGGCACAGTGCCTGTCACATCTGTGATCTAAGTACGCATGGAAGCAATTAAGTGTGATTGTCTCCATTTTCAGAATAAGTGTGTGGCTGTACCTGGGGGTCTAACAGTTACAGCACTGGGTTCAGGGTTGTTTTGTTGTTAATCACTGCATGAACAGTCTGATATGTATTTCCTTTTTGAGCAGAAAAAAGCTCAGACCAGGAAGTATTGACAGTGGTGTGTGCATCTGGAATGGAGAATGATGACTACCTGATTATCTTTTTATATTCCCCTTTCAGACTTCTCAAATTTCCACCTTCCAAGCAAAAAAGCCACCTTCCAAGCAAAGGTAAGTTCCATTTCCCAGACAAAGCCTATTTGCTACACAGCTGACACTTTGCTTTTCTGTCCTTCTAGCTAGTATAAAGAAGATGTTTGCACACAGCTGTAGCGTAATAGATGCAGAGAGATCTACCACATTACAAGAAGTCCCTCAGCTCAAAGAGGCTGGACTTCCTCCATATGTTTTCCCAGGTATTAGAAGTTCTCTATCAAGTTCAAAGGAAACAAACCTCACAAACCAGTGAGTACTCTAGCAGCTTTTTTTTATAGAGTATAACAGATGAGAAAACTTGCACATAATTTCATAGAATAATAGAATGTTTTGGATTGGAAGGTACCATAAAAATTATCTGATTCCAACCCCTCCTGCACCATGGGCAGGGATTCCACCCACTAGACCATGTTGTTCAGAGCTCCATCCAACCTGGCTGTTTCTTTTTAAATTGTTGGCTGAAACTAGTTTCACATTTAGAAGACATTGACATTTTCTTAGCAGAAAACACAGGGTGCTTTTTTTTCCATAAAGCCAAAATAAGAAAGAAAAATATCAGTATTCCTCTAAACTGATGTTGGAAAAAAGACACTAGTAAAAAATGTATTCCATGACATGCCAATTTCCATATCATATTCAGTCCTTGAAAAGGTACTCTCATTTTCTAATATACTTTGTGAAAACTTTCCTGGCAAAATAAGGTCAATTAGATCACAAATAACAGAGGTACTTGAAGATTAAAAACTAGTGGTGAAATCTTCAAATCCCTGAAGGCCCACAGAGCTTACTATCAATTTAAATACAATTTCTTCACCCAAAATAAGGGATTTTTTCCTTTCAAAACTGTTATTGACTTCTGAAATTAACTGGAAACAGCAGTAGCATTGCTCAAAAGCTATTTTCTTTCTCATGATATGGGTACTGTTTCTGTAACAATTTCTCTTTGAAAGAAGGAATATTTTATGGAGTTCTGTGTATTCAAAAGCATGCACACTCATGGCAGATGCTGATTTGATCACTTGAGTCAAACAAAGTTTCTGTCAAATTAATATTTTACTTTTTTCTTGCAATCTTATTATATATAGTGTAGGCTTGAAAAAAATGTGCCACCACCTGATTCCTTATGGCAGAAGTCAGAAAAGTAGTAGCATTTAATCAAATAGGAAAATGACAACACTGTAGTGTTTTATACAGGGAAGGTAACCCAGGAAAATGTATGTGTTTTGTTCAAAATCTGTGTTCTGTATTTTGTTTTCTATGTTTACATCAAAATCAAATGAAAAATATTCACAAAAATACGTTGATGCTGCATAGTCGTTTTGCACTCACTAAGAACCCTTTTATTGGCCCAACTCCAACTGCTAGACAACTAGTTTATTGTCTCTAAAAAGGCTTTGTTCAGTTTAATCCATACTGTATGTCCTGGATGAGCCTGTTTTTTACTAGCTGTAAAAATAAACAGAGAATACAAGGAAATAATAATAATTACAAAAATCCCATAGGCTGGAGCCAGTGATAATACTGTAATAATAATACAGCATGTGAACCAAGGAATCTTACATTAGAGCTCGCATTGTGGTCTTTTATTTTATTAAACGCAATTTAAAGAGAGAATAACTCATCAGCAGCATAATATTTTCTGTTTACATTTTCCAATGTTAGGAAAAGTGCAAGACTCAGGCTTGTCCCATTTGTCTCCAGTAGCAGCAATTGCGTGTAATGCAAAGATCAGGCTTTGGAAGATAGTGGCCTTAGCTGGTATTATTGCTTGCAATCATGTTACAGCAAAATAACAAAAAGTCACAAAACTGGGAAAGACTCATATCGATTTTTTTTTTAGAGGCATTTTTTCCAGAGAAATCTGGATCAGGCCCTAGGTAAAAGATGTCGTGGAGGGTTACTGTTTTAAGACAGATCAGTATTCATAACCTACAAATTTGCTGCCAAAAAAATGACCAAGCCATAAAATGCAGATGCTTGGTTATGACCAGAAATTCTTTGGAAAATTTATAAAAATACAGAAAGTCAGAATGCACAATTATGTTATTAAGTAATTTTTATATTTCTTCTGAAATTTTAACCAGGATACAGGCTATGTCAGGATGTGGCTCCTATTCACAGCACCCACTGTCTGATAACATCACAACTATTTTCAGCTCTCTGAGCTAATTGGAAACATCATATCTGCTTTACTAGAATTTAGTCATGCTTCATTTGAAAGTTAAAAGCAGCTCCTGGGAGGAGGAACGTTTATTCAAAACCCCTTTTATAAGCAGTGTGGTTAGAGCTGGAATATTTAAATACTTGTTTCTAAGCCTTGATTTAGGCCTCACCATCTTTTTATTTTAAGGGGGAGAAATGTCATGCAGCACTTTATTAAGAATTAAACTTTTTTGTTATCCGAACAGTGTGTTGAAATTGGGCAACATCAAAAAAATACATTATCATTATATGAAATGTTTTCATCCTGGGAATATATGGAGACAAGATTAGTGTCTTCTTGTTTCTTTCCAGAAATAGGATCCTTTAGCATGATTGAGGATTTTACTAGTAGCTTGCCAAGAAAACCCATATTCAACTCAGTAAACCTGCATATTCATGGAATATACACATGCTTTTTTGAAGGCTATTCTGGTCGCAGTAAGTATATGTTACCACAGGACACTAGGTTTGGATTCTACAGGGTCGGTAGTGAGTCAGTGCTTACAAATTCTTTACCAGTGTGACCTGAGAGTCTCAGCCAAGGTGGGTCATAGATATCTAGTGACCTAGGCACATCTACATCGTGCCACCCTAGCTGGTAAAAAGATGGCTTATATCCCCTAAAAATCTGCAAACATTTATTTCTCTTCAAATAGAATTTTGATTTTCTGATTCCTTAAGCTGTTCTTTACAGAAGCTCCTGTACAAATAATCTGCAGCAATGGCACTGGGAAGAAGGAAAGAAAACAGCAAAAGGTGTAATATTATCATGAATAAATATACAAATTTTACGCTCCTTTCCTTTTTTTATTATATTTTTTTCATTAAGAGTAAGGCAGTAGTTTTTAACTCCCTTTTCGACACTGGTCTTTTGACAAAGGACTGAAAATTCCTGACACATTCCAGGTGTAATTACTTATCTACTTTCTTTCAGCATGCTGTGAAGCACTGGCACGGCTGATAATCTGCAGCCAGTAGCAAAGCAAATTAGTGTATTTGATTCTGTCTCCTGGTTAGATACCTGTGGGTGTCAGTAATCTCAGTGGGTTTAGGTATCAATTTCTTTTCCTGGTGCACTGGAACATCAAGAGGTACAGACACCAGAATAAAAAAACAAGGCAAAGGCCTCTCTGTCCTAGGATGTAACCAAACCTGTGATCCATAAGGGCTCTAGGAGAAGAATTCTCCAGTGGTCAGGTTAGTTTTTAATTCTGCAATAAAACTGACGCACACATGGAGCCTTTTGTGATGACATGTCAGAGACAGGCACAAGAGTAGTAATGTCCACTATTCATATAAAAGGATTCTTACCTTCTGCTATGTGAAATACTGATTGTCTTCCACAGGAGAAGGAGGAGCTGGAAAAACACACCCCCAACAGAAACTGCTGAAGATATAATCTCAACTAATCTTATCAAAGCTACATATCTAATAGCTCATAGAATACTTGGCCCCAAACAGGTAAAAATAACAAAAGAAAAAAGCATCCTAGACATTCCACTGTAGCTATGCAAGAATTTTATGTCATTAAAAGGAAGGAAATGTATGTGAAGTTGTAGTAAATGAAATTCATAAAATGTCTTAAAGTGTCCAGGGCCAGTGTATGAAGAAAACCTTTTTAAAATGTCACAGTGAGTAAAAAATGTGAATTTTATTTCCCAAAATGCTCTTTGAAAAGTTTTCAGCACTGACTAAAAACCACATTGTTACTGCAACAGTGTTGCAGTCAATGCACCTGTGAACTTTATTTTCCTCAGGCTTTTATGCCATGTATTTTCTAAGAAGCATTGATAGCTTTCTTCCACCAGTTTTGACAATGACACCATAAAGTGCACGGAGTATAAACATTTCTGAAGGAGTGATGCAATTGTTCGAGGCAATAATATACTGTACAGCTTTTGTTTAACCTTGTAAAACTCTTTAAAGAGTCACAAATTATTCGATAAGTCCTGAAAAGTATGATGTATGTTCACCTTAATCCTTTAAACGCCAAACCCTAGTCTTGTACTTCAGCACCACACATATTACATTATGCATCCGGGTGGATAATGTCTCACTTAAGTAGTTTCAGCAAGAAACACACTTTTGTGGATCTCATTAAGGCATTCTTAGTTTCCTCCACAAGATTTTCACCTCCTGCTGCAAGAAGGACTAAAAATCACTGGCTTCTAACCAATGCTTGCACAAATAATTGAAACAACCAGAGAGTTCCAGCCTAAAATTCTGCAGTACAATCTGCCAGATATTATTTGGATTCTCAGGCATCTCCAGGAGAATTAGCTTTTAAATTCCTGAGTAACGCCATTGAAGAAGTTATTTTTCCCCATATTAGAAATTGCATAGCTAAAAGTAAAAGAAGAAATATTTTAAAAGTTTTATTTAAAAATCTGTATTTCAAATGCTTACCTTCCTTTTTTTCTTTTATTTGCATACTTTTAATGAAAACCTAAAATTCTGTCTGCTGTTTTGTATTTCCAGACTGAGGACCTGAGGCTTGTAAAAACCTCCCCATTTTCCAAATATTGTTTCAGAGAGAGTTATAAAGTCACAGCAAAATCCTCTGCATTTTCTTGCACCAAGAGATTAAAATAATGTCACTGCACAGATGAGAATCCAACATCCATTTACAGCAGAGAGAAGAAGGGAGCCTGGCTCTGCTGCCTCGTGATGAAGGCTGTCATGTGGGAGATCTGAGATCTGGATACTTCTCTCTTTGCAGGGAGCCTTTCTGTGGTTCAGAAACTGTCTAGGAAAATGTAACATACCACTAAATTTTTATAACTTACTTTTAATTCATGATCTTATCTGTAATAGTGAAATTTTTAATCCAGATGTGGAGATTATTTTTGCAAAGCAAAAATAAAAAACCCACTCTGATTGTCTTGGCTGCAATTATATCCTTAATATGCTTAAAGCCCCTGGTGGGGAACTGGCATTCTCTTACACATGCAAGTGTGTAAGGCCTACTCAATAATACAGATACATGGAGCTGCTAATATTTCTGGTGTTATGGGAATTTGGTAGCTAGCTCCCAGCAGGGAGAAACATCCAGTACATTGTACAATTAAAGCCATTCTTGTTCCTCCTGAGAAGGCAACTGATCAGATTCTCTATTCTCAAGGAAATGTAATGTTTTCCCTCTTGTCAGGCTGTGCAGTGGACATCTCAGTATTGTATATCTTTTTGTCCAAATTGGTTTTGCAGAAATGATTTCTTCCTGCTGAGCTGCAGAGAGAACTTGTCTAACCTACCACTCTACAAGAGTCACAGTGAAGCAGCTATGAGATTATAATGCTGAGGGGCAAGGATTTGGATCTGAATGTGATATGAAGAGGAATTGCAAGCATCCTGACAAAGAGTGAGGTCTTGTAGAGATACCACTTTGTCCTTCCTGACTCTTACAGTCTCCACACACCTGAAATGGACTAACATGTTCACAATGTGAATACAGCAAGCATTAGTGATCCACTTATAATGCTTCTCTGAATAAATTGGAGCATGATGTTGTATTGAAAGTTCTGAATATGGTGAAAAGAGAATGGCAAATAGGTATTCTAATGTTCCTCTCTTTCAGCCCAAGGGCTCATGTTTTGAAATCTTTATGCAAATCCTCTATGTTTCCAAAAATCAATTTGGTTTCAACAAAACTGCATATTTTGCTGTTGCTACTTTTTCTGTGGAAGTACTCAGAGAAGATGTAGAATGAAACATGAGAGTCTTCTTTTTTATGTTATGACCATCATCTGCAGAGGAGTCACACTCAACTCTTTCAATATCCTCTTGCTCAAAATTTATTAATAGAAGTAAGGAGAATTCAAGCTGAGATAGTATGTCAACAGAGAGATTATGTAAGCAAAGTTATATCATTTTACCCAACATTAGTAGAATGCTAATGCCTGAAAATCTATCTAATGCATTTTTACACTTTTTTGGATTTGGTTTCCTACAGTAGGACTCCCATCTTCTAAGGAATGTGTATTTACAAATGCCCTGCATATGGACTTTGGAGGACTACCCAACAAAATATAGGTGCAACTTTGGTGTGCATGTGCTGACTTAATCTCTTTGCCACGGGTAGCAATAGCAAAAAAATATGCGTGAATAGTTCATATTAATATGAGGTCATACTGCTCAGAGACTGGGAATATCTTCTAATATGTGCTTAGAGCATGGACTCACAGGCAATGACATCTACCACCAATCCCATTAGCTTTAACAAATAATACACCTTCATATTCTTTGCCATTCATTGGTTTTCATATGCATGAAGATAGTCCTATACTTGTGAGAAGAATAAGCAGACAGTTCACTTACAAAGATCAATACTCTGACTGGCATGGATGTGTTTTTGTGCTGTTTCATTGAAGACATTACAGCACTGCTTGGAGTGAAAAGGTATTGGCTCTTTAAGGTAGTGTCTGCCTCTTTTTTATGGTGTAGAAATTTTCCTGGGTGAAAGAACTTGATGTTGAATAAGGCAGAGGTTTATACAAGTTTTTTTGTTCCATTTTTTCATTGAATTCTCCTGTCAGCAAAGTTTTGTCAGAATTGTCTGCTACAGTTCCTTGATAATGATTTCCTAATATTTGGTATCTTCTGTATTTCAAAGCTAATTTTTTCCATTAGAGTGTGAATGACAAATGTCATACTATTCCTGTAAGCCAAGTGTTAGTCCCCTGAGCACAGCAGCCTCGTGGGCCTCCAGAGAGTGAGCTGTGCCATTTGACATATTCATGTGTGGTGCCTGACATTCCATCGACCTGATCAGCAACTTTCAGGTATATGGAAATAACTGAGAGAAAAAAGCAACCCTATAGCTTCTGAGCCTTGCTTGGATTGACTTTCTGAATGACTTAGTCTTAAAATTAGGTTGTTTTGTCTCTCAAGTTAGCTTCCTAGCTACTTTACTTTCCAATATCTTTATTCAGCAGCTTAGAGTTTTTCCTCATTCAGTATGTTTTTCCAGTCAGCTGCATTCATCTCATTCTTTTGTACTTGAAACCACAAAAGAATATGGACAGGAACTTGGATGTTATTGGCATTCCTGGAAAAAGATCCGGCAATTTATTTGACTATAATGTATTTGATCAGATTAATATTTTTTGTTCCTAATTTACATTTTTATTTTTAACAACTTTGTTATCTCCAGTGATCCAGTGGATTCTTCATGCAATCATTTTTCAACTTATGGGTGGTCTGAAAACCATTGATGACAGTTAATTCACTCCTTTTATTGTGTGAATAGATGCAAAGTCTTTACAGAGGATTGTTTGAACATTTTATGCATAAACACCTGTTAAAATTCCTGGTTGTTCATCCTGAAGGGTGCGTATGCCACCTTGAATATCACTGTTAAAAATTAAAAAACAGTTCTATAAAACTCATTAAAATGTATAAAAGGAAGTAAAAGTATTTTGAAAGCAAACAAAGGTTCTTTTTCTAAAAATATGAATAAATTGAAATCTATTATCTCAGAAACACTATTAATACAAAACTCTTGTCAATACACATATAATTCTGCAAAACAGTCCTTCCAAGTCAGAGGTCAATCAACTCACAATAAATGTTTGTCACTGTCCACATTCAAGACACTGTGTGTTTGCCTTTAATGACAGTATAGTAAAGAAAATGAGTCCAAGTGCTCACAGTGAAGCCCATGAACGTTCAACTAGCATTTCTGATATAAGTGAAGTTGTGCTTGTTTTACATCAGTGTAATCAAGAGCAAAATTGAGAGCAAAAATCTCCCTAATGTAATTAATTGCTACTAATTTTCTTTCATTTCCTTGTAAAATACAGCAAGAGAGATAAAACTGTATATCTCCTACCTAAGACCCTTCCAGAATTGAAATTCACTGATCTTGTGAACTATTTCCTTTTTTTTTTTTTAGCTTAAACATTCCTCTGATCATTTTGGATGATTCCTAATATTTTTAGATCTGGTTTTTGGCTATGGAAGTGCAGAAGTTCAAGAGGTCCAGGCAGTAAAATCTGCAGATGGTATTTGCATCTTCTAATTCTGGATAACCCAGAACAACACAGACAGCAGTCTGGGACCATGTCTGAATTCAGAGTGGATTTTATCTGACAAAAATGTGGAAATTTTTTTTTATTTATGTGTCTGTATCCCTTTGCTTTTGTTTAGTTTAGTTTACAATATTTCAAAGTCTTCAGCCTTTCATTTAAGTGTGTTAGAATTACAGCAGCTATTGGCAGCTTAAAAATAAACCTATAGCTTTAAAATCTGACCTCATACTATAGATATTATTACCTCACTTTACTCTATTGAAAGCAATTTTCTTTTCCAACTAATCTATATTACTGAATATAGTTACCAGATTACAGTTTGCAGAAACTGAAGACTTTTATATCTTCAGCTAGTAAATATATGTAGCTGATCTAGAAAGAAATTTTAGAACCATATATGAATTCAATCTTGAAAAGATTAGAATATGACTATCTCGAATGATGAATCCTGATCGTAATTTTTCAAATATCTAAGGTAATTTTCATGCAGTACATGATCTGTAACATGTACATGTTTACTGTGTGTTATGTAAAGATCTATTTGAAAAAATCTTGCAGATGTTTATAGGTATTACAAATTTATGCATTTTCATAGCAACAGGTTTAGGGGTTCACACAATCTTTAGCCATGTGATTAAACATTGTTGAGGTGAACATCAAAGTTCACCTCACTTTTAATTTAGTAAGTTTTTTTAACCTTTGTTAAAAACTTTCAACATCATAGCTTTTCTGTACTGGAGATAAAACTTTCAGTATTTGAATGCCTATAAATATATACTTAAACTTTATTCATTTTGAAGTCTTGAAAGTCACTTAAGCAATGTGACTTAATTAGGACTTACATGCATACTACTCATAAAACTAATTCCTTTTTCAATTGTATTACATTTTGAATATTTATATAGTTAGTATAAAAACCCCCCTAATTTTTCCTGAATACCTCATGTATTTAAGAATTTTTCAGAAATCCTGAAGTATCATTGGAGGTGTAAGATCATTTAATGGCTGAATTTTTGTTATCATGTCCTTGATAATTTAATATGAAGAATTTTGTAATGTTTATAAGGAAAATTCTTTTACGGCCTTAGCTCTATCTAGGCATTTCATAGATTCAAAGTTACAATTTGTATATGGTGTTCTTGTTTTGTTGGTTCTGATTTCTAGAACCACACCTTCATATCAACATCAATTTCCAGGTTGAAGTTAAATTTAAAATAAAAATGTTATATTGGAAGTATGACATCAAAAGGCATTTCTAAGAAGTTCGAGAATCAATCAGATATTATCTTTGAATATACATATTTAGAACCATATACTAAATCATGAAAGAATGATTTTATTAAGGTGAAGTTTATGATGTTGTTCTTTAGCTGCTGATACAAGATAACATGGAAATAAATAATGAAAGGTTGACCCTTGGATGGGTATATCTAAACCAGAACCATCTGGACAACTAGGAGATTGGTTACAAGAGATCCATAAGGCACTGCTAAAACCACTACAGAAAGGGGATGTCTTGAAAACTTATACCATCCTCAGATTAATCTACCTGGTAGACCACACTAATGTGAAAGCAGGGTTCCTTTAGTCCATTGGTTTAGCAATAAAATCAGCTGTCAAAGAATGGTTGCATTTACCACCAAGCACATATGATGCCATCCTATATTCAAGCACAAAGGATAGAGGTTGGGGTATTACTAGATTGTTGGGATAGATTCCAAGTGCACAAGCCCGAAGACTACATAGACTCAGTTCTCAGATGGAACAATCAGAACAATCCTTAAAAAAGAAGCAATTGAACAAGCATTTGAAAAGCCATGGATAAAAGCTGGAGGAGACAAAGGAAACATGCCATCGATATGGGAACCCAAACAGTAATGGAACTATCTGAGAGGGATGGTGAGGAATTAATATCAGAATGGGAGGTATCCACTCAATAGATCAGTTATCTGAAGCCTTGTAAGTGGAAAAAAACAAGTTTGTAAAATTGTCCAAGCTGGTATTCCAGGGCCTGGGTATTACCAACTTTGAAGAGGATATGACCAGCAACTATTGGATCACCACTACAGAGGTATACTCCACAGAAAGATCATAAGAGAAATACAGTTGAGAGCTAATATTTACCCCACGAGAGAATTCCAGGCAGGGGTAGGCAAGAAAGGTACGTCAAATCCTGCAGACATTGCCAGGCTGAGAATGAAGCATGCTCCCATATCAGCAGGAATTGTGCAATCACGCAAGATGCAAGAATTAAAAGGCACAACTACACCTGTGAAATTTTATCAAAGGAAGCTAAAAAGGAAGACTGGTTAAGGTTCAAGGGACCACATATAAGAGATAACAATGAGTTATATAAACTGGACCTAGTATATGTGAAGAAAACCCAGGCGTATATGGCGGATGTCACTGTGAGATACGAGTATACTGAAGCACCTACAGAAGAGGCCGCAATGGAAAAGGTGAGGAAATACCAGCATCTTCAAAATGAAATTCAGGAACTAATGAATGTGGCAGACATTGTATTTATGTGCCTTCCCCTTGGAGCACGTGGGAAATCTTAACATAGAAATGATGAACTTTTGAGGGCCCTGGGTCTCTCTGGATTGAGGCAAGAAAAGTCAGCCTGGGCCCTAGCCCCCAGGACACTCTTTACTTCTGTAGATGCTGAACATATGTTCACTGGCAGAGCATGTACTGTTACATCATCTTAGTTAATAATAAAGTTTCATGGGACTGAAAGCAAACACTTGAGCTTAAGGCCACTACAATCCAATTAACACCATGGGGATAGTAGGTAGGAATGACAAAGGAATTGTATCATGACATTATGTACCATCAATTTGGGAGAAAATCCTACTGAGATTGACGAAAGTGAATGGGCCACCTATACTTAACCTGGAAAAGGAACATACATAAATTATATATGTTTGATAAATAGAGATAATTTTTGATTAGTTTCCTGTATTTTTGATAAATAACACATCACATCCCCCCAATTTAGAAGTGTCTTTCTTGTTTGGATGATGGACTATGAATTTGTATGGGGGTCAGAAGACAAGTGTCCAAGTGGTCCTAGGGCTCATTCTGCCATGCAGAGTAGCTAAACAGGAGTAGGTGGGGTGGCTGAGGCAATTGAAATTTGTTTATTTTCTTGCTAGTCACTGACCTCATTCAAGACTAATGAGGAAGCTGATCACTGCCAGGATCTTTTTCTGTTTGCCTGAAAAATATGTTTCTAAGTATACCTGTCCTTGCATTGGCCAAATTAAGTGCAAAAAATAAAAATGGATAGAATTTTCCATTCAGATTAGATTTTTAATTTGTGAGCACATAGAGGAAACAATTATCGAATATCAGAAGTTGTGATGACCAAATTCTTTGAGGGGCATGTAATATAAAGGCCCTACTCTGGTTTCGTGCTGAACTGATTATGGTGCTTAGTTGTCCCAGGAGTTTCTTTGAATGTATATGGATTCATCCTTAGAATATTGTTGAATAAAATTTAAAAAGCTCTAGGAGCAGGATGCTAAAAGCTTAGGCCTCTTACTTTTCAGGAGAACACCCTGACCTCTGTGGAGCTGAGTCCAGTGTCACCTTGCATCATTTCTGATAGAACTCATGTTTCCTGTATTTCCATCATTACCTTTCATGGCCTTCCAGGAGAAGAAATCCTTTCATGAAGAGGTGCCTTCAGTAAGGGATTTCAGCGCAGGTTCATGTCTGGATAGGACCTAAGATCTACCTGGGACTTCCTGGGTCACATTCAACAGAATTAGAATAAAAATAGCTTTTGTAAAGTGTTGTATCAATTGTTTCTAGATTGCAAAAATGTTTTAGATAAGGGTTATAAGCTCACCTGAATGCTTCTGTACAGGCAATCCAGAAGATTTTCATCCTAAGAGAAAGCATGTCTGATGATTTCGTGATAGGGCTAGGCAGTCCTAAAAAGCAATAAAATAAATTTTGTCTGGAATTTTAAGGGGATTTTTGATTCCCAAGGTGTAACTTGCCTGTAATGACCTGAACAGCTGTATTAGTCAGTTGTTGCTGTTATACTTCTACTGTACATAAGGAATAGTGACAGGAACATCATCCCACTCTCCTTCAGCAGTTTGCTGCCTATCAGTTTCTCTCTGAACTTTCAAGTGTTAAGCATGTTAATGATCTTATTTTCTAAAGCAGAGACACAAATTGTTGATTTGGAGCTTTTACTTACTGCAAACTACTGTCTTAATTACTTTCAGACTTAGCTCCATGTAAGTTGCTTAGCAAGCTACAACATATGTTATGCAAATAAACAGAAACTACTCTTTTCCATGTAACTTGCCTAAAACTCATTAATAAGACAGAATTTCTCATTCCTAACCTGGTCTTACTTTAATCTTTTTCTAGAACCCATAGTAAATAACTTAATTACAACAACAGCTTACAGTACCAGCACAAATCCCACGGGTAAATAAAGGAATGGCTTGTTTTCAGGGCTTTTAAATAGAAATTTTTGAGAGTTTTCATACAGTAGTCTCTATTCTCCATTTCTTGTTTTTATAGATTTTTAAGATAGTGTATAAAAATACTACAGAAGTGCAATACAGAAGGAAATAATAGATTAAACTTAATTGAAAGTGCTTGTTTTAATATGGAGTATATCAACACAGATGCCTCTCGGTATTCCCAATGCACCAGAAGTTTATAGGA
>NW_016690220.1:3938219-4017666 GCF_001604755.1 Lepidothrix coronata | reverse complement strand
TCTTTCTTTCTTTCTTTCTTTCTTTCTTTCTTTCTTTCTTTCTTTCTTTCTTTCTCACTCAAGGTACTGTTACATTTCACTCAGTCCAACTTTTGTTGAAATTATATTTGTCTTAAAATCAACAAAAGGAATATACTAGCAGTCAGAATACATACATACATACATATTTGTATTTAAATATGCATTAAAAAAGAAACTATATAGATGTACTTACATTTACACATATCAAAATCCCATATCTGATTATATAACTAATACTAGAGACTGTGAAGTTACTGAAAGAAAAAGCTTCACAAAGCAGCTTATGATTGTCTGTCATACTAATTTTCTTGAATGACCACACTGATTGTATATTAAACCTGCTGCAACTTATAGGAATGTTAAACATTTCTTTAGCATTGCCACATTATCCTCTGCTTTCATATTTTCTTGTTCTTAATGTTCCTGCCCTTCTCATTTGACAGTACATTCTAACCTCTGATGTCAGGAAGCCACTCCATTGGACAATGGACAGAACTCTGTAGAACTATGGGATTTCTCTTAATGTAAAGGGAAAAATCCAAATTAGAAAATAAAAACTCACTGGAGAAGAAGAAGATTTGCTCTATGCAGACATAGTTCTAAAGGGGTTTGGTATGAAACCACTGGACATTCAAATCTAGTATACAAGCAAAGGGTGAATGATTGTAATTACAATTAATTTTGGCTTTATACATATGTTAGCACAAAATACACCAGAGTAGTAGTAACATTTTATGGAGCTAAAAATTCAGGTCTCTGACTTTCCATCAGAATGCAAAATCACATATGAAAAAAATGCCAAGCCCTGTTCCAGAGAGATGCATGGTTTTCATATGCAGAGTCAGGAGTTGGACAAAACAAGCAAGGTCTGGGACATGTCTGTTATTATGCCCCAACAGAGCAAAACATCCCTAAGAGCAGCATTTGATTTTATGCTTCTCTGTAAAGGTTTTTTGTAAGCAGAGAAATATGCTGGTAACAGAAATGACATCCTGATTACACTCCATAAAATGAACATAGTTTAAAGCTAATTAAGGAGATATAAGTGTATGTTTGCAAATAATGTTTTCTAGAAACTATCTTGACTGACCTAATACATTATGGATAAAATGAACAAGCCCATGTCAAATGAACATTCCCCCCCCGCCAAATGTTCTGCTTTTATTATGAGACAAGAAAAGGGAGATGGTTCAAAGAAAGCAGGACTGATTGTTAGAGCCAGTCTGCAAAATATGTTGAACATTCAGGCTAATACTATAGAAGAACAAATGTTTTGGGGGTTTGCTGTAATTGTGACTACTTTTAGAAGGAAGAATAATTTCTTTGATTCCACTAGAAAGAAACAGTATCAACACTGTCAAATAGGAAGAGAAATGCAGTCACTTCTAAAAATTTCAGATTCTAACTAATTTAAAATCCATAGGATTTTTCAACTATTTCAAAGAAATTTTATTAATAATAAAGCTGAGTGAATAGTTTGTAATGAATTATTTAGTTAATGAATGCCATGTTTGGGCAAATTTCCTGAGAAAAATTTTAAATTCTCAAGCTATACATGCTGAATTAAAAAGGTGCTGTATTCAGTAAAATGTTCTTGCTCTACACACCATGCACAAGGTGGGGTTCACATTTTTGTGACTATTCAGAGATCAAGAAATAGTCCTTTGGCTTCTTCAAATGAAATGTGTGACTAATGAACAAAGAATGGGCTTCATATTGTAAAATCTTAAATTAAAAAGACACCAAAAATGGACTAAGTTATCACTGAATGTGTTTAAATACTGAAGCCATGAACATACTATTTTTTTTCCACCATTAGGTTAATTTTATATATATATATATATATAAATAAAGTAAAATATCCGAGTATTGGAAACATATCACCTGCACTATCACAATTTCATTTAGAGGCAGAAAAAATATAAAAAGGAGCCTTTCTCTTTCTGCTTTGGCAGGTAATGAAGAGATTGTTTGCATTTTCTTGTTTCTTTGCAAAATGTCTGACCTAAAATTCTCAACTTGGCTACCACTCCCTTTCACAGCATATACATATAGTGTTGCTTTTCAAAGGAGTTCAGAAGTCCTCAAAAGCTTCAAACCACAATAACACACAAACGGAAACCATCCTTCTAGTCATTTTCTGTATAATTCTTTGACACAACATGCCTAAAGTGATATATCCAACTGTTTGAATGAGGATATTGTAGCATAAAGCCAGCATTGACTGAGGCCAATCTGCAAAGGCTAATTTGTGTTTTCTTATCCTTCAGACAGACCTCTTCAGTGTCTCTAAAACTCTGTAAATGACCACAGTCTGCAGCTGGAAAAGCCTGATGACTGGCAAGGGACCCAATGAGGACTGAATAATCAAGCTGTGCTATTAAAAGGTACAAGACATCAATCCCAAATCACTGGGATGATGCAAATCAGTTATTGTATTTTTTAATGTACATTCCTTTAATTGAACAGCTTTGTTCATGCTTTGTTGCTATGTGGAGATAAGCCAGAACAGGGGAGAAGCTACATTCCAAGGGCCTATTTCTCTAATTGCCAATAAAATCTACACTGTCCAAGCTAGTGAGCAAAAGTAATCTGTGCTTTGTTAATTCTCTTCTTGTTCTTTCTTGTAGATAGCATTGAACAAATGCTTCAGTTATATGTTACATTTACATATATGGAACAGTCAAGCAAACTTTCTCTGTCAAAGTCTGTGAAAATCCCTTTTTAAAGATGTGCGTCACATGTATGAAGTACAAGTAGTACTGTAATTTATTTTTAATTTTTGCTTGTTTATTTGTTTATTTGTTTTCTTTCAAAGAAATTATACTATGTGTGATCACTGAGAAATTGCATTTATGCTGGAAAACCTATGGGGCTTACAGAGGTATCTATAACTAGGTGTCCTGATTCCAGCCAGAACAGGGTTAATTTTTGGCAATAGTCAGAAGGGGTGGTTGTTCTGCTTTACATCATTTCAAGGGTGGAGGGGAAGGGACTCTGGTCAGGGGCTGTTTCCATACTGTCAGTTCCCACACGGAGATTTTTTCATGTCAGTTATTTGCCTTTCTTTTACACCATTTTATTAATGTTTTTACTGTACCGTCTGTTTCTTATCTCATTGCAGTTTCCAGTAAAAATTGTTCTTATCTCAACCTGTGATCTTTACGTTTTGCACCTCCAGTTATCTTTTCCAGCCCACTGCTGGTGGAGGGGGAGGGAAAGGGAGCAATAAGTGAACAGCACATAGTTTGGAATGTTTCAGTGGGAGCACTAAATTGGAGAATACCATTCCTAAACTATGATACCATGTACAGCTCCTCAGAGGACTTTTTCTATACATACATATTATATGCATATTAAAAATTATACATATTTTATACATACAATAATATATTGCAATTTTTAAATTAACTATAATTTTTAAACAATTTTATTAATATGACTACATACATTGCTAAGTATTGCACTGTAAGCTCTTGCACAGAAAAAGAAATTGTAATAGCATATTACATAATTACAATAATTACATATTACTATCATATGGTATTACTGTAGATGAAGATAATGTATAATGTATATGTAGTCTAAAATTAAGTTTTAGCATAAGTGGATGTGCATAAGAATGAAATGTAAAGATGTATGATAAGGTCATATCAATGCATATAGCCTCATGTCTTTTAACAAATAGCTTTAAAAAGTCAATAACACATATATATTTAATAAGCAAAAATAGTAGACTCACAATTCAGTGAAGGCTAATTCAGTGAAGTTGGGAGAACTCTGGTACAAATGAGGAAAGGTAGAGGTGATTTTAGGCATAATATGCTTTAGTACTTTAAAACAACCATTGCAGCTATTGCCCTACGGTCATTCAACAAAGGTTACATCCAGATTTTTTCTAACTCATTTGTGTCACAGACCAGAAGCTTCACCTCTGTGCCTGGGAATATCATGTAGCAGATCCTAATGGAAGCTATGGTAAGGTTATTCAAGACAGCCAACATGGTTTTGTTAAGGGCAAATCATACCTGACCAACTGTGGTGAGTTGACCCTGGTCAGATACCAGGTACCCACCAAAGCCACTCTCTCACTCTCCCTCTGCAACTGGACAGAGGAGAGAGAGGAAAAATAACAGCTAAGGATTCATGAGTAGAGATAAGAGCTGGGAGAGCTCAGTGACTGATTACCTTCACAGATAAAACAGGCTCAGAGTGGGGATAGTACTTAACTGTATTACTAACAGGATAAGAGCCAAAGAACGAGAAATAAAGGGTTTTTAAAACACCTTCCCCCCACCCCTCCTTCCATGTTCTCCCTCCTGCCCCCCAGCGGTGCAGAGGGGCAGGGAATGGGGGTTATGGTCAGTTGTTGTTTCTGCCGCTGTTCAGAGAGAGGAGTCCTTCCCCTGCTCCCATGGGGTCCCTCCCATGGGAGACAATCCTTGATGGACCTCTCCAATGTGAGTCCATCACTCGGGCAGCAGCTCTTCCCAAACTGCTGTTCCATGGGTCATTCCTCCATGGAGTGCAGTCCTTCACAAATGAGCTGTACCAGCCCCCCACAGGGGCCACAAGTCCTACCTGGGAAAAACCTGCTCCAGCGTGGGCTTCCCTCTCCACAAGCTGCAGGTCTCTGGCAGGACCCTGCTCCATCTTGGGCCTCCCACGGGGTCACAGCCTCCTTCATGCATCCACCTGCTCCAGCATGGGCTCCTCCATGGCCTGCAGGCTGGTCTCTGCACCCCAATGATCCTCCATGGGCTGCAGGGGACAACCTGCTTCACCATGGTCTTCACCATGGGCTGGAGGGGCCACAGCTCTAGCTCCTGAAGCAACTCCAGCCCCTTCTTCTGCACTGACCTTGGTGTCTAGGTTGTTATTCCCATGTTCTCAGTCCACTCTTCCCTGGCTGGAATTCCTTTTGTGCAAAAGCTTTCTGTTCTTAAATACGTTATCAGAGAGGCGTTACTATCACTCCTGATTGGCTTGGCCTTGGCCAGTGGCAGCAAGCCCATCCTGGAGCTGGCTGGCTCCACGGAACAGGGGAAGCCTCTAGCAGCTTCTAACAGAAGCCACCCCTGTAGCCTCTCCCCCCCACTACCATAACCCAGCCACAGAAACCCACTACACCAATCTAATGGTCTTCTGTGATGGAGACAGCAACAGGACCAGGGAACACTGACCAATATCCTCTACCTAGACTTCTGTAAGTCATTTGCCACTGACTCATATGACATTCTTATCTTCAAATTGGACACATCAATTTTAAAATATGGACTGTTTGGTGAATAAGGAATTGACTGGATGGATGCAGAGAGAGAATTATGGTCAACAGTTCTGTCTCAAGGTGGAGGCTGGTGATGAGTGCTGTCTATCAGGGCTCTGTCTTTGGACCAGTGCTCTTTAATATCTTTATCAAAGACAGAGACATCAAAATCAAGTGCACCCTCAACAAGTCTGCAGATGACACGGAGATTAATGATGCTGTTGACACACCTGATGGATAGGATGCCACTCAGAGGGACTTGGACAAGCTTGAAAATTGGGTCCACGAGAATCTCATGAAGTTCTACAAGTCTATGTGCAAGGTGCTGCTCCTGTGTGGGGGCAATCCCAGACATGAGTACAGATTAAGAGAAGCGCTAAATGACAGAAGCCCTGAGGAGAAGGACTTGGGGGTTCTTGTGGTTGAAAAGCTGGATATGAGCCAAGAAAGCCAAACATAACCTGGCTGCATCAAAGGAAGTGTGGCCAACAGGTCAAGGAAGATGCTTCTCCCCCTCTATTCTGCCATGGTGAGACCCCACATGGAGTACTGCATCCTGCTCTGGGGTCCTCAGCACAAGAAAGTCATGGACCTGTTGGAGTGAGTCCAGAGGAGGGCCATGAAGATGGAGCACCTCTCCTATGAAGCAGAGACTGAGAGTGTTGGAGTTGTGCAGCCTGGAGAAGAGAAGGCTGTGGGGAGACCTTAGAGCAGCCTTCCAGTACATATAGGGAGATTTTTAGAAAGAGGGACAGTGCATTTTTACACTGGCAGATAGTGATAGGGCAAGGGGAAATGGTTTGAAACTAATTAGTGAGGCACTAGAGTAGGTTGCCCAAAGAAGTTGTAGATGTCCTATCCCTGAAACTGTTCAAGGCCAGGTTGGATGGTGTTTTGAGCAACTTCATCTAGTGGAAAGTGCCTGTGCCCATGGCAGGGGGGTTGGAACTAGGTGATCTTTAAGGTCCCTTCCAATACAAATCATGCTATGACTATGATTCTATGATTCTATGATTCATTTCTGACTATCCAGTTCCTCTCTCAAAAAAGACCCAACAGGTTAGAATGGGTCCTAAACATACATTCAGAAATGCTGTAACCTGATAATATGGATATTGTCCTAGCTATAATGATGTTTAGAACTCTTCTTCATCTACAGATAAGGAACCTTCAGGGTCCAAACAAATGTATAAACCAACTGGTTACCATAGTGTGAATGGGTCCCACCTCTCTAAAAATATCCTTTTTCACATAACGTAAAAATATATTGAAATACTTGATTTCTTACTTTTTCTTCTAATATACTGCAAATGTATGCTAGCAAGAGACACATCTGCAGCCTTTCCAGTTGCTGTGAAACTGGAACTGGAGAGAGAATGTGAGAAAACACATTTTATGTGTCAACATGGATGGTCATATACATATATTCAGTGCCAACATCAGAGTAGATCTTCCAGGTACCATTTACCTGAAGTTGGCCAAAATATTGATATGAGGTCCCCAGGCATAGATTCTATCAACTGCAGCTCTTTGTAAATGTCCTTGCATCCTTGCTTCTCTGTTCATGTTGGGGTGCAAGTGTTTCAACGAGACAGTGCAGTGCCACCAGCTGAAGGGAACAGGATGGGGAGGAAGTCCAAACTTACACAGCAGTGCCAACACTGCTTCAGGTATGCAGGAACCAAGAAGCATTCAGGATGTGTTCAAATTGCCTACCATCCGTTTCTTTTTTCCATGGTAAAGCAGCTCAAGAGACTCTATGTATTTTCCACCATTACAGAGACAGGCAACAATATCCATTTCAAAGTTAAGTTTTTTTGGACAAGACAAAGTTCAAATTACTTATTTGAGAAAATAAATAGCCTAGTCTGAGATTTTAAGACATATGTGCTGTTGCACACATGGCTTTGAGTGATAAAAACACTTGGAGTCTATCTTTCAAACATAGATTTGGGCTATTTTAACATATTCAAATGACCTAGAATTGGCCAAGTGGAGTTTTTTGACTCTCTCTTTAGGTCACTTTTCTTCCTCTTTTTTCTTCCCTTTGTTACATGGTCCATAAATAAATGCTTCTTCTGAAAAATATCAATGCAAAAAAAAGGGAAAAAAAATCCTAAGATAAAAAAAGATAAGGATGAGGTTTTTTTATTGATGTTTGGCATTTAGCTCCAGTACCATAATTTTTAGATGCACAGTATTAGAAACATCTTTGTCAATAGGTAGTCTACAAAAGGTATGGACATTTATATGAATATAAAATGAAAAAATATGGGCTGTATGATATTATGTAGTTAGTCTTTGTGACAACAGTGTGTTCAGATTAGCTTGTACTATTGAGTAAATCCTAAATGTTTTACTCAGCATATTTCCTTTGATTTTAATAGGAGACTGTCAGATAAAGATTTTGTTAAAAGAGTAGGTGCCTCAGGAGTGAGCTTTCTCGTGGGAATTGTATTTCTAAAGGAGTATGTATTGCTTTATAAGCTTCTATGTTTCCATGTTAATATGAATAATAAGACACATTGAGCTATAAGAGTCTTCCTGTGCAAATTACCCTCTGAAAACACTTCTGCTGATGCATTGGGGAAAACTATCAAATCTTATTTATTTGGCTTTTCGTATATGTAAAGCAATGAAATCTTTGTTTGCTTTTTTTTTCCTAAGGCTATGAAGAATGGAAGAGGACCAAAGCAACCTGTCATGTGGGAAATATTTTGATGCACCAGAATCACGTGGGAAATATTTTGATGCACCAGAAATCTTGGAAACTCTTATTTACACTAATGATGAGGTCCTCTTATATAACTAGTGTGAGAAAAAGTTGTAGTGCATGAAGATGAGCTGAAGAGAAAATAGTTATTTTCCTTCTTGAAGCATTACTAAGTTGGTATACTTTCAATGTACCTTCAATTACCTGTAGAGAAGAAAAAGTACCCACATGTTTATTTCTATTATGTGTTTGTTCCTGCATTCAGCTCTAATTATGGTGCATAAAGTGGTTTGTAGATCAGTATCTGGCTTTTCTGTTTTTTCAGAGGTTGACCATTATTTGTTTACTACAGCTGAGTCATTTGAGACTTCTTGGTGGTGTACCATCACTGCTAGATGCTGCAAGACAGATTCCAGTTTTGAAAATTTAATTTAAGAACAGGGTATCAAAATATATTATTTGGCTTTATCTTATTAGCGACTTTTTATTGCACTGTATCAGCACTTCCTTGTTAATATTTACAGTAAATTGTCTATAGTGGGGCTATACCACTGGTTGAAGACATGTTTATGCTGACTTATAATTTCCCTGAAGCTTATTAGAGTTTTCTCCTCTCTGCTCCAGTTCACCATGTGAGATGTAACAGTATGCTACTGTTCAGATTTACATTAGGTTGCAATAGGGGGGAAAACGTGCTTTCTTGTGTCCTCATGTTCTAGTTCATAATGATTCAGATCAAATAAATTTGACACAAATTATGATCTATATGAGCCTTTTTATTTTGGCTTCTGAGTTGGCACTATACTATTCCATCTGTTGACATCCTGTCACCTCCTGGTATAATCTAAAATAACATGATGTAATAATGGATTTTGATACAGTAAAGCAATGCTTTAAAATAAAATGGTTCTAAGGACTTGGAAGCTGACAGATGCTGATCAAAGTCTTGAACGAAGCAGACCATCCTTGCAAAAAGATGTTCACAAACAATATAAGAAGATGCCTTATGCATCAGCCACTAAAGTGTCCTAGGGAGGGCCTCAAATCCCCACGTATGACAGTGAGTGTTGACTGGCTCATGCAAGTCATTTGTTCCTTTTTTGAATAAGTTTCTGCTGGAGAGCATAAAATATAATAAACATTGATTTTAGTATTCAAGGGATCAATGAGCAATGCACACAGCACTCCTGTAATTAAAGGTTTTAGTTCACCTGAAAGTTCATTCTCTACAGCAAGAACGACAAAGAAAGATTCTTGGTTACACGGTTAAGTTTTAGAAATTTATAGTACTAAATCTAGTTCTTTCCTATTTGCACTATTCAATGATGTTATCAAACCATGATAGTATAGAAACATATATCTCTATCCACTGAAAAAAGAATCAGATCAAGGAAACAAGAAAAGACAGAAGCTACATACATTCAAGACATAATTCAATGTCAAGTTTACATATCCCCTTCTTTTGTTCACCATAAATGTTATTTGCTTCAGCTGTTTACCTTGATCTGTGTTAGTCACACCTCTGCTAGAATGAATGGCAAACGAGAGAGGTTTTAGCTTGAAAGCTGCAGTGTTTAGTCCAAACTCTTTTAGAATATTTTGTTTAATTTAAAAGTGTCTAGTCACTGTTAATTTAGACCCAATACATAATTGCAACATTTTTTCACTGACCATAACTTTTTAGCTAGATTTACATCAGAACAGTGTAAAAACATTTTTTAATTGAATGTAGTTCACTTGAGGATGGGGTTAAATTCAGAAGTAGTCTTGAGCCTGCATAATTTTAAAGATATAAGGTCATAGGCAAAAATAAAAATATGATGGCTAAGTACCTGGAAAACATGATTTTCCAGAAGCTAAGTGATTTTCCATTTGACCTTTCTATGAGTACTAGACTGTCAATAGGAGAAAAAAAAAAAAGAAAGGCAAATATCCTTTTCACAAAGATATGACCAATGTCCAGAATGGTCCCACCAACTCTGTGGAGAGCTTAAATAAGACGAACTCATTCAACTCCATCATTCAGGTGAGTTTTGTCTATTGTATATATATACTTCATGACCTGATTCATTCTGTTGCTCCACTTCCACAGTAGTTTAACCTCCATGGAACTGCCAAAGATTGTAATGCTGCCTAAATACCACAGAAGTGTGTTCACCTTTGTACATATTTGGCTAAAAGTGTTGAGAAAATAACATATAAATAAAAAATCCTGGCATAGCACCATTTGCACTACACTGCGGCAAAGTTTGTTACATTCTGAAACTGATATATCCAAGGAAATATTTGTCTGCCTCTAGTTATTTGGCTTCAGGAAGCAGCATATAGAAGTTATGTTTCCAATAATTGTCCAGCACAGCTGAGTTCCTCTTTTCTCTACTAAGTCAGAAACAAAAGCCCCAAACCCAATTTCTAATGACTCAGTTTTTAAAAAAGGCTATTTAGAAAAGATAATGTCATTAAATGGTTGAAACAAAATTTTCAGATTCAACCTTCTTTCAGTCATTTTTTTTTTTTATACCGTAGGTGATCATCACTGGATGCATTTTAAAATAATTTGAGTGATACAAGAGACAAGCTTGTTCCTTTTACATTCAAATATATGCTTCACAAGGTACAACTTCATTCTTTCATCTCTTTTATGATGCAGTCATATTTTATTGAAATTTTGTCAGTGTTTCTTCGTCACAGTTGCTGGCAAGCATACTCAAGTAGCTGAGATGAGAGGTTGAAAGAAAAGTGACCGAAAGGAATTTTAACAAGGGACAGACAAATATCAGATGGTTTGTTTAATATTGTGAAGCAAACTACCTGAATCCACCATCTCTTTGAACAGTTTATCCAAGCATCAATAGAGCCTTCAGTCTGATTCCAGAGTGGTAATCAGACTTACAGAGCAGAAGGTGTCTCAAGCTGTGCTGAATACTTGTGAACAATAATATTTTCAAAATAATGAGTAATTAAAGTATGTATCTGACATTCTCTTGGTGTTGCTGGAAAGCAGACAAGGATTGGGGTTTCTGTGCTTACCTCTGAAAACACTGCCATAACACATAGTTTTGGTCTAGACAAATCTAAACACTTGTGTTAACTGCAGTTCTAGCAGTGACAGTGAATTTTTAAGCCTCTGCTAAACAGCAGGAAGTCAATCTTCTTCAAGAGTAGAGGTATAGAGAAGAAAAAAACCAATACAGTTAGATGAGTGTGAAATCTTTCTGCAACAGAACTAACTCACATCATCACAAAAATTGCTCGCATTGGGCAAACATATTGCTGCTGCTTTACTGGTCTCAATTAATGTTGGTTTTGTTCAAAGAAGCAGTTTTAAGTGGAAAGCAAAGACAGGAGAAACAAAATAATCACATAAAATTTGGAAATGTTAAGAATTCTCTAGATGAAATTGATGCTTATAGTATATTAAGTATGTTCCACGGTGTGTGATATTTTCAGCCAGTGAAGAAGTGATTTTTATCTTACATTTGTAGTAATATGATCACCAGGAGACCAAGTGTATTGTTTTGTGAAGAATTCACAAACTACGAAGGAAAATCTTATGTGGGTAAGAACTGGCTTCCTATGACCTTATGCAAATTTTGTGTCCCGGATAATGGTATGGTTTTATTGAAAAAATACTGTGTGAGTAGGATTGTTGATGAGATTTTATCAATGCAGAAATCCATCAGGCTTCAAAGTGCCATTAAAACTCTTCTTCATAAGACATCTAGACCCTTCTGAAACTGTACTTTATATTATGAACATGCCATATTTAACATTACATGGATAACTTGCTTTCTGGCATTTCCTAGCTCTCAAGTGCTTCATTTCACAATTTAAATAACGTTCTTTCAACATAAGTGGGTTCAGTTTTTGGTTTTTATGGTGGGGTAAAAAGAAGAGGTACTGTTTCTCTTTGTTTTGCCCACCAGGTATGTAGAAATGACATTTGTATAATAAGTAGCAGTGCCATGCAATGAATTTTCACACATCTGTTATCAGAGCACTTGCTTCCTGCTCACAAATATGTCCCTTTTGAAACTTACTCTAACATTTTATCCTCATAGGACTTTAAAATAGGTGTTATTTTAAAGTCCCCTTTTGAAAGGCGTATCCCTTTTTCCTCTTCTGCTCTACTTAAAATCATACCAAGTTATCCATCTAAGAGAGAGTAAGAGCATAAGGAACTCAATTCTAGATCAGTAACAGAATTTCTGAGAACTAGAATTTAAAAAACTTTATATAGTCGACTAACCAATACAGAGGAACATGGAATTTCTTTACCAAAGATAAAGGAAAATTTGCTTTTCAACAGAGGACAGACCACTTAATGCTCTCAAAGCATGATAATAGTAAATATTTGGAGTAATCTAAATAATTTTGTAGCAAATGTATTTTCATTGGAATTCTGGAACCCCTTTTGCCTTAAGAACACTATCATTTAGTAACTAAGCATTTATACATGTGCAAAATTATTGAGAAGCAGCTATTGTGAGAGTAACTTCATGTGTAAAGAAAAACTCTAGTGAGTAGAAAAGTAATCCAGATTAAAAAAACAAACAAACAAACAAAACCAACGGACCTTCTAAGCATTTATCAAATAGTACTGTTTTGTGGGGAGGGTCACTGTAAATATTGCATATGAAATAGAAGACAATAAGCAGCATATATCCTGTTATTTTCATTGTAGTTTGTGTCTTGCTGTCTTGTGACTGACATGCTAAAGACTACTGTGTTGTTACTGTCTTTTACCATGGGTACTCTTAAGGTTTACAGCATCATCTCCAGCAAATAAAATTGTGTTCCAGCGAAAAAAAAATCCACTGCTGTTGCATGTCCAACACATCTTGTCTGTTCTAGCTAAGAAACAAAGAGTTTTCTCAAGGATGAATTTACTGACAGTCATTTAAAGAGATAGACTCAAAGTGCTTGGTTCTATATTCTGTAGACATATATATGTATCTATGTATAGATATAAGTTATTTCCTTAGATTTTGGAAATAAAAAATATTAATAGAATGATATAATATCCAAGAGGACAAAAATCACATGTTCTTTTCTTGAGAAACTAAAAAAACCTAATCTGTTAAATTCCTGAGAAACATATTGGAATGTAATCTTTTATGGTGTATGTTATATATCAACGTGCTGTACATACATATCTGTATTTTTCTTAAAGATTTTATTACTTAATTATTATAAGAACTGAATTAATTTAATGTATATGCCATAATTACTAAGGTGGAGCGTGGAAGATTTTGAATGCCATGTACTTTATATGACACAGCATATACATTTTACATCTTCTTTTGTAAACATAACTTTATTAACATTTATTTTCTTTTTATTAACTCATTACAGCCCTTTCTTTCAGCTTTCCTTTTACTGAAGGATCTACAATTTCTATAGAAGACTTATTTTTAACTCAATTTTACTTTCACATTGTAACCAAAGATTAACCAGGGCAGGTTAAAGTTATTTTCAGCATGAATTCTTTTATACATGATGCTATCTCATCAGTAGCACAGTCTTGGAAGATAATTCTTGGTGGTCTCATTCAGTCACAATTCCAATAGAGCTAGCAAATTAATGTAGAGTAGAACTTTTCACAAATCCCTCATCCATTACAGAACAATTTTTCAAAATATAGAGCACTTTATAAGTCAAACAAAATAGAATTATGGTTTAGTGAACTGCAGAACTGAGTGTGTTATGGTTTATTTTTCTGGTAAAAAAATAAACTATTACTTTGACTAATAACTCTCATGGAATGCAGGAAAAGATTACTGTTAGGCATTTCTTGCCAAAAGAAATTGATATCATAATACTCTTAGAGCACACCAAAAGGACCTGAATTTACTGGTACTTGAATAGATTTTTAGGTCTGGCATGTGTCATTACTGTAAATCTTTCAAACATTCAGAGTGGAGAAGAATCAGTTTCATCTTTCTTCTGGAAAAAGTTGCTGCTAATCCTCCTTACACTCTGGGCTTGATCCAGGGCGAATCTGTAATTCTCATTGACCCAAGTTAAGTAAGGACCACAACAACTCAGCACCGTTCTGGCTGAACTACTTTAGACTGTCTATCTGTATTTAAATATGTGTATGTACTTTTCCTACAAATGGAGAAAGAAGGAAAGAAAGTTCTCATTTAGCACACAAATCCCACCTTGTCCAGTCCCAAAGAAAGAAATTACCTCCCTGTAAAACTCATCAAAATTTATCCTTATATCTCTAGGGAAGAAATTTTAATGTATTCTTGTGCCAGTGGGACCAGTGAAGAGCTTTTGCTTGCTGATGGATCAAGTCCTAGGAGATCAAATTTTTGGGAAGATGACTTTCATTTTGAGTGAGTATCTTGAAAATATATAAAGGTGAAATTTTCTTAAGAATAGTCTGGTTTATAATTGCCTCTCCAATAAAGTTTTGCCCTTGTACAGCTCCACTTATCCTGTTGTTACACAGAAAGCACTCAAGCACTGTTGAAAATTGTTAGGGATATTTATTTAACTGCTTTAAATTGATTCAGGAATCAACAGTTATTTTGAATGTTTTGGTCATTGTTTAAGTAACTGCAGAGTTGAATGATGGCAGGAAATTGCTTATGAATGCTGACAGCAAAAGGCATAGGTCCTTCAGTAATGTCTGTATCTGAGGACAGCAGGAAAGCATATGAAAATAAAGAGGTTTCACATATAAAATAAAAGTGGTATAAAGATCAAACTGATTTGAAAAATAAAACAGTAAAATGTTAGCACATTACTAACCACTTTTCCCATAGTATGTATCTACGTGCACATGTAGAAGTCCCATTAATCCCAGGAGAACGGGCTATACTCACGTATGAAGAAATGAACACTACAGCATCCTCCCTTTTGTGTGGAGAGTATCTGTACAATAATAATTACAAAATAAGCACCAATTGACTCAAGTATAAAGAAAATTCCTCAAGCTTCAATGACACTTAATAGCCTTGGAGTTGCATGATTAGCAGATATGGCCCTGATACAGAAAATCCTTTCAAGCATATGTTTAACTTCCACCCTACAGGTTGTTCTTCTGAAGTATGCACAGCTAAAGTTAAGCACATACTTAACTCAAGACCTATGCTAAATTGAGACCCAAAGTCATTAAAAGGAGAGTGTTAAATTTAATTAGAATAACAGAATGCAAAGAAATGTAAAGAAATACATAGAATCATACATACGACACCAGCAGTTTTCACAACAGACTGTACAGCTTGCATAGTCTGCTATAAAGTTACACAAACTAGTCTTTTTTTCAGAGTAACTATTTAAGCATGAAATTTCAAATGCTACTAGTAAAGCATAAAAGTAAAGATGTAATTGTCAGTTGTATACTGAAAGGTTTGAAGCAACTACAGTAAATATTTGTTGTCTTAAATCTCAAGTTTTGTACACCAGCTTTGTTACTTTGCTGTATTGATTGCCAAGGTTAAAACAGGCCTGAATATTTGCACAGAAGAAATGTTGTCTTCCTTTGTTAGGGCTAAATCTATATACTGATTACTGTTGTTTGAAGAAACAGTAGTACAGTGCTTTAAATTGTAACCTTCATAAATACTTTTACTTAAATAGGAACCTCAAAATCCTAAGGCAAACAAAAGCATGATTATATGTACAGCAATAATGCCCTTATCACAATGGGATAACAAACACAATGGTTAGCAACATTTGAATAGTGTAACAAGAGTGTTTATAATAAGATGATTAGAGACAAAATGCAATGGCCCTTTCACAGATTGCTTCCTGAGCATACTAAACTGTTTGTCATTTAAGGACTTCAAAACAGTTTCTAGATAATTCTTCCAGTAAAGCTACTTTCGAAAGGTAAGATTTTCCTAAGCTTTAATAAAGCACATCTTTCAAACTAGCAATGATAGCAGGGTTTAATATGGCTTGAGGACAAAAATATATCAGAGACAAGGACAGGAAAAGGTCTCTGTTAACTAGACTTTCTGATTTAATATCATACCTTTCTGTACTTCAGTTCTCAGCTCCTACTGTTCGTAAAAAGGTCCCATTTATTTAGATTGATTACCCTTTTTCAAAATTTAAGGTTTACAATTTCATGGATTTGTTTCTTTTGTTTTTATATGAACTTGCATAATTTTATGTTTTCGAATGCTTTCTTATGTTAACATCTTTCTTACTGCTGATTTATAAGATGCTATTGATGAGGTTCTAAAATTAGAAACTGTTTGATGAACATAACTTGTCAAGGGGCCTACATAGTAAGTACTGAAATGGCAAATAAAAAGTGAGGAAATTATCTTCTCTACATTTAGCTCAGTTCTGTTCTGAGAACCCGTAGTATCACCACCAAGCATTTAGTGAAGGTGTCTGACACGATAAAGATTAAAGTAATTAATTATTGTAAGTGTACTTATTTCATCCTAATAGTAATGTGCTAGAAGAATTATAAGTAGTAGTGAACAAATAAATTTACTAGAAATCTGTTATTCTGGTGCCTTCACATGTAAGCAAAGATTTTCACTTTTTTCTGCAGAAAAGACATTCCAGATTCCATCAGCCCTCCATCCATGCCCAAGATAATCCATTTGCACTTTCCATAACAACCTTACTAGGCATATTAGCAAAGTCTGAATTGTCTGATTCTCTACTACAGTAATTTCTGTCATTCCCTTATTATGACACTAGAATGTGTTTGATTTTAAAACTCATGTTCCCATACGAATTATTTTCTTCAGTGTGAACATGGGACCAATCTTACAAAATTTCGAAGTGAGACAAGAGGTGTGCTTCTGAACATTGTAGAATGGGTAGCCAGAAGATCTCAAAATGTTTGTTGAAATCTGAAGGACCATGGTTGTCCTGTCTGTACTGACATAAGATGACATCAACTGAAGTTGCATGGCAAGAACAAGGAAGGCCTATAAAAAGTAGCCAATAATGTAAATTATTTCTGGATGCATTTTTTTGGCATATTTGTTCCTGTTCTTTTTATTATATGCCATAAGCTATGACTTTAAGTTATTATATGTTAGGATGCCATAGCTAAAATGATGAGCAAATGTTTACTGACAGTATCCATTAGCAGAAAATACATTAAAAAATCATCTAATAAAAAAAAAAAGCTATTAAAGAGTAACAAGGGGCATAACAAAGTGTCTTTCATATCTTGATGCAATATTTCACTTCTACTCCATTCCCAGTATATGCATGCCCAGTCAATACAAAATTTGTTTTATTATTTCTCATCAGTCAACTGGAAAAAGAAAAATCCTTTAAAAATCTGTCACAAACCACATTTCCAGTTGTCTATGGGCATTCAAATAAATTAAGGTTAAGGAAGTGTACATGCCCCATTTTGAAGACAATTGACACACATTAATATAACAGAAATTAACAAATGGACTTATTTATGAAATTAATTACATAAATATGTTATTTCATATTCTACAGTAGACAAGAATTCCTTATCATAATATAGATGTGCAGCCGAGAGGCAGATGAGACAGCTAGAGTTTTGTATTATAGAAACAGCATAACAATTAAGGATTTTGTTCCTGATTAAATATTTCTTCCATTTAATTTCAGGATGTCTTATTCTCACATTGTTTGGTCACTTGCATGTAGCTTTATAGAACTATTTTAAACTCATAGCATATCTCATTATGGCAAAATCTTGTTCTGTGCTTTAAGCCTATCTTAAAATTTAGAAATTCTTCTGTAATAACAGAGAGTTACAACACAACCATGATTAGCATTCAGTCCCAGCCTAGTGACAAAGCTTATGCCTTTACAGAACAGCAAGAAGACATTAGAAATTACTAAAAAAGTGCTTTCTGTTTCTTATTGATATATCTTTCTAAGTCCTTGTAGACAAAATACAGATAAACAAAAGTCACAGCCAAATTAGCAAAACTGAACCACAAGCCAAGCCTTTTTTTGCATTTTGAAAATCATTTCCACCCAGTTATCTTTGGCTGAGCGTGCAAGTTCTCTTCCAGTGAAACTGACATTAAATCCTACACTAATGGGTTGCAGGCTTTTATTTTGTTTTATTATTTTATGCTATTATTTTATTTTATAGTATTTGACTTAGCACTGCTATTAGAGATTCAGTAATGGGATTTCAATAAAGTTTATTGCTCTTGAAAATGGCACAAAATTAGTATGAATTAAAACAAAGAAAGTGTACAAAATTGTTATTTACACATATTAAGGAAAAATTCCTTCCCAGAGCTTTAGGTTAGCATCTTTACTTTATGTGTGTCATGAATTAAGTCAATCACTGAACAGTTACTGCTAACTAGATTTTTGCCATCTTGGGTCCATACTGGGCTGTATTCACTCTCGCTGCTCCCTCTCATGGCTTGAATTTCAGTCCTCAAAAATTTACCCTCACATGAATTCCAAGCATAGATCAGCTCATAGGATGAACTGACTGAACAATAAGACAGTCAGACAGAAAAAAAAGCACTGTCATTGCCTTTATATCACATTTTTATTACTATCTGCTTGCATGAACAGCTTTGGTTTTTTTCTGCTTTTGAGGGTGTGGAGTTATTGCCTCAAAAATTAAGGTTTTCATAGTTTTCAAACCAGAATATTTTACACAAAATCTGTCCTACATAGGCCCTCTGTTCTACAGACTTTTCTATTTTATATATAAAATATGTGTAGCCATTTATATGTATGTTTATACAGTACCAAAAGCAACAGAAGCCTGATCGACAGGAGTAGAGTCACTGAGCGTTATGTCAGTCATGAAAACTTTGCTTTGGCTGAAGTCATACTAACAGAAGGGATGCTGGGGATGGATCCTTCTTTGTGGAAGGATTTCCTCTTGGATATGTGTAAGAGTGCATGTCTGCTAATACCTCACGTGCTCATGCCAAACTGGACTTTTCCAGCTCGTTGGCAAAAAGTCTTTTTCCTTCCTTTTCTTCCTTGGTAATGTCACATCTTATCTCAAAGACAACTAAAGAAAGGCTAGAGATTTTCTTAGCGCTCTGCCTACCTTGCTCTGTGGGTGAAACTGCTAAAGTATAAGCTGGCCTGGAACTTTATACTTTAGCAGGAAGTTGAAAAGACTGAAAAGGACAGCATTTAAAAAGTATGGGTTTAGTAGCAACCCTCACTCAGTACTCACCCTCACACTCATTTGTGGTATGGAATGAAAATAAGTTGAGACAAGGAAACTCACATCAAGTTATATGGTGAGCTCATAATATTTGAACTTGCATCAGAAGAGATACCACAATGTTTTTACAATCCTGTGAAATGAACCCTGTGAACTAAAACATTTAACGTAAAACATTTCAATTGGTTCTGTTTCTGAGTTGCATCTATGATAAGGAGCAGTTTGGAATGTCAGTTTGTGCTAATACATGGTATATAGTTTGAATGTGCCTAAATTTGAAATAAAAAGGACTACCTTATTGTCTTACATTGTGTATGTGATGACATGCCAAAGTTAGGGCTCCACATTTCCGAGAAATCAAGTATTTTTTATAGAGTTTTTTTTTGAAAACTTAAGGCATTTATGCAGACCTTGTTGGGTTGTCTCTCTTGTATGTAGCAAGTTGGAAGATAACAGAAAAGAATATTTTTTTCACAGCCTCTGTAGTACTCAGTTTGAAATAGAAATTTAATGGACCCTCTTTACAGAAAAATAAATGAAGATTTTGTCACATCTATTAATGTACATTTTTATAATTATTGAAAGTGAGTTAACATTCAGTTTTGAAGTTATTTCTACTCACAGTACAGTAAAGTAGGATATTTAGGTCTTATGATTTTATATTTGATAGTCACTTTTATTAACGAAAAAGACTAATAAAGGGATAAATATATTTCTGCTGAAAACTGGACGATAAATACGTCTTTTAAATTACAAAATGCAGGTATTTAGTAACAAGTAATCATCATAGATTAACCATTAGTAAGATGGCAACAGGAGTGTATTGTCTCCTGTCTTTGCCTGTCCTACCAAGAGAATTTAACTCAAGCTTTGCCTCATAATTTCAACTCAGACTCCCCTTCTGGGCATCAATCCCTGGCCAGCTTTATCAACAATAAAAAAACTCTGACAGTTTGAAGTATGCATCTAAAAAACATACAGCAAGTAGAGATTTTTTGAAACCATTGACTTTCAAAAGTCTCTTGCATATAATCTTGATAAAGGAACTTTCCAATGAGGAATTTTCTAGCTGGATGTTTGATAGCAAGGTTGTCTTTTCAAAGGAAAATTATGGTCGTCTTCAGTTTGTATCAGAATGCTATCATCTGAAGCAAAATATGTAAGCGAATACTGAAAGTTTATACTTTAGAAATAGTGCAGTGCTCAGGAACATCTCATGTGCTCCAAATATGTCATTCAAGACTGAGTTCACTAGTGGGCTCAAAAAGTAAACATAGTTGTCTTTGAAAGTTAAAAGCTGCCACTAGTTGATTTAGTCTTTTCATCATTCTGCTAAATTACCTACATTCTTTAACATTATCTCTGGTGGACTGAATTAATTTACCAATTAGTAGGCAAAGTGAGAAACATAATGAATTGCCAGGAAGTGACAATTTATGATTATTGTAATCAATCTGGTGTTTGTTAGACCCATGGTAAAGCCATGGTACAGTTCTTGAATTGACAGTTTTCCCTACATTTGAAAAGAATTTGTACATGTATCTGTGTTGGCTTCCTGAAAATTTTTGACTGACAGTGAACTTATTCGAACAATGAAAAGTCAAATCATCATGCCTTCTTTCAACCACTCATTGCTCTCTTACAGACCACAAGAAGACCAATGTTGTCAAATGAAGAATATTTGCCTTGTGATTTATGGCTTTACTGGATCCTTTTTTTTTCCTGTATGGAAATTTTCAAAAGTGGTTTGGCAAATGCCTTTAAAATAACCATGGTATTTGGCAGAAAAAAGGCTACAGAACTTGGGCCTGCTGTTTCCATTTTAGTTCAGCAGTGAGACTCCTCTCAGTGATATGAACCAAGTATGGAATTCATAGTCCAAAGACATAAGTTATTAGAAACAAGTTGAGTAAAAAGGAGACATGTGGCTCAACCCACAGAAATTCATTAGACAATGATTTTCTGAATGCCTGTTCCAAACAATTTGTCAAATCAACTGTTCGTTATCGTGCAGCGTAATACTGACTGCGTATGTATATAAATTTACACATCAGTAGCTATAAAAGTGTTTATATTTATCACACAATACTGTTCATTAGAGATAGTGGAGCATGTGAACACACATGTTAGTAATTTATACCCACAAAAATCATTCAGTTGTTCACATGGCAGAGGTCTGTGTATTATTAGGAGGAATCCAAATATACACACTTACTTTATCACTTTTTGAAAGGGCAGACAAAGGTCATAAGTGACAACTTCCTGAGTTGTATTTTTTTCTAATTTTGACATATGTCACCAGAAAACATACTGAAACTCAAGGCTTTCAAATAAAAGGCTAATTTCACTGCTATTTCTTACTCATTTATACTAAAATTGCCCATAAGAGGTGAAGTGACATTTTGTCATACAGATGCAATCACATGCTGCCCATATGGCACTGACTTCTGAAACACCTAGATTTGATTTCAGTGAGAATATTTATGGACCAATTTTTCCCCAACCAGACAGTGGTGGCACCGACTACCATGATCTGTTGGTCCCAGAGAATTTCCCCAGACACCCATGCTAACAGAGTGGTTCAGGGAGGTGTATAGAAGGAACTATAAGTAAGAGATGAGTTAGGAGAGGCACTGGGCCTAGAAACAGCATGAGAGGAATCATAGTTTGTGATGGTCTCTGCAACTAACAACCAACTTCCAGCCTCCTTGGAAGATTTCTCTGACACAGGGCCACCCCAGACCACTGTGTTTCATACACAAGAGCTAGTTCCATGCCTCGAAGCACAGACTCACTGTGGCAAATACACACAACAGCAGGAAAGTTCATCTTCAGAATTAATTCATCCCACGTGTTTACTCCAAGTCCACTGAAACGAGCAAGTGTAACTGTATAGGGTGCCTGGAAAGCCTCATGTTGAATTCAGAATAGTAATTTCTAACATTTGGTAGGTAGTGATCCTCAGTGAGCTCTACTTCTCTTTGGTTTTGCATGCATAATGGTTGCTTTACCTATGCAAAAGTCGTCTCTTGCCATATCCTGTTGAGAACATTTGAAAGCACAATAGTCTGGGAGACAATTGGACATATTTTTAAAGAAGGAAGTGATGTAGAAGTACTTTACACTTGTGATTTCAGTGTTGCAAAATGACAAAGAGCAAGGCTCTTTATTCAAGGAAACAAAAAAATGTTGGAGGTTGTCCCTGAGACAAAGCCACAGAAGCACCATAGTATGAATCATCGGGGCATCATATTCAGGCAAACTGTCAGCATTGGTAGAGGTCCTGCAGCCTGTCTTAGTGAGAGGTTGAAGAAAGGAATTTTGTACCTTTTCCCCTTGTGCTGAACAAGAATTTGCCTGGAAGCCTTTCTTGACAGATTGGCCTCTACTCCCACTATGATTTGTGCTACTGTGAAACAAGAGTGTCTAATGCATGGGCCATAATACGGCAGGCTAGCTTCAATTCTTCTGAAAAATGATACACAGATGAAAGCACAGGCTCTGCTCCACCTTTCATGCTTTTCATATTTGCATTTGGAGGGTACACAGGCAGGACCCCAGACAGAACTGACAGACAATTAAAAGGCCACTCAATACAAGCAAGTATATCTGCGTGACACATGACCTCTGCGAGCACACAATATTGTAGGGCATAAAACAACGTCTTGCTATCAACCCAAAGTCAAAGGAGAATTATATTAAGCCCTGCCAAGAGGTTAACTTCTCTGCAGCAGGAGCTTTGTTCTGACTGTGTCTTTCTTATCAAAACTTTAGGATTACTTTTTCCTGAGGGAACTTAATCTTTCAGATTTGGGTCAGGAGGCATAATAAGTAACACAAAGAAGTAAACACTACATATGAAATTTTAAGGGGCAAGTAGGACATATTTTTTTAGAACTTAGTTAAAGTAAATCCTGCCTTGTGTGAACTCTGAGAATGAAAACATGGTCAATACAAATTGTCCTTTAAAAAGGCTGCCTAGAAAAGTAATAAAATAAAAGAAATTTTTAGATTTTTATAGCTGCTAATTGGGAAAAAAAAAAGTGACAATATGTGTTCTTTAAGTGTGCTGTGTTGTGTAGGGATTTGACAAGGAGAAATGGATTTTAGGAATGTTCTTATTGTCACCTGTTCATCTTGCCTTGTAAATTCTAGTGGAAACCCTACAGTATGTGTTGTTTTTGTTGTATGTGCAAAATCTGAGATTTTGAAAAGTCATTGTTACATAAAGAGGATGCTTATTTTGACAAAATGGCATATTTAAAACAGTAAAATTATACAGTTCATTTCCACCAGATGTTGAATATCCTTTTTCTTCTTTTTTTTTTTTCTTTTTGAGAGCTGGCTTGTGTACTGTACAGGAATATAGACAAATGCTGTGTAGCACGTTATTGTTGGATTGCTAGGATATTTATGTTTCATAATGGGCATTGCAGAATAATGTTTGCAGTGTTCTACACCAAATGCATTCTGAAATATTTGCAGTATCATAGAACAGATGGAAATTAAAGTAGTGTTCAAGCTCAAATCTGTTCTCTTTGATAGTTTGTTGCAAGGATGGATTTAAGCAAACTTTCAAAACAAACTTTTTAGGTAGTTAAGATGTGTAAATATGTATATAGAAAATGCAGTGGAAAGTGATTAAACAAATGGCAAATATTCTGGTTTTGATTTTACTTGAAGTGAACTAAAAGATAAAATGCTTGAAATGTTGTCAATAGTTTTGTACTAAAGAGAAGAAAATGTCTTCTATATCTGTGCCCATTGTATTTAATTTGAGGGATTTTTTTACTTCTTGAATCTGTTGTTGAAGTGGAAAATGAGATGCTTGAATAACTGGCATACTTCTGAAGTTTGATGGCTTCCATAATCCCCATTTTGTTTGCTGTAGGGCTACATTCAATTTATATGAGGATGAGTTGCTACAGAACTCTGAAGGGACAATTTTCTAGAGTTTCACCTTATTTTTTTAATTTTTGTGGATTTTTTTGTTGTTCTTCTTGTTCATTCATTTTATGGTTTCAATTGAATGTATTAAAAGCCTTGTTAAAAAAGCAAATAGGAAAAGAAAATTCCACAAAGAAATCGACTGGTATTTTAATATTCAAATATGAGAGTATAACAATGGAAAAAAAGATTTGTTTTCTAAATGCAACAGTTTTCAATTCACAAAAACAGTTAAATAAATTAATGTTGATTGAGAATTATTTCACTCCTGTCAAAGATAATTTGCCATATTTGCCCTCTCCTCCTTTTCTGAGCATCTTCCATTTCCCTACTAGGTACAGGTAGGCAATGTAAGTTAAACTGGGAAAGCAGTCAAGAGAGAGGAAGACTGCAATGAGAACAGGAACTGTGTAATGTGAGCTGTTAGCGGAGGGCTGAACCTGGAAATGTAATCAGAAGACAGGCTTGAATTTGAGATGAGCGCCTGCTAAACTGGGTTTCACTATCATAGTCACTGCGGGTTTGTACCTCTCCTTCTCTTCTGGGAATGAGCATACCATCTCCAATTGCCTTTTATGAATTGGTGGTTATGGGAATCTGCCTCTACGATAGATTCCTGAAAAGTATTTGGATTCAATGCTAAAACCAGATAGGTGTGTTTACAATTCCTAGTTATTAATGACAGTTATATTGTGTTAATTATCATTCAGTAATAGTGTGACCTTTCCAACACAAGATGGTAAGCCCTGGGGAAACTGCATCCAGAGATTATCTTTAAAAGACATATTAGCAAGGGAACAAGCAGTACTTGAGAGCATTTCTGACATTTTTAAAAATATTTGGGATTGGTCTTTAGCAATCATATTTATTAATCTAATTATGATAATTCATGTTTCATTCTGTGTCTCCGAACTAGCTTAATTTCAGAAAATAGTGGAAGCTAGATTGTTGCTTTGGAAGAATAGTGGGAAAGGCAACAAGACTAATACTATTTTAAAATTTAAAGGTTAGAAGGGGATAGCAGGAACAAGCTTTTTATCAGCAACAAACCTATTCTGAAATGAAGAAAAAACATAATGAGGAGGCCTGTTGATTAGAAAAAGCAGGGAACACTTGTTCCAACAGACTTATCTCTGTGATCCTGAGTTTCATGACACTTACCTCTACATTGGGATGAAATCATCACCTGGAAATTAGAAACAAATAGACATTATTTTTCAATTTAACATTCACACAAGTACACTTTCACCATTTTTAGTGTTACACCCTATGATAGACCAGGATGACACCATGTTTCCCTAATTTTCATTGACCACTTCATTCACAATGACACAGAAGTGTTCCTTATAGTAGTATTAAGTTGAGAGAGGCAGGTCTGTACAGCAAGGAACCCTTTATGAAGAATTAGTAAAGAAGGTAATAAAAAAAAGGGATTCATAGTATTGTTAGCTTCCTTGCTCTACTGAGGAATATAAGATGGTAGTTCATAGTACTGGCCCTTCCTTGGCCTAGAGTATTTCAAAATTTATCAGAAAGAAAATCTATGAGGGATCATTAAGAGAGGTGAGCAAAACCAGGAGAAACATTAAGGCACTTTAAAGCTTCTGTGGGAATTTTACTTGGTGAAATTACTTACATTCATCTACCTGGAAATTCCTTAGGGAATTTTATCAACATTTCTTCCTCTTTTTCCCTTCAACTGAAATCAAGATCAATTCACAAAGCCTTCTAGTACTTGACACAAAAAACAAATGTGCTGACATGATTAGCAGTGTTTAGAACACCAGTTCTCAGAAACAAGAGAGTACAGGCTGTAACATTAGTCTGTTGAGCCATCAAGTCAGACCCTTTTTCCTACCTTTCTGAGATAGAGAGACTCTTAAATTGAATAATTGTCATTTTCCATCTTTCAGTGTGGCCAGAAATCACTAAAGATCTCATTTAAACTTTCTGTTCTAGTTCTCAAGCAAATTTACAGCAGAGGTCAGTCCTTTTGCAAGATTTCTGGAGGGAATTCTTCATCAAAACAGATGTTTTCTTTTTCCCCATTGTAGTTTAAACTATCTTCCATCAATTTTTCTTCTCATTTCACTCATCTTATTATGACCTTCATAGGATAAAAGAACAGTACCAACTATACCTTTTCTCTGAGTATTGCACTTCTCAGTATATTATGTAGTTAATATTGATTATAAATCACAGTCAACTCAATGAATACCTTCCTACTCCTGTACCTCTCCATGACATTCTCATGCTTTTATCCAGCTTTGAAATAGTACTATTTTTGCATTTTTTCTGCAGAAAGATTGTAAGTTCATCATAGTTTTACTTTTACAGACATAACAAACCCAGAAATATCCCAGACAATCTATTAAGGCACAAGATTATGAAAAGTTATTTTCTTCCCTCTAAAAAGAGATCAATAAATGCACATTAACCCAATTATCCTAACAATTGAGTTTAGCATGGTAATAGGATCTGACACAGGATGTGACAGTGAATTGTGCATTTTCAATAATTTAGTTAAGGACTGAGTTACCTTAAATAATCCAAAAATAATAATTTTTAAAATTAAGTTATGTATTAATTTAGCATAAAATAGATTTTAAGCATTAATGAATACATAGTTTAACTGTTATATAGAGAACATAGAAACTGGAAAAAAATCCTATTATGGAAAGCAAAGGTAGTGATATATAAGGGCGAGCAAAGCAAATATATTAGAGGAAGCCTATGTGTTTTAAATAATTTTATTTTATAAGTTTAGAGCTTACGGAAGGGAACATCTGGAAGACCTGGAGGCTGACAGTCAGTTTGAAAGCAACAAGACTGTAGCAAAGGCTGGAATATTGTCAGCTCTTTCCTCTTGCCAAGAACCTGAACAAAAGTCTCTCTCAGCATGAGAGAATGGAGGATATTTGGCATACATTGGTTGGGTTGATTTTTTTTGTGCAACATTGTCAGAGACTACCAGACAAAGTGTTCAGTTCCACCCAGAACCAAACACTGATTATGGAGCACTAACTACCACTTAGATCATAATCTAAACTTTTACTTAATTGCTGGGCTGAGACAGGTCATAGTTTCTGAACAAAAAGGTTTGATTTAACAAGACCATTTTCTGGTTTTCATTAATTTTCTGCATTGAAATCAAATCAAGCTCCCTCCCCTACCTTTTCTTTTGTCTTTACATTGACAGTGTATAACACAAAATAATTTTCCCAGTCACATTCCAGATTTTAACTAAGGAAACACTATACAGATGCATATAAAGACAGAATCACAGTAGTATGTTGGGGTTTTTTTAAGTAAAAAAAATTCTGAATGGGTTCCTGCATGTCAAGAGTTGACATTTTCTTAAAAAAAAAAAAAAGAAAAAAGAAATATGTGAAACTGTCTCAGCTCAGATTTCTGTAGTGCAAGAAGACCTGAATAACACCTTAAACTGCTAAAACTCTCCCTCCATCACTTCTCCTGTTTGGTAGGAGGCACTATTCCTTCTACAGTGCAACAAAATATTTTCATCACCGTAGCACAACTTCCCTCTCACTCAGACATGTCGTTGGATGGGCTACGCACATGAGACTGCGTGTTTCATTATGAGATCCAGAGCATGAGGTAAGGGTAATAAAAAGCATGTGTGTGACAATCAGGCAGGAACACAACTACAAAACAAGAATAATCAGCAGCAGCTTGAGGAATGAGGTTTTTCATAGTAGTTTTCATCTGAAGTCCTCAAAACACTTTGCCAAGATTAATTAATTAATTCTCACAGTAGCCCTGAGAGCTTATAGGTACAACATATATGTTTTACAGAGGAAGATCTGTGCTCCCAAGGCCATACTACACTCTCAGGATGCCCTGAGGGCTGGTGGCTCCCAGGGATTGGGAGTGATGGGGCTCCCTGTGTGGTGAGTCAGGACAGGGCCTGGAAGACAGGACCCATCCATCAGCCCATCCAGGAACTCAGAGGGACAGCAAGGAGGCACAGGAGCAGTGCCAGGCCCTGCACTGGACACCTCCTAGGGAATGAGGAGGTGGACACCTCCTAGGGAATGAGGCAGTTCTTGGGGTTGGTGCTCTTCCCACCCTTGGTAGGACTTGACAGATTTCTTTATGTGGCTTCAGTCCATACATGAAGAATATAACAGGTAATAGATTGCCAATGGTTTGGGATAACAATTACCCAAAGACATTTTGTATATTGGAAAACACCATTCATTCTTCCAAAACAAGGAGAACAGCAGTGGTTATTTTTAGTGATGACAAACAAGACTATCCTATTCTTTAAATTATATCCAGTTATTTTTCAAATACATGCCTTAATAAAATTTTTTTCTAATGTGAATGATGTCAATGTAATCTATCCCTAGGAAAGAGGCCCTTAGATTTTAAACAAATTTTCCTTCAATTCCTTTATGCTATTACATAAAAGAATCCTGTCCATATGTATCCTAAAGAGGTTAAATAGCTGTACTAATTTTCTTAGTTTTATTGTGCATAAGCATAAGGGAAAAATCAAATGTGATATTGTCAAATAGTATATTTTTTATTTGCCTCACTGTGTGTGATACCATCATAAGGTATGCTTTGTATGTATTACTTTTTTCCTGGGCTCTCTTTCCATTCAAATAGAAGAGACAAAACCTATGTACAGCCCTAAGAATAGCTTATTTGAGGTAACACTGCCCATAGGCTGCACAACTGAGCCCCTTTCATATTTGACTCTGTCAAACTTATGCAAGCCAACAGTCCCAGACTTTTCATGTTTTCCCATGGCACAGCCCAGACAATGTCAGTCAAGGGAATGGTATAATGATGTTGATGTTAGAATGTAATAACAAGATTCACCAAACCTATTCTCCTATTTCTGTCATAGGATTTACAGATGTGCCACATGAAACAGAGAAGATACCAGGCCAAGTGTTTTCAGAACGGATTCAGCTGGTCGAGTCTGGGTGGCATATACTATGTACTACTTTTTTTGGTGTAGCTATAGATACTGTCTGTGGTGATACCTTAAGTGGACATTGTGTCTGATAAGCAGAATATATTTTCACAGGAATTTCCAATTTCACAATTGTCACAGGAAAAGTTATGTAATTTTGAGTAATTGTGATTCCTACAGGGCCCTATATTTCCAATCATGTTTGTAGGTATAAGAGGCATTTTCCTTGACTGAAATTGTTGGGTTTACTGTGTATTTATGACATTTTCAAATATAATGCTCTCACAGCTTCAGAGCTGACACCGTATGCCAAAAGGCAGGGCAGGCGTATGATTGAAAACGTAACTATTTGGGAATTTACAGATGCCTAATAGACCTCCCAAGGGCTGAACTGGCTATTGGTGTTCTTAGGGCACCTCAGACCATAGCAAGTTTACACCAGCTCAGATCTGAATGCAAGAGTCCATCTATCAAGAACTTGCATTGACCTTGTTAAAGATGGGAAAGATCCAGCAAAACCACAAAGAGTGATGCAGATGGTGAGTTTGAGTTGGGTAGGGAGATAGTGTCAGAGAGAATTGCATGAGTATATACCTTGCACAGTTGAAATAAGACTGAGATGAGACACCTGGCTTGGGGATTTTGGTGAGTAAAAAATAGATTTCTGTATTGGGCATAACTGGCAAGGTTTGAGTAGGTAGCAGGGATGATGTTGGTGCCAGTCACAGCTGACTCCAGATGGCTCAGCATTGGATGGAAGCACCCTGTCAGATGTCAAAACTTTAACTCATATAAGGATCACGTGGCATCTCTGCTTAGACATATTTGGGTGAAAATGGAAGGGGACATTGTAGGGAACAATCCTGGAAATATACTCTTGGGATTAGGTGCTCTGTGATGGAGTAGGGCCCTCTGAGAGGACTGCAGGCCAGGGAGGACCCATGCTGGGGCAGGGAAATCCCTGAGGGGACTGCAACCTATGGAAGAACCCAAGCTGAGGCTTCTTTGCCACAACAAAGGTGTGCTGTGTGATGTGTTCCAGTCTACCAAGATTAGAAATAAGCAATAATAAGAAATAATTCTAATAAGATTAGCAATAAATCTGTGGCAACATAAAGTGTCTCTCTTCTTTCTCCGTGGGGATACCTGACAGTGATCAAGTGGTAAGCATTATCTGTTCTGCAATAAATTACATTCTCTGAGTGGAAAACTCAAGTGTTTGGGATTTTTAAACGAAAAACATTATTTGGCTGATGGATTGTTTCTAGAATATTGGTTAAGTGGTTGAGACCATGGAAAGAAATGCTTGGGAGCCCAGTTCAGGCAAAGCTTACTGCTCATGGTTTTGGTGAAATTTTGTTGAATGCTAATTTTTTTTCTTTTTTTTTGAAATGGAGAATGCTTCATTACTCTTAAGTGTGTCAATATGTTATTTTGCCAATAACAAAAAGTGAGACCTTTGGGGTTGGAAATATTTTTAAATATACAATAACATAGTTCTTCTGCTCTAAAAAGGAGAAGTTGAAAAAAAAGTTGAAAAGTATTAAAGAAGTGGAAGAAGTTACAGATTTCCTTTACAATGGAGATTTTCAGTTACCAGATATGCTTTTCTCATGTTATTAATTTTGTAATTAATTTTCTAGATTGAGAAAACCGAGATAAAATTCTCTCAGTGAATTTTTTTTAACAATTGGATTTTTGATGAATGAAACAAGATGTAGAATTACATTTACTATAGACTCACTCTGGGTTTTTTCCTCAAGAAACTTGATTATCTAGTGCTTCTATCTAGAAATCAAAACAAAGGGAAATAACAGATATGGAACACTTGTTCAACTGTTATACAGATGTTAAGATTGAGAATAATTTTTTGATGCTTGTTTTCTGGAAGGCTACTGCACATTTGGAGCATTGCAGAGATACGGTCTCTCACTAGAGGAACCATTTCTTTGAATGACACTTAGTTTAACTTCCTTATTAGACGGATACCAGTAGCATCTCCTGCAGTTTATTATCATCATTATGTGATCTGAAAATTTACTAAGGATTAGCATATCCAAAAATGCATAGAGGTATATTTAGCTGAACATTGTTGACTGTAAGTTTTGTATGATGTAAAGAAGGATACAGTACACCTGTCACTTACAAGGAAGTGTTCAAACTTGTGTTCGGTTTTGGACTCGTCACTACAGGAAGGTCATTGAGATGGGCAAAGAAGCTGGGCTGGACCACAGTGTTAAGCCTGGAGAAAAGAAGGCTGAGGGGGGACCTTATTGCTCCCTGCAACTACCTGAAAGGAGGTTGCAGCCAGGTGGGAGTCGATCTCTTTTCCCAAGTAACAATCAATAGGACAAGAGAAGAAGGCCTCAGCTTGTATTGGGGAAGGTTTAGAATGGCTACTAGGAAAGATTTCTTCACCAAAAGAATTATCAAGCACTGGAAGAGGCTGTTCAGAGAAGTGGTTGAGTCATGATCCCTGAGTGTACTTAAAAGACATGTAGATACAGCACTGAGGGACATGGTTTAGTCATGGACTTGGCAGTGCCGGGTTAGTGACTGAACTGGATGATCTTAAAGGTCATTTCAACCCGTATGATTCTATGTGAGTGTAAATATATTTATGGATTGTGTAGCCCCAACAAGAGAAACAATTCATAAGAATGAAGCACATAATTTTAATTAAAATTTCTTATGCTTCATACAAAAGAAGAAATAAAATATTGTAAAATAAAGACTTAGGTAATGATTTTTTCTGAGGAGAGAAAGCTATTTCTTAAACTATTAATTTCAGCAGTACCCATCCAAATTTCAACTTTTTTCATGCTTTAAGCTTTTCTTCCTTCCTTTTGATTTGCTTTTCTCCTTAGTATGTGACAGATTTGTGACATCAAACACTAGGCATCTTTAACACTACAATGCAGTTTTCTGTGTTTGTTGGAGAGTTAGCACTGGACAGAACATGGACTTTATTCCTCTGGTTGGCGAAACTACCCTGGAAAATGAGCATTTCACTATAAAACTTCCCAGGAACAGATTGACAAGAATTTACTCCTTTTAACTCTTCTCATGAGTAATTAAAAAATGCTAGGATTCGATCTTCAGAGGTATCAAATATGTGCAGCTTCATTAGTCTTGTCAGGAATAATGAAATATTGTGCAAAGCAACTTTTAAAATAAATAGATCTTATTAGTGTTTGGTCTTTTTTCTAAAAACTGTTTATTAATTATGATACAGATTGTTTATTAATTTTGCTTCTCTAGAGGAGTCAGATCCTGGAAGTGTAATTGTGGTGCACAGGCTGTGTTCTGAAAGTATGAAAATTTAAATCTTTCTTTCCCAGAGTCCCTCAGAAAAAATTGTTCCTATTTGCAGCTGTCATTCATACACAGTATTTGCAAACAAAGTCTAAACAAAGCACTACATGTTTTCAAACTAATATACTACAAGTGTGGCAGCAACAGCATATCTAGTAAAACTCTTCAGAGTACTCATTAAGTTTTTTGGAAAATATTATGAGAGGAATTTGGTACTAAAAGATGTCTATAGGCCTCCTTGAGGTCTATAGTTTACAAGGGCAATGGAATTCTGACCATAGTCTGTGGGCTGTAGACAGTGACATTAAAACACTTCTTACTTCTCTCAAAGGGCCATTGTGAAAGTATAATCACTGTCTAATATTTGCAAAACACTTTGAAATCCTCACTAAAAGGAACATAACTGTTCAAAGTAAATTTTTTTTCCACTAGGGAATGTTTGTGACTTTGGTTTCAGTGTCCACATATACTAGGCTCTCATATGTTTCCAGAACTCAATTAGATCCCAGTATATATTTCCAGAGAAAATCTTTTAAATGAGTAGAAAAAAAATAAAATAAGCTTGATTACCTGTATATAAACCAGACCTTTCTATCCCTGATGGTGATATTGTACTGTAACTGGTGTTATCAGCACTAATGGAGAAAAAAAGCTGAAGTACAAATTGTCAAGCAATCTTTAGAAACTAATTAAGTGAAGTTTGTCAAACTAAAGAGGCCCTAACCTACAGGGAGTGCTAATAGCTTTATTTCAAAGACAAAGTTACAGCTCCGTGTAGGGCTCTGCAACCCATCTAGTTCTTGTTGAAATAACCTACTTATAAAAAGCCAAGATTGTTTTGTTTCTCTTTTTAGTTTTGTTTCACTAATATTATATTTTAGTTAAAATTTTACTTGGCTAACATGACAATGTGTGTATGTGTGTGTTTAATTTCTCCATCACTGTAGATATAAACTTTCTCCTAGCTAATATCACAAAATGTAACAAGGAGTTAAGTTGGAGTCGCAAAGTCTGCAGTTCGTAACTTGACATCCTGTCTTTGCAGAGTCCACTCTGCAGCTGACACAAAGCTCTATTTAATGTGCTGCCAATCACTTCTAGTCAAGTACAGTACCGTAAATCCTCGAGTAGTCTTTCAAAATGATTTTATTTATATCTTTTTCCATTTAATCTGGTTTTCTGTTGCCATACAGTGATGTGTAAATCCAAGCAAAATTGCCAGTATTGGATCCAGGAAAAGAAGTTTTCCTTTAAATTGCTTTCATCTTCTCTGATAGACTTCTAGGAAGCAACTAGCTTGCTAAGGTATAAGAGAGAGGGTATGAAGTCTCTATATAAGCTTCAAATAATCAGAAATGTACAGTTAATTATATATATTACTAGTGCAGATTTGAAGGACAGAAGTTTACAGGTAGTTACAGAACAGTTTAGCTATGGTCAATAGCATGAGTAACTCAGTTGTACTTGATTATTCATCTGAAACCTTAGGTGAACCTTTTCTTAGTCCTCCTCAGTTGTCCCTTATTCAGTCCACTTTGCACCCACATAGGCTCTTCACTTGATTCAGTCTTCAAGTTCAGCTTTCCTGTTTTTATTTCCACCATTTTGTGACCCAGTCATGCCATCTTTGACATTACCTTTTTCTCAAAGTCTCCTCTTCAACCATTCTGTGCCTTCTTACAATCTCACAGCTTCCTTCTCTCTGCTTCCTTTTCTTTTTTTTTTTCAACTATATGAACAAGGCTCTTTTGCACTTTATGCTGCTGCTTTCTGCACGTTTCTCCCATCATTGCCAGCTGCAGTGCCCACATGCTAAGCTCCAGCTCTCAGCAAGAAGCAAATGTATGCACTTATCACAACTATGCTGACTTCCTTCCCTTTGTACTTGATCTCCTGTCCTCAGATCTGTATTCGTCCTAGCTGAACAAGTCTTATCCAGGTTAACAGAACCTTATACGGACAAACTGAGCTGCCATGGTGCCATTCTTCAAACCCTTTTATTCTTTCTGCTTCTGCTCTTTCTTTCTCACAGTATATTGTCTTATCTCCTTTCTCTCTCCCACTGGTTCCAATACACTCACTCTAATCTCCTCCCTCTTTCCTGATGGCCTTCTACAGTAGAGAACCACAAAGTGAACTACTGTTCAGCAAAACCAGTGCTGTTCAGCAAAATGGTTCAGTTTTTCCTATCGTAGGAAAAAGTCTGCTTGACTCCGCTTTGTTCTACAAACTTTGACCTTTTTTTCAGAGTGTGCTTACTGAGAATATTTTTAATTCCTGGTCAGTATTAATTTCTAATCATATTCTATGCTTTTCAAACCCACTCTGTATGTTCAATGCAATTGAAACTACTGCCATCTAATTCCCTAAATACCTTCTCAGACCAAAAACTCTTCAAAGTACATATTCACTGATTTATTGCCTTATCTCGACAGAGCTAGCTCATTTTCTTCTTCTTAAAAGAAGGACCTTTCTTGATTTCTTGTTTACTGTGGTTTTCATATTTCCATTCTGATTGGTCTTCCACTCTTTGAATAGTCTTTCTCACCTCCTACAGATATCTAAGTGTGCCACAAAAAACAATTCCTATTTCCCTTTTTTTTAGTAGCACTAATGGTGGGTGGGTCAAGGACTGACTCCTCTCTGTGATAAAAGTTGCACTTTGCATCTCTTCAACCCATAAATCTGACTTTCTGTGGGTCGCAGTCCAATTAGGAAGGACAATGATGGAGAAGGATCAGACATGAGAGCTAATCTGGATGCTAGCCTTACTTATTATACCACTGTTCTCGCTTGCAGGCTCTTAATCAAGAGCAACTATGCAACAGGTTTTGAAAGCAAAACCTGACTTGTTTCCTTTTGACCAAAGAAAATACTGGGATAGGTCTCAGGAATCCTCATCAATTACTACTTGCCAGCTCTAGGTCAACCTACCCGGGGATGAAATTATAAAGTTTTTTTTCCTTCTACAGTTGTCCTCAAAGTTTTTCACAAAACTTTTTTTCTTTCCCTGCAGTGGGAAAGTGTTGTGCCTACACTGTGGGAGAAGTACATTCACGCCCTCAGAGGTGCATACTGCAGTCAGAGCTGGATTGTACAATGAAACAAAACTGAGAAGACGACTTGTTCCCCATAGATGCCTCTTCATCTATATATCTAAGAATTCTTAAAAAAATTTTAGTCAGAAATGGTGGAGCACAAGAATCAAGACACACAAAAGTCCATACGTAGGACCAGGAGTGCAAAGCACACAGTGAAGTTCCTCCATCCTTTATAATGGGCACAAGCCATGTTACCATGATGGCCATGATTTCCATCTCTATTGTTATCTTCAATTTGATTGTGCCTCTAGATAGATATTGTTGTGAAAAACATGTCTCTGTTTAGCTGATTCTCTATGTCCCAAGCATTCATAATTCTCCAGTCCTTTCTGTCAGTTGAATATTGCATACAAGCACTGTTGCAGAAACTTTTTTTAATGGTTCTGAGAAATGTTGTCAGCTGACATCCACCCAGAGTGGACCTGTGAATATTTTACTACTTCCATCATACAACAAATGTTAATTTGATTATATTCAATATTGGATGATTCTTTTAATTTTCAAGCTATAGACTATCACTACTGCTTTCGTAATTTCCTGTGCATTTGCAGACATCTAACAACTGTATTCAGTTGGACAAGTCTTCACCAGCCACTTTTAAAATTAAAAAAAAATAATGTTCATGCTCTTTACTATGCTAGTTTTCATAATCTTCTTTAAGCAATTCAATATCCCCACATTCTCAACAGAAATCAGTATATTTAGATTTCTCATAAAGCTATATTTTGCCAGAATGCCTATGGAGGACTTAGCAATGCATCTATGTTGCCTCATTATTTTCTTATGAAACATCATCTGTGTGTTTCTACCTATTCTCTCGTATTGTAATGGGTCCATAAATTCCCTGGGACATGAACTGTCTTCTTGGTTTGTGTTTTAAAATGTCTGACCATAGGAATGTTGACAACGTTTATCACACAGATATAGTAACAGTAATGGTAATAGAAAAAACACTTATAATGTCACGTCTGACCTGATGATTTCAGAATTGGTTCTAGATTGTGCTAATTATGCTGCTGATGCACAAGAATTGAATAAGAGTTACTGAATACACATATGAACAGAAACAGCATTTTTGCAGCTTGAATGTGTACATTAGATGTTTCTGTTATAAGCCACAATCTGGTGAGTGTATTTTTGTCCATGAGGCAAAGACTGGTGAGATTCCTCAGCAGTGACTAGAATTGGTGGTGAAGTGATAGACTCATGATTGGCAGTGAAAATGTCAGAAAATCTTCTATTTCCAGGTGGTTTCATGACATAGAGTTAAATGATGCTTACCTATAATGATTAGCCAAATTTGGAAAAATAACAGCAAGAAGATGAATGATACATTGGATTTGATTAGTATAAAACTTGCTTAGGGGTCATCGTGCTACACAACATCCCTGTACATGAGTGCACCTGATTGTACTACTTGTGATGGGTTGGATCAGGGGGCCAGGGGAGCACAGAAATAATGCACTCATTTTGGATCAGGTGAATAGAGATGATATGATTTTGAAATTACCAAAATTTCATTCATAATTTAGTTTAAGATATTACTCTTAAAATGTTGCCATTTTCAGTGGGAAATCTAATTAGACAGTAGACTCACCAAAAAAAATTGTACTAACACTGATATGCAAATAATATAATAGTGAAAATACTTGAAGACTTTCACTGGCTATTGTAAGAATGCTTACAATTAGCACAATAAATATAAATAAATAAATATCAAATGGAAAATTATCTTGTCTAGATAAAAGTTAATGTATTATGTGAAGGTTTTGTAATAGAAGAAAGTTTTAGTGAAATATTGTTACATGGATTGGCTAAATAGAGTATCTGGTATGGTGTCTGAGTACGCATATTGGTAATAGCAGATATTTGGTGCTACGTTACTACTTTTTAGCATTTAAAATGTATATCAGAGTTCTAGGGGCTTACTGTTCATAATTCCATGCCTTTTGGTGGTTGGAGCAACATTTTTTGCAGGTGTTCTAAAGGTTGGCACACTTCTGTGTTTGTTCTAAGTCAACTATGTCTGCCTGAACTATACGTCATCAACACAAATATAGATGTTTGATAGGCATAGAGATTTAAGCTTTTCTTGATCTTTATATGTATATTTGAAATATATACCTACTTAGTATGCACTATCATGTTTTATTTAGAAGGAGACAGAGAGTAGAATCTCAAAGATAAGATGCAATTAATTGATTTCACTTTCTTTTAGTTCAATTTCAGGATATTTTCAAGACACTTTTCAAGAGAAGTGATTTGTTTTTCATGTGTTTTACCCACACTCTGGCTAACAATCTTTCATGAAGTGTTGGAAAGAACAAAAGCCTTTGCTCAAAAACCTTGTGGGGAACAGTTTTCTCTTCTGTTGGATTCATGCATTACATGAACATTACTCTTGTATTTCTACATCTGTTGTCAAATTTGAAGGATCACTTTTCTGTTCTTCACTGTAGAGCTTCTAAGGATCCACATAAGGGTTGATCGACATTGCTGGGTGCTTCACAGCTTATAGGGGGTAGTAAATGAGAAAGTAAAAAGTCTAGTCATCTGTAATGAAAGGTACCGCAGTGCTCCAATCTTTAGATTTAATTGTCGTCGAAATTTTCCCACTAATATCAAAATTTGTAGCTGGGACCTGAGGTTTTTTGTTTCTGATACTGATTCTACCCATGTTTTAATTCTGGTTTTATAAGTACCTCATCAGATCATCTTCACTATGAGACAGCAATTCCAGAATGCTACATTCCTATTAATTTGGTTTCCAGAAAAAAAAAAATCAAAATATTTTAAGAACATTAAACTTCATAAACTGCAAGAAAATGAATTCAGGAAGGACAAGGATCCATTTCTCACCTTCATTTCATTTAATTTCCATTGTACTGGATTTTAATTATCAATTCATTCACATCTTTAGCTAAGAGTTACAGAACATTTCTGCAAGCGAATAATTTTGGTTGCAAATACAACAATAATTTTGGACAGCAAGAGCAACTGCAGTTACAAGGAAGAGACATGCTTCTGATTACTTTACAACTGAAATAGATGATTTTGGAAGTAGACTGATCAAGTCAGATTTAGAGGTCAGCAATCTAAAGTGTTGAGGTAATTGTTTTCCAGGCAGTAGAGAAATGTCAGCCAGTCTCTAGTCAGATGTGGTATCTAGTAGTAGTAATAATTCTATTAGCTCTTCCTTTCCTCTTCTCTTCCTTTTCTTTGCCCCAAATATAATTATAATTGTTCAGTGACAATAATGAACAACGTTCATGGATGAGTCAAGAGTAAGTTAATTTTTTGTGCCATACAAACTTCGTGGTTTAGAATCATCACATTTTTTAAAAGGGATAGAGTCTCTGTGTTCCAGTGAGATATGGAGTAATTGTTTATAGCACAGTCCCATATACTGAACTTCAAGTTATGATATTTTTCTACTTAGAGATATTTTCTTGACATTTTTTTGGACTGAGAGAGAGAGAGAGGGGTGCATCGCCATACCAAACTCATCACAGTAAAACATGCATTTTATTTTCTGTTTTGCCTTCTTATATTATAATTTTTTAACATCATTTTGGAGTTTCTCATAGATTCCATATAAGGTTGCTTAGAATATTGCTATTTCAGTGAATGCACCCTTTGTTCTCTTCATTAATGTTCTTCAAAATAACTCTTCCTAAGATGATATATTGCGGGGAGCTGTCCTGTTTTTGTGTGTTTTTTTGTATTTTGGTTTCAAGCCTTTTGTATTTTTCAGGATACAATGTGGTGTATAAAATTATTTTCATTTAACAATGTATAATTGCAATATGATAAAGAAAAGTATAGAATATATATAAAAGCATATACCTTTTCAATTAAATATCACTTAAAGCTTTTTCAAATAAAGAGAAGCATACTAGTATCAATTATATATTTTATAGAACTTATTTACTCTTTCATAAAGGATTAGTGAATCAGTTTTACGTACTTCAGAAATACAGAGTAGGAAAAGGATCTCAAAATGAGCACATTTTTAACAGTTTAAAATAAAAGACTTTGCTTGTCCAGTTCTTCATGTGAACTCAAATTAGCATTCTGTGTTCATCTTGAGCTTGGATAGATTTGAAGCCTTTCATGTCTAAAACCGCATGATCAAGGGCAAAATCTTTTGCTAGCACTGGAATCTGGAGGGGGAAACAAGACACGCACACATGGCTTTATCACTATGTGTTTTACTGCAGAGACCATGAAAAAAAATCTCCATTGTGTTTTATTTAATTAAAGCACACTGCCCCCTTTTGAATTTCTTTTTAACAAAAAATAAATCCTTGCTCATTAAAGATGTAGAGACCTACGATATATAGTCTTTTACCACAGTGCTAGCTTTAACTATACTTTAAACAGCTTACAAATGGCAGATCCCATATAAAATAATTTGATAGTCCCATAATTAATTCAATTGCAGGAACCTTGTCTGGGTAAGAATCATGTTTGAAAATCATCCCTCATGAAATATTATCTCCTGATTAGCTAGGATTTTCACTAGCAGGCAATGTGTATGGGAATGACAGTGCAAGACAAATGCATCTTTCTTTTAGTTTCATCTACTGTTTCACATTTTTGAAATTATTGACTGACATTTTGTACAAAGATAGAGAATTATCTACTGGATGTATTAAATACATCCGTTGCAATTGACTGTCTATCAAAAATCGCAAATAGATTTGGCCTGACGTTAAACATATTTGATCACAAGCACTTTTTAAGTGAAATTTGAACTTGTAAATCACGATGTCCCTGTCTACGTCAGGTGAAATAGGAAAAACAAAATTTAAAAAGATAGTAGCAAGAAAGGCAAATGTAGTGGAGAAGTGGAGAGAGGGAAAATATCACGCAGAGAACAAAAATTACAGTGAAGGAAGAGACTGCAAACTCAATATTTGCATTATACACATTACAGAAAACAACTTTTAAAATCTATATGTGAGTAGTTCTGTACACAATTAGATCCGAAAGAAATTAGGCTTTTAAAAGGAGTTGAGTGTTTCAAGACAAATCTAAAGACCTCACCCAACACTTTGATAGTGTCAACATCCACAGTCACTCTGACTTTTTCCTTTTCCTCTACTACATCCTTCAACTATAGCAATGTCTCTTTAAGTCATGCTCTAAGTGTGCTTCATTAATCTGCTGAACTTCACAACACCCATGAACTTCACAGGGGCCATTTTTTATGATAGCTATTTCATAGTTCTGATCTGGTCACTTTACCTTCTGACCTCTATCTTTCAGGAAGATCTATGGAGAAGGCATCTGTGTTCCTGCATGGAGTTCCAATGACTTCAGTGAAGACTGAAACAGGCTCAGTGTCACAATGGGTCTAGTTGCAGGGGCACTGTAAGTAGGAACAAATTCTAAAAACAGGATGATTGTAGACTTGTGCTCTAGAACCTGCTGATTGAAAGATTTCCTCCCTCCCTTCCTTACTGTAGGAGACATACAACTATCTTATATTCTGATAAGGAATATACTCTAAAAAAATGCCCAAACAAACCAGACTAAATAGGATAGTCTAACAGTAGTATTTTGAGAGACTGTGATACTGCAAGACAGCATTGATGGAAAAGTGTTTTCCCCAGGGATGTCTAAGTGAAGACTAACCAGGAAAAATAGCATGGGTGAGCACTGGTCATTCTTTAGCACAGAGTAGCATTAAGACTTGCAATGTTTGCAGTGTTTATTTCTGCACTGACTAGAAAAAGGACAGCATAGAGACTGGAAACCAAAATATTTGAGAAGCTGTGAGCTTAGGTGCAAACCTCATCATGAGGCTAATATCCTTCATAAATCTCCTCCTAAACAGAAGGAAACTGGCAGATGTCCAGGAGTACTCTAACACAGGATGGGATTTACCTGCACTCCTCTGTTCCTTACTTTCTATTCAGCTCTTAGATGTGTATGGCTCTGCATATATAATTGTAACAGTGAAACACAGATGAGCATACAGAGTTTAGGTCTGTCAAATTATTATGCTGGTTTAGCCAGTTCCTTGGTAGCTACTCTCAGAGATGGTAGACTATTTTGTGGATTACTGCCATGCTTCTGTCTGGTTAAACAGGCCACATTTCTTATTGCACGGATTGAGCATCTTTTCTTTTAGTTTTTCTGCCAAGATGCTAGCGGTAAACCACCTCTGAATGAAGGCTATATTAGATCAAGACTGACACTTCTGTATTTTTGTCTTTGGAGTCTTGCCCTCATTTCTCACATTTGATACATATACATGTTTTTTTGGCTCACTGCATCCATGCCCATCTGTTGCAGTGGCATCGTGCCCAGCATTCACAAGTTGCTCAGATTGTTCAGTATGATATAGCTGGTGATAATTCTAGGGGAACAGTCTTCTGAACACTGGAATTCCTTTCTCTGGAAGGCAAACTGAAGAATCAGTATTGCACAGCTCATTACAACAGGTTGCACCCTTCAGCTTTAGTGTGCCAGAAACCAACTGAAGACAGAAGAAAAGAAGATGCAGGCTTCTTGGGCAGTGACAGTGAAAGGAAAGACCCTTTACTTGGAAAAGAGATCCCACAATCTTCATGAAGGCTTTATTTGCCTATAACAAGAGAAGAAATTTCTGCAGACCTCATTTGTGATCCACATGTGTATGAACTGTCACACCTCGGCATTGTCCTTCACCACAAAGGTAACTTGCAACACAAGGACCACTGCTGGCTTTAGAGGCTGTGATATTTGGAGTTCCACTTGGTCAGCAACAATATATTTTATTTAAGCAAATAATGATTTTTGGTATGTGATTCATATTTCAAGACAGTTCTCGAAGTAAATCCTGTCCTTTCAATTTATAAAACCTATGAAATGGGTCTAGATTTCGGTAGCAATTATATATTGACATATGAAAAAAAGGCAAATAAACTTTTGAGAGTGCCTACACAGTAAAGGAAGACAGAAATAAATCAATTATAAAAAAATTACACAAGGGAAAATGGCATGTAAAAGCACAAAGTACGGGGTTGTAAATGGAACAGATTTTTTTTCTTGCAAAAGCAAATGTAATACAAACATGCAGAAGGCCCCTTGCTTAAGTAATTAAGCAGAGGAACATAAAAGTTTCAAAAATTTGCAGGACCAACTCCCTGCCTAAAATACAGGAGACTACTATAACTATGTAAGTGATTTAAGCTTCCAGTGACTGAATTGATAGAGCAATACTATTCAAATATGACTGTAATTAATATTATTTATTTTTTTAAATCTGATAAATAACTGTCTGAGGATTTTTAATAATACTAACATGAATTAGATGACAGGATAGGACAAGTACAGCCTACCAAAGAATTAGCAAGGGAGGAGAGTATTAGAATTTAAAAAAACCAATATTTTTTCTTAACTGAAACCACCTCCTTGAGAACAATGCTTGTAATCAGAAAACAGATAGGTTTACAGGTCATGCTGAGACTCATAAAATCAACTACAAAGTACTGTGTTTAACATAAAGGAAAGTCCTAGTGTACAGGGTGACCAGACATTGAAATTCAGTAGACTTGACTTTCAGAAGAGTAAAGTAACCTCACAGACTATGATACTGAACTCTAACAGACATATAAAGCATAATGGAATGAAAAATAACTCTTTCTCATTTTAGAGAATGTAGGGATAAAATAATTGCAGATGATGATAAAGCTCTTTGAATCTGAAAGATTGTTCTCTTTTTCTTTCATTCTTAGAGTGCATTTTCATGTTCGGAGCCAATGTTCACAATTTAGTCATATTTGTTCAATAAAAGGAAGGTGATCTTTACATCACAAGTAAGTCTATTTTTTTGTTTGTTTTTTCTTTTTGAACAGTTTTTTCTGCGTCTGTAGTCATTTTACCTCTAACAAATTACATTGGTTCATGTTTCGTTGTTGCTGCTTATGGTAAGAAGACTAGGACAGCTGAAAAGATCTGGTAGTAAGAGGGTAATAGGTGAAAGACTTTAAATAATTCATCTTTATCATATGGCATCAAAAAATCTGGTTTTACTCAGCAGGCCAGATCCTGAGAGATAGGAAGCAAGTAACGGAATCCTCTTATGATTACAGATGAATAAATAAGTTTATTTCACAAATAGTGCTGTGAGTAGGCCCATTATCCCCAGGCAGAATTTGGTGTCATAATGAAAGATTTTATGCACACCAGTCAAAATTAGTCAAAGTTTTGTCCTCTTCATCAAAATTAAATTCTGATTTAATGCTTCATTATCATTTGTAATTCTAAATTTACTACTACATATTTCATGATCCTTGAAAACAAACAGAAAAAAAGAACAAGCTGGGATTTTAAGAGTGGTATTTGTATTTTGGACAGTCACAATTCTCATGCACTCCTATAACAAAATATTTGTTTGACTGACTTTTAAATATTGGCATATCTCCTGAAAGAATATAAGTGAAGGAATATTGAAGCATGTTCTGTCACTGAACAGTGCTCAACTCTGGACAACAAACTTTTTTCCTCTTATAATTCTTTATTTTATGATTTATATTTTTCTTTTCAAAAAACCCCCAGCAATATTTAAAGTAGTATATTTTAAATATTCACAACAAAATTCTTTTTGTTGGGAAGAGCTGCATCTTTATTATGGGAATTTGCCTTTACTAATGTTATACCTTCTACATAGTATTCAGAGTATTGAATACTTCAGAGTATTCAAATCCAAAGCTGCTGCAATGGCTTCAAAGCCTTAGAGTGAAAACCGAAAATAAAAAAAATTGGTAGGGACAGGGAGAGGGAGAAGGAGAAAAGATTCTGTAATGAACTGCTTATGACAAATGAAATTGCTATTTAAAAATATTTTTATTATGTTGACTCAAATTACTAATGATTCACTCAAAAAAATATTTCAGTGCATTCGTACCTTTGACCTTCACTGGTCATACCAGACGGTTTGCAGAAGCCAGATCTCAAGCTACTCTTCTGTGCCTGTTGTGATGACTCATCCATTCAGAACACAGCATGAAAAAAATAAGCCATATTAACATACCCCTGTTGATGCAGAGATACACAAAGTCCTCAGAACAACTTCTCTTTGCTCTGACTACTGAGAATGCCTACCACCTCAGCTGGTGTAAGTCATTGTAGCCACTGAATACTACTTTTAACATTCTACAGTAGGGAAAGTGGAAGACAAGCATTTTTTGAGAAAATTATTCATTCTGAATGCCAGCATGGTGAAGGTTTCAGAAATTCTGTGACCCAGAGACACTAAGCACTCATTTCAGAATAAAACTTCTGTTCAAGGAGGAGATACTACAGACTCATATATGTGCTCAGCTTTACATGTTCAGATAGTTCTTAAAAAGTGATTGGTTCAGGTGTGTTTGGATAAGACTGAAAAACACAGTATAGACTATGTCTCTGGAGACAGTTTTTCCAAAGGTGGAACCCTGAACTACCTCAAACTTCTTAAAGATATTGATTTCTTATCCTAGTGCTCCTAGAACTTCTGAAAGATATTGCTAACTCCTCCAGGAAAAAAAAAAAAAAAAACAACAACCAAAAAAAACCCCAAAATCCACAAAATGACACAGAAACAAACAAACAAAACTAATAATAATAATAAAAACCTATATAGAAATAGTTAAAAATGCATATTCAAAGATCCATTGTTAAGGATCAGCATTAGTTCCCATCTCATATATTGTTTCAGGATATGAAAAATCAAGTACACTTTTTAGAGGTCTTTCAATTCAGACCTAAAAAGCTGTGCGGGGACTTTTAAAAATTTATTTTAACCTGAAATAATTTACTTTCACTTGTTTTCACTTGATTTTACTCCAATACATTGCTACTACAGTCAAAATTTTAAATACAGGGTGATAAATGAGAGTACATAGGGGTCTGTTTTGTTACACTGCTGCATTAGAGAAGGTGCATCTCAGACAGTCTTTAAAAAGAGCTTGGTTTATGATGTCATAAGGAGATTTGCTGCCTTTTGATTTTTACTTATGAGAGAAATAAGTTGATCTGTAATGAAAATTGTCACCATCCTATTTCTAGAATGTATTAAGTTTCTATAACACCTTGCAATGACAATGGTTCTTATTTTTCCCCACTGCTGTTAAAAAGTCCATTCATTTGGGTTGGCATAAGCCTTTATTATATTTCTCCCCTCATCTATCCTTCAGTTAATAAAACCATAGGTGGTAATCCACAGTGTTTGTGTCCCATTTCTGTGTACAATATGTGTGTAACTGCGGTGGTGCAGGGAACAGTCAATGGACATTAACTATGTTAAACAAGAAGCATTGTATCCACAAGCATGAACCACAGATTCCCACAGAAATTTTCTAAATCAAGTGTTGAGTAGATTTTTGTCTTCCTGGCTATTTTGTTATCTCTGTTGTAAGACCCTTGGTTTTTTTGGCAGTTCTGAACAGATATTGTGATAGACACCATGGTAAACAGCTCTCTTATTGTATTTTGTACTAGGATATTGAACATTTTCCTGAGCAAAGTGCAATGTGATGCCAAGTATTTCCATCCCCTGCAGCTTCTTACAAAGAGAACCAGTCCACAGCTTGCTAATAGAGATGGAGGAGCTCTTCCTTGTAAGCTTCCAAAATAATCCATTTTAAAAGACTGTTTCAGCATAATAAGTGCTTGGTGACTTGAAATCCCAGTGGGTTTTGAAGAAACAAATACTGTACTGTATATGCCGAATCTGTACAATTTGAGCTCTGCACTTGAAGTACTGTAGACCTGTCCTTGCACTGATAATAACCGTCTTTTCAGGAACAAAAGAAATAATCTATCGCTACAAATAAGAAACTGGAATTAGCTGTGATGTAATATTTCTTTATACATAACATGCTTTCTACCTTTGTTATAACTGGATATATCAAACATATGCATTCTGTTGATACAGATGTATGATTCACAACAGAGGAAAAAGAAGCATAAATTAAAGAAACATTGTGTTTGTATCAAGCTTATGCTGTTTAAGTATTGAAACCGCAGTTGAAGTTTAATGGCTCTGTGTGCAGCTCTGATTTTTTTCTCTCTCTTTGTTAGGTTAATTCAGCTTCAATAACAAGTCTTTTCTGTCCTGCTACCAAATACCTCCAAATGTACAGCAAGGGAAACTGGCATTTCAAATTAAGGGAAACAGTGAACCAAAACAAGAACACAATAAAAGAAAGAGCAGGGTGATACATGTAAATGATGTACTCACTGGGAACTAACAGTGGTAGCTTGCAGTGAAGGGATTTAGCTCTCTGTTAATTCAACTGATAGGGAGACAGGCATATTTGGGAAGAGTCTTGGCCAGGTTCCTTAAGCTCACAAAAGCTTTAGTGGTTACATCATTGGCGGGGTTGAGAGAAGGGGGACTTTAGGATTTTTAAAAATGTGTTACTGTAGTTAGTCTGGTAAAAAGACTTTTATGTGATGGAGATACTCTATCTTTTTGAAATGAATCTTTTAATAATAATAATAGCAATAATCTATCAGTTGAAGACACTTGAAGTAGTTTCATTTTAGCAGAATAAAGGGTAAAACTATCTCTCTGTAATTCTGTTACTAGGGGTCTTGTATAGTTCTTTTAGGAGTCCAACAGCAGAGATTTAGGGTACAAAGTCTGATCAAGGGGGAATGTATTTGTTGGCCTGCTTACTGCATGCGAGTTTCTTCTGCATAGTAACTGTCTATGGTACCATACTGGAGAGGGATTAAGATGTTTTATATTCTGTGTGTGCATTGGAGAGGATGTGTTTTACCTAATCTTGTTTAGCCACCATGCAGACAGCTTTGAGGATTTTTTTTTTATCCCAGTATCCTTTAAAACCTGCAGATCTTTGGAAAGGGAAGGTATTTCCATTTCTTTGGTTTGCTTTTCAAAAGTGCAGAGCTTGGCCTTTATCTTGAGGAGCAAAGAGGAAAATGCTAAGCATGGCGCTCCTGCCTACAGGCTTGGTACTTATTAAATGTTTTGGACAATTAAATGTAGGTGGGAAAGATTGAGCTGCTCTCAGAAATTTGTTTTCATTTTTTTGTATGAAAGAAAATAATATGTTCTCAAGTTCTTTGATGCTAATTGAATAAAATATAGGTCTACAGATCCAGTGTCCTCGAAAGTATAGCAGATGTTTGTTGCTTTGTCTTCAAACAAGCCACGTCTGGCTTCTTTTTCAAAGCAGTGTCTTAATGTTGAAGGACTGACTGCTGCTTTTTTTTTACTAGGTACTATGTGTATGCAGAGGTAGAAAGACAGGGAAGGAAGAAAGCAAAATGATCACCTGAAATGATGGGATTATTTTTGAAAGAGGAAATCTGTTGCCAGTGTCTGAGATCTTTTGAAAATCTTCAAATGCACCACAACTATTTGAGCAAGGGAAAAATTGCAAGCATGCCCAAAGGGTTTACAGGGATTGAGAGATATCAAGGTAGCAAGTTAAAGAACTTGAAAGTTTGAAAGGATGCTAGAGGGCTACAGATGCACTAAGAAAGACAAAATGATTATTAGAAAGCAAGTAGGTAACTAGTGTGTTTCTTGTCTCTGCTAGGTTGATACTACCCCAGTAGCATTTTTATTATTCTCATACCAGATTTTCACATTTTTAGTTCTTCCTTGGGATCTGGTTCTGCACTTTTGTTATCCTCATATCCCTCACAAATGGTGCTGCAAGTCTTTGTCTGTGAGACATGCATCTATATGCATGTGACTTCATAAGTTCATAATGAAAAAACTAATATTTTTAATTAGAGTGTGTTAATGTTACAGGCAAGTGACCAGGCTCTAGGTGAAAAACAAGGCCACTGAGTATTCCCTGATCTGAGGTTAGGCTGCTTGGACAGTCTAGTAAAAGCTTCCATACATGAGAACCTACTGGACATGATAGATTACAGTGTTAGAAGAAGAGAGAGTTTAAGGATGTCTGGATTTCATGGGTTATGGGTACTTAGATGAGAAATTGCACAAACCCAAAGAAAATTAAACTAGATTACTGGGAACTTTTTGGTTAGTAGAATCTTTCCAGGTAAACATCTCAACAGCAAGTAACACCCCCACGTAAGGCAAAGATCACCAGGGTAAGAGTATCAGATATTTGGGAACGGATGTAGCAAAATTGGTCTTAACAGGAAAGATGGTTTGGGGTGGGTTGTTTGGAAAAGATGAGGCAGAGAAAGGAAGGTTGAAGGGACGTAAAGAGGAAGATCAAGAAATAGAAAAAAAAGAATAAAAAAGCATTCGATAAGTTTCACTGACTCCCAATGAAGGTGCTTGTCAGGAAATGTTAAACTCTGAGGAATGTTTATATACCAGAAATACAAAAATAACAGCTATCCACAACTCGTTATCAAAGAGTCTTTTGGGTTTTAGTCGCTACAGAAGTGAATTAAAGACCTCACCCCATGTATGTTGTCCTGAAGTTTGTAACTTCTCACAGATTTTGTTTCTGTCTTAGTAGATGCAGGTTAGAAGCCCAGCTATTAGTTTTAGTAAGGTTTATTCCATCTAAGAGAGTATAGATGAAACTGTTTACTAAACTGATGGCTTATTTCAAGAAAGTTCTCTTACTATGAAGTCATTCACCTCTACTTTTTATTTGAACACTGAAAAATATAAACATTAGAAAGAGATCAATTCAGAAGCCAAAAATCTATTTAACAGGAAATCAGTGAAATCCCAGATAAATGAAGGATGACATGGTGCCATGCAGTTATAGTAGGCAAGTTGCATTCCATGCTAGTAAAACTATGAACAATATGAGTGAGTGAACAAGGAAAACCACAAGCAAGACTAACAGGGTAGTAGGAGAAAAGAACTACAAGAAGTTCTTCAGTTTCAGCAACCTGCTCAAGTCGACCCTGGGTTGAACTGTAGGGTCTCAAGAGGTCCCTTCCAACCTCAATTTTTTTTCCATTAAAATTTGTTATGCTATTTTTTTGTCCTTATTACTCCTACCATTCCAGAATAGTACCAGCCCAGATGAGTTGATGGTTGTGTTTCCTTTTCTCAAATTATGCTGAAGTTTCTTTCTGAGTTGTGTTAATAGAAAGTAAGACATCCCTCACTGGATTTGTTTTGATACATTAGTAAACTAAGCTCTTGTAACTTCCTGTCGTACAACGTGCACAGCACTAGCTTCATTGTTTGTGCATGTCTCCTCAGTTTTAATTTCTCTTTCCTACAAAAGAATACAAAGTACACTAGCTCAGTGATGCAAAATTGGGGGTCAGCTGTCAGTGATGCCAAAGCTAGGACTTCTCTCCATTGATAAGATACATTCAAGAAGCAATGATAGAGTTATAATCCCAACTCTTAACAAAAGAAACTATTTGAATACCTGTTTTCCTGAAAAGAGAATGATAATGAGAAAGAATCAAGATAATCATATGTCATGATAATTACAACAAAGGATGTCAAACAAAACGGTGAAGAATTCAAAGAATATGAAACATACAATGACTAAGTATAAAATAGATCAAAATGATTGCCACTGTACAATATTGCTAACATACTCGTAAGACGCGATATTACTGAAAGAAAGGAAAAGCAGGAGAATTTGAACCCAGCATGTCTGAAGGAAAAAGGTGGTGTAAAAGACTACTTAAACTGAGATAGAGGAGACTCAGATTAGATTAGAAAAATTTTTTTCCTCTCAGGATGGTCAGTCATTGGAATAGGTCGCCCAGAGAGGTTGTGGAGTCACCATCCCTGAAGATGAGACATCTGGATGTGGCCCTGGGTGATATGGCTTAGCAGTTGTGGTTATAGTGGGAGTGCTGGGTTGATGGTTGGACTGGATGATCTTGAAGGTCTCTTCCAACCTTGGAAATTCTATGATTCTATGAAAGTTTTGCAAACTGTTATTCTATGATGCTACTTAGCATCACTTTCTCCTTAATATTCTGAAATCTTCTATAGGCAATTCCTTTGTTATCCATCAATAGAAAATTAGGTAGGACCTAAGAACTGTAAGAATTAATTAACATAAAAAATTTCATTGGTTTGACCTTTATTTCTGTAAAGTCCCATATGCATTTAAACTGCTTCCTACCCGTGCAACCCCTATCCCACTCTCCCTCCTGCAAGTTGAAGTATTTAACCTGATAGAAAAACGGTGAGTTGAAATGTCCAGGCTAGAGAAATATAAAGTATAGAAAACAAGGGAAAACACTGATTGAAAAACACTGGATTACATGCATTGTGCTGAGAAACCTCCTTTCAACATCTATATCTCAAATATGAAGGAGTCTTCAGGGACAACTACACAAAGGTGAGGAGATTGTAGTTAAGCTTGCCTTGTGCAGCAATCAGCTTTTCTTTTCTTCTTATGTTGTCTTAAGATGTTGATACCGAAGGGCTAAACTATTAAGGGAAAAAGAAAGTAGACAGGATGTTACCCTGCAGAGAGAAAGGAAATATAGAGCACAGGTCTGCCTGACACATACATAAGGAAGTTGTAGTCCTGGCAGGCAAGTATACAATGCAGAATATAACTTTTTAACTGTATACTTTTGAAAATTAATTTCTCAGAAACAGCTTGTGGCTTTCACTGTAACTTGTGGTATCCAAATGAAGAAAGAAAGGAGGTGTAAGTACAGTGTCAGTCTTTCTTACCCACTTACACAGAAGGAAAGGTGCAGATAAAGGAATCTGTTATATTTCCATAAAGATACACAATACTAAATATGCTTTTTCAGCACTTTAAGGCTCTGAATCTTCACAGGTCAGCTCAGGAGAACCAAAACTATAATGTTAGCAGGAGCAATACTATTACACTGATATATAGTGAAATGGAAATCACCCTTCTTCCTGCTGTAAAAACAGTTCTTCCCTGGATCAGCACAAATTTTCATTTTAGTAAGACAGCAGAAATACATTTAATATAAAAAATAATGTCCAATGAGCATGAGATGTAGGGAATACTTAGAAGAGAGTTAAGATAGTATATAAATCTGAGACTATTTCTTCTTCCTTAATCTACTTGAAGAATTGTGAAAAGTCCATCAAAAAATCCACACTTTTTTACATTAAAACCAATGGAGGAAACTTTGGCTACCCAAAAATAACCCAGGTGGATGACACATTCTGGCAGGGGTAGAAAGAGAGATTTAGCTTGTATAAATTGGCTTTGATTCATCTGAAAGTCCTGGGCATAATTGCACATTTAAAACAACTCATATTCTTTCCCCTCAATCACAAATGTGTTGAGAACTAGGCTTTAGGAAATGTTATGCTGCACACATTTCTGGACTAGTAGGTCTGTCTGACATCTTCCAATGATGCATTCATAGGAGAAATAAAATTATACACTTATAGTGATCAAAATAACATTAGCACTTGTCCTGAGTAGGATAAAACTCTGAATAATGGGCAACTGTTATGAAAGGATTTATGACAATTCTAGTAACATTACTGTGCTCTTTTTATCAATGCACATATTTTGAAGGAAATTCATTCAAGGACCCCATACAGTCTGCAAGAATAACATCCTTCAATCACAGTTTAGCCTTTCAGCTACTCACCAATTCAAGGAAAAAAATATGGTGTGCTCTAGGAGCTTGAGTGATCAACTGTACTTTGATGGTTTGAGTTACTTCTTGGAGATTATGAAATCAAATTCTGGCTATACTGGGAAAATAGTTAAATTTGGGTGCTACAGAAGAGGTTCTTCATTATCATATACATATGACATTGCTGTGTATCCCTATCATTACTTGTTGCTCTTTAGTTAATGTAAGTCCAGTTCAGACTTACATCATATGACACACAGAAATGTGTGGAGCATGTCTTTATGAGACTATATGGCAGAGAATTACTTCATCAGGGAAGCACAATTGAAAGTTTAATTTTTAATCCACTTTTAAAACATACAGAAAGATTATTTTCAGATTATTATCTAAATTAATAATAAGAAAGTTGAGAATATTTTCTCAAGAAAGTGGTAAAGTAGTAGAGATTTAGTGGATTGCACTTACATCCTATTTCTGCTGCCAGTGGTTTTTGGAAGATCTACTGGACCTCTGTATAGACCTAGAAATTCAAATGAGATCAAGCAGATCATTAGGGCAAGAGCTTTAAGCAAGGAAAGCTGCTACAAGCTATAATAATGATTTATTAGTTTTCTGGCATCCCTTTTCAAAATTATCACTTATGTTTTCAGTTATTTGTTTCAGTTCTAATCAAATGAAAAAATTTTTGTTCTATTACTTTAATAGATGTATTAACCTACACTGAAAAATGTGAACATACAACTAGTATATTCTATGAGAACCCAAGCTTTATATATTTATAAGGGATATATAACTTCAATGTGACTCAGATGAGGTAACTCAGATATGATTCCAGTTTTTGAATTGATTTTTTTCATTATTTGCTTATTTTTCAGAAGTAAATATTTTGCAGACTAATTATTTTGATCTTCTTATTCCATTGTAAAGTTTATTCCAAACAACAAAATTTTGGAACATGTCTAGCACTGCAACTCAAGCATGTACAGATGTCAACCACTATTTCACAGACATATAAGCTAAAAGAATTTTTCACCAAAAATAACATTATTAAATAGTCTAGTCCCAGTTCCACCCAACTCTTCCTGCCCAAGTGTATTTTATGCATATATATATATGTAGAAGAAAAGGAGATTAGTTTCTGCTGTTTATGAATATACTAGCTAAGATTTTCTTCTCTGCATTAATTCTCAGTTTGAGAATGATTGAAAGATGTAGAGAATGAAATAATCAACTGCATCAGTTGGTTCTGAGGAAAAAATTCTCATTATTTCCTCCATTTAAACTTGTCCTAAAAACAAGACCAAGATTCAGCCTCAAGGAGAACTTGCAGGTTTCAAATGATGCAGCTATCCTTCCAGTAAAGTTAATGTTTCTGTTTTGCTGAGATCTGCAACAATTCGAGACTTTGCCTTACAGTCTCTCTGGAAACTCCACCATTCAGCTATGTTTAATCCCTAGGTCAAGTGATGTAGGCCTATTCACAGGCTGTCCTGGTTTTGGCTGAGATAGAGTTAATTTTCTTCCTAGTAGATGGTACAGAGCTGTGTTTTTGCATTTAATATGAGAATAATGTTGATAACACACTAATGCTTGAGTTGTTATTCAACAATGCTTATCCCAATTCAAGGACTTTTCAGTGTCCTATATTTTGCCAGTAAGGAGGTGTACAAATAGCTAGAAGGGAGCATGGCCAGGACAGCTGACCTGCAATGGGCAAAAGGATATTCCATATCATAGAACATCATGCCCAGTATACAAATTGGGGAAGTTGTCCAGCAGGAGCTAATCATTGCTTGGGGGTGGACTAATAAACAGTTAGTGGGTTGTGAGCAATGGTACTGTGTATCACTTGTTTTCTTTTGGGTTTCATCCCCCTCTCCCTCTCCTTTTTTTTTTTTTTAATTTATCATTGTAATTATATTTTACTTTTTTTTCAATTATTAAATTGTTCTTATCTCAACATACAAGTTTTATTTTTTCTTCTGATTCTCCACAGAATTGAAATCAATGGGAAAACTGCAGCTGAGATTTGCAGGACTCTTAGGACGTAGCATTCTTCAAAGGACAAATCTGGGACACTGTTGTGTTTTGCCATCTGATGCACTGTATCATTGCAACCATCAAAATGCTATAATTACATGTCAGCATGCTATGCCAGAGAGTGAGATATAATTATGCTGACCCATCTCTAGCTAAGTTTAGAGTCTTCTCAGTTGTCTGCAGCCCTTGCTGCTTCAGTAGACAAGGCTACTCCAGTGATATTGGATCACTTCGAACAGGTAACAGTAGCCTAGAATTTCTAAGACTTGAACAAATTTGTTACCAATGCACTAGTGGATGCATCAATTTGACTTTTTTTTGCAAATAAGTGACTTAGACAAGGGCAGGTTTGAAGGAATAGAAAGGAAAAGTCTCTATTTGGGAAGATGTATTTTAGGCAAAGTTCATAGGGTCCTAGCAGGAGGCCACTGCACAATTTTATTTTTAGCCACTGAAATAAAGTCTAAAGTCTTTTTGTCCACATCTTCACCAGAGTATCATAAGTGATAAAAAAGAAAGGATCAAGGATCAATCCAGGCACACTGAACTCTCCTACTTCTTACATAGTTTTTGTCTAAAACAGCAATAGACTGGCCTATACATTCCATACATAAGAGGGGTCCTGTGACTTTGTTCTCTGACAGTGTTTTTGATTTTTAGTTAGAGACAACCCATAATGATTTCAGGCTTGCAGTTATTGAGAATATTGGACATTCCCCACAATTTTCTGAAAGCAAGTAAGCTTTCAGGGCTAAAACTGGGAACCAGAGAGCAAGTCTGGACTGCCCATTGAGGAAGAGGGTTTTTATACTAGATTCTTTTTTCTTTCCCTTCCCTTCCCTTCCCGAGCAAGAAGAAAGTCCTTGAAGCACATACATTACAGTGCATTCAGTTGTTTTACAACATCAAAGAAAAGTGAAGTACTGTAGCGATAGGCAGCTTGGATTTGAAATTATTTAATAATAAGACAATTTATCAGTTAATATGATTGTATATTTTTAAACAAGTTAACACAGCATATTTTAAAATATTATAAATCCAGATTTTATTCTGATAAATACAACTATAAATAAATAAATAATAAAATGAAATACAGATTTAAAAATTTCTCTAGATGAATCATATCTAAATAGAACTACTCTCTGATATGAATCTGGGATAACTCCATTAACTGCTTTCACCTTCAAAGAAACATTGTGTAGGAAGTGAATGCTCAGAGTCCACACTTATGTCCGCAACTCAGGTTTGTAGCTGATGTGCCTGGGAGGCTGGGTTTACAAGCTTCAAAGACTGCTTATGGCCTGAGCCATGCACATGGACAAAGAAAGATGATCTGATTGTGGGTTTTTGTCAAATAGACCACCTCTGTCTTTTGCTTCATTCACATCCTGAAAGCTCAGCAAGTCCTTAAATTCCCAGTTTAATTGAGGGCTCTGAACCATATGCTCATGAGTCAGTTTCACTCAAAAAAGTGACCAATATTATTGAAATGATAAATGGCTGGAAAGCTCTCAAGGAAGATCATTTATCTTTTATTTGCTAAGAGGAGCCTTTTCAGAAGATACATTTCCAAGATACACATCTGTGTTTTGAAAGTTGTTATGCCCATTTCTGGTAAGTCTTTTTTGCTATTGTTTACTCCACTGTTTTTATAAATTTTACATAACTAAGTCAAAGATGAGGGGCCCACCATGCAATGACAGGACCAGAAATGTATTTTGTTCCATAAGCAATATAAGTACTTTAAAATACTGTGTTTCATGATTTCAGTAAGAAGATGACACAGATGTTCCTAAGAGTTTACAAGTGAGGATTCTGAGCAACTTGGATTTAAAACCGAGACATAAACTTTTCAAGATAAATAATTCAAACAGAATTTCCAAAGTTTTCTTATTGCAATTAGGCATATAACAAAAGGAGATTCCTGTGTAGATGATAATTTATACTCACAGTACCCAGTACGGCTTTGTCTCTTTTATCACATCATACATTGTTTCGCTTGAGTTAAATAACTGTAATTATTTTTGATAACATGGTCTTGTATAAGAACAAGTTCATGAAATATATTACAGTCAAATAATTATTTTAAGTTTTAGAATAAGTTTCTTTTATTTTGATCAGCTTTACTGGACATTGTACAATCACTATAACACCCCGAAAGACATGCAAACCTTCTTCCTCGGAGATACATGGTAGTGGGGAAAAAAACGTAATTAAATCAACATGGAATTTGACATAGATCAGGATTAACTTTTTAAAAAACAGACCAAATACAAATAAATATGAAATTCTTTATCTCTTCCTTTTCATATTAGCCAAACCATGCTTCATAATAAACATTTTTTGTATAAGACACACTATGTAAATTCCCATGCTCTCCAGAACCACTGGAGAGAAACAGTGTCCTGTGGCTTTCTTTACATAAACAATTACCAGGCTTTTTGTCCTGTAACATTTCTCTCTTATTCTTTCTATCTTCTATGCAGTGTTGAACCCTCTAGAAGTCTCTTCTGTAACCAACACAAGTATCTTGTATGAGTAGGATCTGAACTATGGAAGAGGCTTTTGCCAGATGTGGGGGTAGAGGGAGAAAGAGGAGGCAAGTAACTGTGTTAAGCAAGGCAGTTACTTGCTTCTGAGAACTGCAAGACTTGTTTCCTGCTGTTTATTTCACCTACTTATTCAAGCATATCAAGAGGCAATCCAAACAATCTGAACTAATCAGGAATATCTACATGATCTTCTTAAAAACACAGTTACGGCCCCAAGCACATTTGAAGTAGATGGCCAAAATGGAGGCAACATTTTTGAAAAACCTTATAGTAAAGAAAGAAAAAAGTAAAATCATGTAAATCTGCTTTTGAGATGCTCATGTAAGGTGTTGCAGAGAAGAAATGTCCAGTCTTTATATACTATGGTTCTTGAAAATACAAATCCCTTTGCCAAATGTGTAGATAAAGTACTAGATATCAAAAAAAAAAGGTCTATGCATTTAATAGGAAAAAAGAACCTTTCTTTTTCACACAACTTTTTCTCAAAATCATCTGAAAACTGAAGAACTCTTTTTCTGTTAAGAATCACAATAAAATTACAACTTAAATTTAGAAAGGGAACAAGAACCAGAAAAATATTTCCTGAGAACTTAAAATCTTCGTATTCTATCAAGGACTTTTGCTTGAATGTGGTAAAGTGCCTTTGTTTCATCAGTCCCAAGGCTCATATGTTTTGAGAAGATATAGTGGTTCCCTTCTGTGATCTCAGTAGCTTCGTTTCCCTTACAGAACATAGAGAAAAGGTTCCCAATTATGCTTCTGTGTGTTCCTGGACAAAGTGCCCAACTTGCAAAGAACGCAGAACAACTTTATGTGGTACGTCCGCTGTTGCTGACCCTTCATTCCCTTTCTAGGTGAGCACTGAAGAAATGTTTTAGTTTTTATTCCAAGCAGCCAGAAGTCTTCTGAGACACTACCATAGGCTCCTTGTCTTCACTATGTCAAAATGTAACTTCCTCAGATATCACTTTAGGTCTTGTACCAGCATAATTATTTCTAGTCATGCTCTAAGAGCTAGTGAGTGTGCAGCACATCAGGACGTGAAAGCACAATCCACTAAATGCACTGTTTGGAGTTTCATTGTGGACTTCGCACAGCGAATTCTGGACTTTGAAATGTTGACTATTTTGTAAACATAAGCAGGTATCCTTCTTGTATCTGAGTCTATATTGTCTGAAGGGGAGTTTCAGATGAGCACTTTGAGCACACCCACCAGATCAATCCTCAGACAATAACTCAGGTCTCTCTATACTCAGTACCTCAATGCTCTAATGCAGAACCTAACCTACCACCTTCAAATCAATTATGTAGGAAGATTCGAACCACTAAGGGGAATGGTCTATTCCATGTTCTAATTAGATGAATAAGACAATAATTCACATTCACCAAGTTCATAGGCTGTTACCTAGAAGCAGAAACACATGGGAATAAGTCTGGTGAGACACAAATGTATGATAATTGTTCTGAGGGAACATATCAGAATGTTGCAGTCATAAAGGCTATTTCTAAATACCGGTCAATATACCTGGTTGTATGAAAATCTATGTGTGTCACCAGGTGTCATCTCATGATATCAAAAGACTAATAGAGACTTTTGTTAGGTTTTTAATTGTCAGTAGCTTCTTTGCTGTGCTCAGATCATGCAGAAGCCAAGTACTGATATCATTACTGATGGGTGACACTTGTCTATAAGTGTCACTGGTTAACTACTCGTTCCACAGATCTTTCTTGGGAACCCCTGTGGAAATTTCACTCAGTTGATACTGGTCACAAATGGCCTATGGTATATATCAGTGATACCATGTCCATACAAGAAACCACACCACCAAACTCCAGAAAGTTTTCCACAAAAAGAGGAGCTACAACCTTGCACAATGTGAAGAGGTTATCATGCCTCTGTGATCCTTGCAGTTCACAGAGGTTCCTGTCAACACACTGAAATTTCAATTTAAATGTCTGCTTTTATGAGGCTCTGTCTTTTATAGAATGATCAGTTTGTTTTATTTCCTTTTTACAAAATGAGAATGCCACATTTTTTCTCCAGTATTTTCATATCTCCCTGCTTTTCTGCAGGTCAATGATGAAATGAGTTTCTAATCATAAAAAGGGGAGAATAAATCTCCCAAACTGTCAGTCCATATTTTCCTAGGAGACAAAATAGTGCTGACAAAACCTTTAGTCTCCTCCAAGGCTCTGTCCAGATGAGTGGGGGCTGGCAACCAGCGGATTCAGAAGAGTAGGAAATAAACTGTTGTTGTCTAAGAGTTTTGAACTTTGCACCTATGTCAGGGCAGATTCATGAAGCAGGTGGCAAAGTGATATTCTAGGTTTTGTTAGCATTTTAATTGTGGTAAACGTTCCCTCTGAGCAGGATAGACTCCCATGATGTGGTCTTGCTGGCTTATAGACATATTAAAGATGTTAAAAACAGTTTTCAGGGTGTAGGTGATCATTCCTTTGTAAAAACTCAGCAGACATTTTGATTTGTCTTGAGACCATCACCCTAAAATGAAGGCACCCAAGGCTGCACTCATTTTTTGAACGTAGGTGAAATTTCCACTGAATCAATATCTTTGTATTCTGTTGGTTTTGCTGTATCTTTCCTTACTTGCTGTGTATCAGTATTGTTTTCACAGGATTTTGCTTCAAAACACCCCGACTCAATGACTCTGGACAACTTCCACTGATATCAGTGATGAAACCAGTAAATGATCATGTGGATCAGATCCTCAATAAAGAATACAAATTTTGTTGCTGTTTGTAGACTCTATTGGAAAGGAAAGATAAGTAATATTTTTTAAATGGACAAATAAAGTAAGACAAATGCTTACCAATATGTCAGGATGTTGAAAAAATAATCATCGTTTTTAGGGATATTATATAAAGTGTTTCACAGTCCCAGGTCACTTACACTTGGCCTGATTTATGGTTTTCCTCAAAATATTCTCATTCATTTTGAGCTTTAACATGCTCATCAGAATTACTTAAGCTAATCTGCTTTATTGCTGCTGTAACTGCTCTTGGCTTGATGTCTGCTTAGTTTCAGGCTCTGTATTCAACAGGCTCTCCTTGTTGCCCTAGCAGTATGACTCACATACAGTACAAGGCAAATGCCAAGGTGCTGCCAGTCACAAGAAACTGATAGAAGTGGAAGTGAAGTATTTGGTGGTTTCTTTTCCTGACCACAGGGTGTTGATGGAAAGAAACAAGGCAGGACAATCATGCTGCTTTCACATTTTGCTCAAGTGCCAGGAGGCGGTTCTTTCACAGTCGCTGCAATTGTTCCTGTTTAACATGGAAGCCTTAAGCCAGACATAATTAGACTTTTTTTTGACAAATCATTTGTGCAAAGTCTTGACAGGTTGAAAACTGAAACGGTTGTGCTGCATTCTTCAGGGTCTGAAAGAGACAGGATTACAGAAAAATGAAAGCAAGTACTGTGAAAGCTATAACTTGCAGAAATATGTGTCTAGCACAAGTACAAAGTCTATGTCATGTTTGATCAAAACAATTAGACAGAATACTGTCTTGTGCTTTGCTGGTGTTATACTACAGTATATTAGTAATGTATAAGGGCTGTATTTCACTAGATAAATTCTGTGCCAAACAAGATGCAAGCAAACACACCAAAAATATAATATGCACATATCTGATATTACTCCAGAGCAAAGTAAGTTTGTAAGTGTTACATTTTGAGCTCATTTAACAACTGAAAGCTTATCCTAGTAAGATGAGCTCTTAAACCAGAAAAAGAAGACTCCATGGAACTGTTATCATATAATGCCAGTACACTCATGGAAATAATCACAGAACTATAGGATCATTTAGGCTGGAAAAAAACCATCCATGTTACATCTAAGAATTAGTTTTCTTCCTATGAAGGCTAGTACCATCAGTAATAGACTTGCTCAGTGATGTCATTGTTAGATACCACAGATGTAAAAGTTTTGAAGTATTTGCAAATTTTTTAATCACTACATAATGAACAAAATCCTCAAATATCTTAGTTGTAAATACCATGGTTTTCATGAAACTTAATAATTCTAGATAGGGTTTAACAGCAGATTTATAGTTATACTGAAGGTTTTTATGAAACTATAGGAAGCTCCTCTAGTATATTAGAATGCAAATAATTGAACCAGTGCTTTTCATAATGTGCCCTGAATGTCTGGTGAAACAGAGCTACTGATTTTTCCCTGTTACTTCATCTTAGTCCAAAAAATGCAGTAATTTGTAATGTATCTTTTTGGTAAGCTAGTCCTAAAGCATTATACAAGATCTCTTCCACTAGTATTTTTCAGGGCATTATCAAGAACTCTGTGTAATATAAATGCAGGAAAAATACATTCCACAGTCACAAGTGATCTTTCAGCTTCCCTGTGGATGAACAAAATTCTCTTAGAGTTTGTCAACTGTTAGTGTCATGTTCTGCACAGTGAAATAAGAAAAGAGAACACCTCCTCTTGTAATGAAATAAATCAGCTGCAGCTTTCAAGTTGGGCTCAGATTTTGCAAATGCACCATGATGTGGTTCTGTTGTATCATTGTATGTATGTGCAAAAGCAAAACAATATGTCAGCAGTAAAGTTGTAATGTTCAAATGTAAGTCATCTGCATCATGCATAGTATATCTGCATTCAAAATATCTCGAAAGAAATGTTCTTGAAGAGGTTAAAATGCATGTGGAAATTCACAACTCCTGCAGATCTTCATGTTCTTTGCTCTTTCACCAACTATGTGGTGAGAGGGAGCATCATGTCTTTCCTTTTTATGGTTTTCCTTAACAGACTGTATTAGTAATCATATTTCAGAATTACCTCAGGGATTGATATAATTTCTTGTCCAATACTGAGAGAGAAGTAGCTTCTCTGTTTCTCAGTTCATCTTTCTGTTGTCATGTCCTCTATCAGTTCAGTAAGTGTTTAAGGAATCATACTGTGTTGTGCCTGCATACCTTTTATCTCCCACAACTCTGGCTTGCTCACAATAATCTGCACTTCTTAAATACAAATTGATCTAATTCTCAGAAGATTATAGTTAGTGATAAAAATGCAGTTAGTAACCCAAGAAAAATTATTTCTGCCGTATATATTATGTTTTTTCCCCCTGCAGCCACACAACAGTGAAATTCTTGTTCATCATGAATATGAGTTTTACCTTTGGCAGCTTGGAAATATATTCTTTAATTGCATTTTTTACTGTAATCCAAACTTGTTTAAGGGACCAAAATTTTGCTAAATCGGTTTGAATCAGAACATACACTTCAGTCCTTGTAGACCACTCAGGAGTGCTTTTGTGTGTGGTACAGAATGGGTTAGTTAGACGTAGCAGAAGGCAGTAATCAGTAAATGATTCGTGATAATATAGAATTTATTAAAGCTTTCCTTACAAGCTGTTTGTTAAAAGTGTTAGTACAATCTCTTCTTTATTATTTTAAGGAGAGTTTTTCACTTTGATTGCATGTAGTAACTTCTCAGCTTCAGAGGTCTTATTTTTGCATAACAAATCCTTTCTGTATTTTTCCTCTGAATGCTGCAGCCTTCTAGCTGTACTATATTTCTGAAGTTCAATCCTGTAGGGTTTCAGTTCCCTCTTCTCTTTCTAATGTTTGTTAGCATGGCTGTTCTTAAACATATTGAATTATGGAAACAATGAAAGCAAGGGTGCCTATAGGCAGCTCAGTCATGTGTGTCCATGTGAAAGTTGCCAGCACACTGCCTGGGGGAAAGCAACCTTTCTGCCTTGAGATACCAAGACATGCTGTCAGCATTTTCTAGGAGAAAATGTGTTTCTGTTCATTCTGTGAGAATGAAAAGAATAAGAAAAAAATAATAATACTGAGCTCTGAGAACAGCATGGATGTATGCTTATAAGCAAAGTCCCTGGTAACTTATTAGATCTCTATCTTTTGAGTCTGTGACAAATACTCTAGCTTTAAAATAACTGAAATATTTTTGTGTCTAATTATTGACACTGTGCCTCAGAGTGTCTACCTACCTGGGGGGAGGTGTAAAGGTTGTGGGAATGGCCCTTGAAAGGAAAGATAAAAGTGAAATCAAAATGGCATTGGCTAGGGTTGTAATTCATAGTCAAATGATGTCTGTACATGAAAAGTCACTGGTAATGACACCTCCTTTCTTGAACACATTAGGTAGATAGGAATTAATACAATGAATTCTGTACTGAGATGTAGATATCCTCTTGGCAGTTCATAATAGTTATGATTTTCTTGCCGGTGGAGCGAAAAATCAAAGCTGCAGTGTGTTTGATTAATATTATTTTAAAAGTAATTCAGTATTATAAATTACAAATAAAAAAAAATGAAGCTCCTCTCAAAAATATCCAGGTAAATACACATCAGACCACAGCCATCATTGGAGACAAAAAAAATTATCGTGTTCCAGTATGGTCTAGCACCAACAACTGTTGCCACTCTTCTGCTGAGCAATACACCTGTGGATGCTTAACACCAGCACACAAATCCACAGACTATATCCCTGGTCATGTCATTTTCTGTCCTCTGCATCCAGTGAATTCTGTGTGCTATAAAGCTTCTCTGCTATTAACCTGCTGGACCTGTGCAACAACAATAGAGCAAGAGGAATGATTTTCATTCCTTAGAAAGCTGCCTGAAGTCTCATTTCTGTCTTCCATCACAGCTCACTTTAGCTAGCCTGAACTTGCATTAAAACTTGGCTGAGAAAAATTGGCTCTCAGTGATATTCACTCATTGTATTATCTTTTATTTTTGTGAGCCCAGTGCTAGAGAAAAACTTCTTTTTATGTAAAATGATGATATGGTTAATGTGAATGGAGATGGCTGGAAACAGACAGTAAGAGTGAGAAGGAGTGAAGAAAATTATGTTGTTTGATATACAACCCAGAAAATGAGTATGCTTAAGCCTGGTGGTGCATGAAGACTCATCCAATTTTCTCATATGTAAGCTTAGGAAAATAAAGACATAAATAAATAAGAATTTTTTATTTATATACTACAGTCACCAAGGAGAAGGCAAATTTTCAAAAGCAGTGTGAACACCTTTGTAAATACAAACAAAATATTCTGAAATGAATAGGGACAACAGGAACAAATTTCTCTTGATTTTAATGGATTTGGGACGAAGCCCTAAACAACAAATAAGAGATGGTACTCCATAAAAAAGGGGAGTGTGAAACTCCATGTTTGATTGTTGGAAAGAATAGCCTGTGGAGCAAAAAACTCTGGTGGTGTACAGCACCCTGAATAAATGCTGATGGCAGTGCTGGCACACACTGGGAAATAGGTAACACAAGGTATCCACAGCTGGCATGAATTTCAAGACAGGATAATACAGTACCAAAAAGTAAAGGGGACATTTGAGCATATGAGTGCTAAGGAGAGGATTTAGTTGCCAATAACAACATAATAGGAACCATCTCAAATCCAATTCATTGAAAAGTCTGAGTGAACTAATTGACTTTGCACCATGCTGTGACTATCTACTGTCTTGAGCTTCATTGGAGTAAATTAATGTTATTAAAAATTTTTTTCTACAGTCAGTAGAAATGTAAACAGAGGATTTTACCAACATGAACGTCTCAACACTGTTACACTACATGAACAAGTCAGGGAAAGATACTATTTATGAGACTACAGATGAAAACACAAATTTTGTGAATTATGTCTGGAAACACCAAAAATTTTCAGAGGTCTGGGACAGTATGGTGTGAATAATATCACTCCACAGCCAAGCACTCACATGACAGCCCAGCTATTTCAAGAAGTCTTAGTGCAGAATAAATTTGATAATTCAGTCTACAACAACGTCTAGGTAATAGAAAGAAAGATATACACTGTGATTTACAGAAATGTGTACTGCCTTCTAACAGAGACAAGAAGGCAGTACAGACTTGAGAGAAAGAAGAAAATATTTTTTTCAGGAAAGACAATAGAAAAGTTTAAGGGAATAAAGCAGAAGAAAACAGAAATGGAAAAAGTCTACCTATTAAAAACGATGATGTCTTAACTTCCACTTGTATGAGGAAGCCTTTCCATAAATAAAATGTGTACTAAGTGGGAATGCTCCCTTGTGGCAGCAAGTTGTACTGGTCTCTTGTACGCAGTACTGGACTGATTAATTTCTGCTAATTTGAAATATAAAATCTGAACAAATTATATGTCTATGACCGTATATCATATGGCTATAATCATATCTAGTTGAACTGTCTGGGCTCCAGGAGATTCTAGCAGAAGCCTGGAGTCCCAAAATTCTCATCATTATGATATGCTGAACCAGGGATGGGGAATCCTTGCTCAACACACACTGCAAAAACATTGCAATCAGGTTTTTGTTGTCCTTCCTCATGCTGCCACCTTATCTGAGCTGGTTCTCTGCCAATTAATTTTCCTCCAACTCTGACACAAAGTCAGACATTAGGAAAGCAAATCATACAACTGAACGGTGAAAGAAAATGAGACAGAGCAGTGTGTCTTCTGTGTATTCAGTGTCCAATAGCTCAACTCCATCCTATGTAACAGCTCATACATCTGACTGCCAGGGAAATAAAATATGGAGATTCAAAGGGCTGCTAACGACAAACCAATGCTGCCTTCTCCGAGCTCCTGCAGAAAAATTACTAGCCAAAAGTAGAAACATCTTCTCAGCCTGAAGTCTGCAAATATGGCAACAAAATATTGTAGTTAAAATAAATAAACAGTGGCTGACTGGCTTAAAATAATTGATGTGCATAATCTATCATTATCATCCTTAAGCAATTGGGCAAGAGTGAAATTAATACAGTATTCAAGGCCTTCTCAGGCCAAAAATAAGTTTGGAAGAAATTAACATAACTGAAGAAGATGTCAAAATTTTGCTCCAGTTGAATATGTTCGATAAACATGATGCTGTTTATTAGCAAGTTGATGTGGTTAACTAGTACCAGTATGGACGTCTGTTGATCTGATCAGTAGTGATGCTGGAATCACTAATTCTCCAGTGAATGGTTTACACTAGCATCTGTGGATCTTGCATAATCAGCATGATTAGCCTTTGATGAACAGCTATACTTTCCCAACCTTTCAGCTGGTGGCTTACACAACCTATATACTGCCTCCTATAAACACTTCAATCTGAAACAATTTCAGGAAAAATATTATTCCCAGGATAGTATCTCAGTTTGCATTGCTTCTGCGGAATGCTTTTCTGAAAGGCCTCCCCTGAGCTTAAGGAAGTCTGCTTGCAACATTTCAATTGTTTTATTTCTTCTTTTTCCTTTCTTCGTTGTTGCTCTAAATTAAACTCTATTGGAGACTGCAGCATTTCATATTATAACAATGCCTGTCAGGAGTTCTTTACTGTGCATGATAAAATGTAAACTCTTTAATTAGCTTTTTTGTAATAAACACTTGAAACTACTTTAGCATCTCAATCAGTAGAGTTTCAAAGTTATTTTCCTTTTTACTTGCCTCTGCTGCTCTTGTCTGTTTGCTATGCTCTATTACTCTGTTGAAAGCTATCATTTAAAGTTTATCCCATTATTGATGAGCAGTGTGTTTGCCTTTGCTATTTTTAACTAAAACCACATATTTTATTAAAAGTCTCCAAACATCATAACTCAAGCACTTTGACAGAAAACATTGTTGGAAGCCTATCACTTACTCTAAGGTGAGTTTGCTAGAAACAAGTTGCTCTAATTTATTTAACCCAACAGTGTCAACTAGACATCACAAAATACCTTACATATTCCCAAAGCAAGCATTTACAAAGGGGCTGTTGAATGGATTGCTTGCTGCTGAGTAGTATCATACACAGTTTTAGTAAACTAAACTATTTTTAGTATGAATGAGATTTGGAATACAACTAGATTGGTCTTCCATGCTAGCACCCAAAGCAGCAATACAATGCTAAATAAGTGGTTCCCAAGGAGCCAAAGTCAAATAGTAAAAGGAGTTTGGAAAAGATCACGCCCTAGTTTTCATTGGCCAGGGTTTTGCATTTTTTAATAGCTTTTTTTTTTCTTCACCATTTCCAGGTTTGAGCAGTAAGAAAATAAAAGAAGCTGAGTTTGCTTCTGTGCTGGTTTTTGGATGCTGTCTCCAACAATCAGCTGCTGAGATCCATGGGCTGCAGAAACCCATGGTGGGAGCCATCCACTTTGAGAAGCTCCTCCAACAACCTGCTGGGAAGATAGGAAGCTACAACTATGGCTCTGGCCTGCAGCTGCCTCAGAGACGTCTACAGCAGCACCCTCTCAGTACTTTTCCTGTGCTATCTGAATGACCGGAGCAGGAGAAAGCTGGGCTTGGGTAATAACTTCTCTTTCACTCTATGGCTTACTGAAAGAAGTCAAAAAAGTGATACATTTCTCTTTGTATTAACCAGCAGTCTGATGGTCAGGAAAAATTAACCAATTCAAAACATAGGGTCAATTAATGAACATCATCCCAAATCATTATTCAGAATTTGGGGAAGTGAAACTAGACTTTCTAGTGCTCTATTTTTCCTAGCCCCAAAATGAACATCGTAATTTTAGGTTTAGCTATGTTCAGTAGCTTCATGAGAGCACTTGCTGTTTTGCTGTTTGCACTCATCAGTGAGAGCATGTAGCATGCAGGCACTAGACATGGGTTATTTGGTTGTTCGCAGACAGACATACTTGCCATTCCTAAAATATTCTTCAATGGAAGTTTTGTTTCCTTTTCTTCCCGTGACTGTAACGCTTATTCTTCAAATTGGCATTCAGCTCTTATGCCTCCTGCTACCTTCAGTTTAGAGTGGCTCTTTCTCCCAGGCCTGTTTAGTATTGGTCCAAACTTTTATATTGTTTACAGTTTTTACAGTTTTAACATCTCCCCCACTTCATGGCATGTCCTCCTTTTTAGCAGGTGTTCTCCCAAACACAATGAAGCAAAATGTAAAAGAAATTCATTTCAGCATTGCCTGTTGCTTCCCATACTCAACTCCTCCTCACCCTGCCACATATTGACACAGCAGTACCACGGAGCTGGGGGCAAAGGAGGTAGACTGATTTCCCATTTCATCCCGATCTTTTAGGTGTGTGCTGTGGTTTAGTTCTGCAAACATAGAGCCAGAAAAATTACTTCCACAGTAGCTTTAGAATCAGTTTTGGAATACATACACTGCTATTTTCTTCCTCCCCTTCCCTTCTGTCCAACGAGGAGTCTAGGGAGACATTGTCTCTAGAAGCACAACAGTTTTATAAAAATATCAACCACTTCTAGATATGTTGTGCTTGAGACCTAAGGAAGGGGACTCTGAGATAAATATTCACATCTCTTATCATACTTACAGCATCATCTTCATAAACACCCTTCTGGTAGTCTGACTGCCCAAAGATGACAGAGAAATATTTTGTGTCAGTAGGGGTTGCACAATGCAGGATACTTCACTTGCGTAATTAGTCAATGTTAAGAATATAAACTGTGTTTTGTTTTAGTTGGGACCAGAATTTTATTCTGAATATTATGCTTTCTTAATTTACAGATGAATATCTGTAATCTCTTTTACATGTGAAGTTTAGATTAGTAGCAATTGATTGTGAAATAGTTAGAATCCATTTTCTTTTTCTCCCAGTTTGCTGTTTCTTGCAGTTTTCAGGATACATAGGGATATCTTCAGAGTAGGGACCCTGAGTCGACAAGAGTTTTGAGGTAGATATTGTTCTTACAGAAAGCACACCATCAAATGTACTCTGAAGTTCTAGTTTATCTTAGCTCAGACTAAAACAATGGACCTTTATAAAGAGACAAGTGAGGCCCACTTAGTAAGACAATACAAATATAATCTTCCCTTGATCACTGTATCCTTGCTTCTTTCGAGCCTTGGTCTGAATCCAACAGCTTTCGGGGGCTTCTTGGACCAAACAGTGCAATCAACTCTTGAGAAAAAGGGGGGTTTGTTTTGGTTTCTTTTTTCTTTTTCTTTTTTTTCGCTGCCCTCTTGTATCTATCACCCTGGTCTCCCCAGGACCACTGCTCCTACTGCAGGCTCTATACTTGTTGGGTTTATCACACTGCTTGCCCCACAGGTTTCATCACAGCTATTCCCATCTGTTGTCACTCACTCTCAGGTAAGACACAGAAGAAAGTCCCTTGGTCCAGAGCATTCCCTCTTATTCATGTGAGTTAGTGATAACCAGATAAATGGCAGCTTGCCCCCGCTGCCAGCCATTGTGTTTTTTAGAGAGCACAATGCCCAGCAAATCACAAACAAACCTGGCACATTGTTGCATCTTTTTCATTTCCTCTCCAAATTTCATGCCTAGGGTTCAACTTTATGTTATCATCAGGGGCCTCCTCCAAGTACAGACAAAACTGTACTCATAATGAATTAATACAAACCTGGAAGTGAAATTAAGTTCTTTCCATTTTCCGTCATTAAGGGATATAAGATAAGGTAGGAAAAGGCCAAAACAAGTGCTTTGGAGGATGTAATATTTTAATAGAGTGAAGCTGTAGTCATGACAGAGTGCTCTTGTATCAGAGCTAGAGGGTGTTTTATTTTGCACTGACATTTCTGGGGTCTAAATTACTCTGCTGCCAATGGTTATTTCTAAAACAATGAGGTTAAAACAATATTTGGTATGATTTCTTGAAGAAATTGATCTGACAATGAACTGATTGATGTGCTTAGGCTGTAATAGTTATAAACAGAGACAGAGATATAGCTAAAAGAGTGTGGCAAAGTACAGTCCTCATTTGAGAAGGTGCAGGTTTTATAGAATATGTTTATGTAGAAATATAAATGCATGTAAACAGGGAACACTTTACTCTTGGTAATTAGAGCTGGATTGCAGTATAGCCTATTCTGAGCACTTGAAAATCAAAAGTCATACCCCTAGACTGTGCCAAGGGATGAAAATCAGAAACCACTTTAGATATTTAAAATGATATATTGTCTTTGGGTTGCTAAACTGAGACAAAATATGAAGGTATTGCCTAAATGTGGAAACATGGAGTTAAGGTTTAAAAAGCACCACACAGAAAATGTCAGGGAATTCAGAATAACAGCATTGTCATTATGCACCTGGGCAGAAAGGTAAAAGGGCAAGACTTTGCCCAAAGGGCATGGCACAGAAGAAACTTGAGAGTAAGGCTTAACACTATTACAGTGTCAGTACTCATAGGTATAAAAAGATCTAAGGCTGGCAGGCTGCTCGCAGCCTAAAGGATTGCAACATTCCCAGAGGAAAGGCAGGAAAGAGGGGTGTGAAATATATTGTTTGGCAGCCAGAGAGAAGAGTTAATCCTCATGCATGGCCCTCCCTGAGATTCTTGGGAATGGCGTGACTGTTTTGGTGATGGTGTGATCAGGACATTGATAAATTTAACACTTCCTAAGGCCAACTTACCTTAAAAATGTCTGTGGTACTAATCACATTTGACCTAGCTTCCAGAAAAATTGGAAGAGCATTTGACCCTGGATGCACATTTTAGACTACCTCAAGTTTGACCTTGCTTTGATCATGGCTGTACCTTGTGTGGACTAATCAGAGTACAGTAATCTATATTGCTTATAATATTTGTGTGTATGAGCATTCATACACATGCACATCTGTTAAAAAGGAGCCTATGTGCAGGTGGATATAATGCAGAGGAATGGTAAGTTACCTTACATAGTGATCTAATATGACACATTGCATTTAGATCACTTTTGAAAGCCAAAACTAAACAATCAGGTTATTGTATGGAAATGTCAATGAGCTACTCTGCCTGTGGCTAGTTGCTAGCATTTTTTCATTATGGAGTCATAACTGCAAGCATACGTGAAACTGTAGATGTATTTTGATTATTCATGTTATTCCAAAGACAAAAACACTGATGCATAGAGCCAACACTTAGGCTCACATTTATAACTCTAATAGAGGAGAACGTCAATCTCATATCTCACAATTTAACATGTAATACCAACATCTTAATGCACCGTCAGTCTGAACTCTATCAAACTTCTTGAAATAGACAAGATCTCATCATATATGTTCCCCACACATTTCTTCTCTCTTTTAACAAAAGCAAAAATTTAAACAGAGACCTGATGAAGAAAAGTCACAATTAAATAAAAATAAAATAGGCATTATTCTTGGAAAGAATGCCTCATTTTCTTCCTTCCTTTTGGCAGTTTCCTAGGCTGTTGTAGATTGAAGAAAATAGGAATAAGCATCTTTCGACCACAAACAGATGTGCTTGATAAAGAAAATGTCAGCAAAAATACTAAAGCAATGTGTCACAGCAGCTTTCTGACAGATAGAGGGAAAAGGTAAAAAATGTTCTATCATGTCCGACAAGGTGTTCTTTTTGAGATTTAAAGATCACTGTGCAACTTTAAACATGTTTGTCACTTTGGCTCTGACTGGAGCTATCTGGAGCTTCACAAGAACTTTATCAGCTCAGCATAGGGGGGAAGAAAGAAGCCCATTCCCATTTATCTCAGCCAGGTTCCCTTCAAAGCCAACAAATAAATTACAGTGTACATTTGATACAAATTGATTTCTTAACTCAAATAACAATGTTGTCCTCCCAGTCAGGCCATGTGTCACTCATTCGCGAGCCTGAGTGAAAGGCTCAATCTGTCTGCGTGACAGAAATAGGCCTGACGCATCTCACCAAGGAATGCTAATAACCCTGGCCTGGCCCGGGCCTTTGTGGGCAAGCTGCGATAAGGAAAATCAGCCCGTCCTGTCAAACGTTGCGAAGGCCTGATCGGTGTTTGTTCCAACAAGCTGCATAGGCCTCGGAGTCGCCATCCTATTTCATGTAGTAAATGAGAGGAAAATAAGATCCGGCTACCACGGTTAAGATGCCAGTGACTGTGATGAAGCCGAAGTGAAAGGAAACCCCATTGAATATCTTGAACTGATCTTATCAGCTGCTGGAGAAATGAGATATTGGCAGGGGCTGTTGAGTTTCTCACAGCTGAGCAGGTTAATAAGGTTGGGAGGCAGGCCACAGGCTAATTGGATTTGCCTTGGTTTGATAAACAGTGGCAGGCCCATTGCCAGAAAAACATACACAATGTGGCTTTTTCTCTTTGTTTCTCTTTAAGCCATAGGAAAAAAAAAAAAAAAGCTGGGAAAAAGAAAAAAAGCTGCCTTTTTTCCACCTTTTTTTGAAGCTAAAGGTGTCTTCCTGAACTCCCAGATGAAGAGGCCAACAAAGTCAAACTGTGAAACAGTAGTTGTTGGGTGTTCTGATTTTAATCAAACACCATTTAACCCGCCTGACCTCACAAAGTCAGCTCACATCAAAACATCACAACTGTAAGGGCTAACTAGAAGCAGAAGGAAATAACAACCTATTGAAGCTTTCCAAAGGCTTAAAATATTCAAAAGGAACCAATTTTGCAGCCTCATCTCCTTGCAGATGCAGCCTGGGCGGAACAGACAGCCCGCGCAGCCATCTCCATGCTGCGCCCAGCAGGGGCACCTAGGCTGCGCCCGTGGCTGCTGGGCAGGGTGCCAGCACCCCTTCAGCCCTCTCACTAAGTTTGAACCCGTGGTCCTTCAGCTCTTGCCATGACTGTGCTTCTTTCTGTGCTGTTAGTTGGCGGGATTTGGCCTGGAATTTGCAAGAATTTGAGGAGCATTTTGATTAAACACTGCAAAACTGTGCCCTGCAGGGAAGACAGAAGGCTACGCCATCACCCCTGTGCTGCTGCACTGGTTGCTGCGAGCTTCTACCCACACTGCCTAACAAAACCTGCAGTGCCTGCCGAAAAGCTAAGACCTTTGCATGACCTTGGAAATGTAATGCTTTGAAAAATGTTTAGCTGTTGAAGTTGCTTTTGAATGCCACCAATAAAATCCTCTCCCTACATTTTTTTTTTCATGCGGTTTTGGTTGTATTTCCTCCACTGACTTTTCTAATTCTTGGGACTATTTTCACTGACAAGAACTTTGGATTGGCATTGGCAGGGCTGGTGCAAGAAGAAATCACCAAATGAGAGCCTTATTCACTGAAGATAGAAATACAGCACCAGGATGAGGCAGTGAAGAATATTCCTCCTATCTACAAAGATAGGAGGAATAGTTTATTTTCTGTTGTTCTATGTGCATTTCAACCAGTTTCATTCAATTACACATATTTTTAATATGAGTGTGAGCACATGAGTATATTTTTCATTGTGTACAGTGTTCCGCATTGTGGCATCTCAACATCAGAATCTTTTAATGAACTTCTGTGACCTCATCTATAAAAGTTGTGAACAGAACCAATAATCAGTGGGAAAACACACACTATCTCAGTGGAAAGCTTCTAAATATTTTAATTTTTTTGTTTTATTTAGTTTTTTTTACTTTCATAAAATATGTTTGTGCACCATCAGGTTCATTGAGTCAGGCAAGGTGAGGAGCTAGAAAGCAAACATTTCCAAGCTTCTCTCATGTTTTATTTTTCTTCATTTATAATGGGAACATCTTTGTAATTTTTTGAAAGAAAACATGACTTTCTCTGAGGAAATATTGTATCCCACTTCTTTACCTTTTCAAGTCTTTGTTAAAATATGTCCCCAATAAAGAGCTTCCACTCACTTCAGCTCCATCCTTTAGAAAAGTAGTTGTATTATTTATGACTTTATTACTTACACTAATTTGTATTTAATTACTTTAAAACATATTTTACATTTACATAGCATATTTTATCAGACTATCTCAGAATTCTACATCAAAATTAATTATAGTTCATGTCTCAATTTTGAAGCTGATACATGAGCAGAGATTTTCTGGCCAACTCTTTCCTGTTTAAAATTATCAAGGTTTTGAAAGCAAAGCTTTTAGCAGCATACCATTTTTAAAACATATTGCCTCTACCAGTAACGTAAAATTTTAGCAGGTTCAGAAATATCCCTTTTTGGGGTAGTTGAGATTCCTCCCCTACGCTGGCTACTCCTCCTTCTCCCTTGGCACTTTTTTATACATTTACCAAAACAGAATCAGAATATAACTTGCCCAATGAAGCTGATTTATTTGTTTAGAAATAGGAACTAACTTTCTAGAAAACAATGCCAGTCCTCACCTGAGATGTGGGCTGTTGCAGAACATAAGACTACCTCTTCCATCTGCTTGCTAGCTCACCGAACTGCTGTCTTACTGAAGATGAAATTCCCTTTCATTCTCTGATCTGCAGAATATCTAATTATTTATAGGAAGTGAATTGGTTTGAACAGAACAGAAAGAAGCATTTTTTTATGAACAAAATGCAGCTAAAACCTGGTCTCCCACCTGCTTACCACATGTCATAACTGTCGGACTTCTCTAGAGCAGAGAAGGTCCAGGCAGTTCAGAACTTACCACGTCCTTTGGCTCTGGAAGAAAATGTAAAAGAGAGGGAATGATTTGCCAGCAGGAGAGTTTCTCAGATCAGGATAATCAAAGAGATTTTCTTTATTTATTTTTTTTCTTTTAGTTTTGGGCCTGGAAACATTTAAGAGAAGTTTTGTTTCATGGTAAATAAGAATAAAACCTGTAAATAACATTGTAACTGAAAAATGAAACAAAACCCAATCCCTGTATCATGACGGAAATGAAACCATTCAGGGAAAATAAAGAAAAGAAAATAATTTCAACTAAACTTTGCTTAAATTAAGATTCAGGTTTGTTTTTAGAGAAAGAAAACTCTTTCCTCACTTTGAGTATGTTTCTGGACACCATCCCACAATACAAAATTGGCTTTGTACTTTCAGTGACTTATGCATAATAGTTTCTTCCTTTCACATTTTGAGTGTTTTATTATTTTTGGATACACATCAATACAGCATGTGGCACATGTATAAGGCATTACTGGGGTAATGGAAGTACATTTTCTGCAGTATAAATACTAGTTAAAACTAAGCTGACAAAACCCCTTGCCCAAAATCCAGGTCCATTACTGGTTAAATTAATAAAATTTGCTCCTTTCAATAATAATAGGATCAGTCTTCAATGATTTTCCAGCCTTATATACAGCTAGAATTACTATATAACTCAAAAATGCCTCACTCATCCTAAATTTGCTTTAAGTCACATTTGGAATCATTAATTGGTCTAGTTTCCTGACATCCCAAAATAGCGATGAGCAGATGAATATTAAATAATATCTTTCTAAAGTTGTAAAAGATAACAAATAAAGTACATATGGACTACTGATTTTAAAATTGCATCAGACTCAAGTACTTAACATAATAATGTGCCCAAGGACTGATTTTATTAGTTTGCTATATTTCAGAAATCATTTCAACGAATAACTGGCCAACTAGTGTTTTCTATTAAGATTCAAAATTTATGATCAAAGTTTATCTTTTATTCAATTTTTTTATTTTTAAATAGACAATACATAAATCAAAGCTAATAATAGCTGCTCCAAAGACATCTCATAAAGACTAACATGTGTTTTTACCTTTAATCTCAGTGAGAAGCCCCTTGCCTTTAATGGAAGTATTCACAGAATATAAAATTGAGCAGATGATCACATCTTTAAAAGATGAGGGCCTAAAGAAACACCTGGTAATTAGTACTGAGTGATACAACATGAATAGAGCTCATAACAGGGCACTGAGGTTTTCTTGGAACATCATTGTACTACTATTTTTGGAAGGAAACAGATGCATCCAGAACTTTAAAAAAGTACCTGTCTCAGTGCACAGGCAAGATATTAATAATTAGCAGGCACTGTGGAACAGTCTGACTCAAGAACATTTTCCCCTCACGTGTAGCAAAATTTCTATGACATTTACTAAGTATCATATCTGGAAAACAAAGAAATAGAGATACAGAATAGAACCTGAAAATGTTCATCTTCAAAAATAACCATTACCAAAATGACTAGCAGTATTTCAAGACCAATAATGAGATGAGGCAACTCTGCTTCCCTGCAAAGCATAAGGTACTCCACATACTTGGTTATACACTCACTGAAAGGACAGCACACAGATTTGTAGAAAAAGTCAGAAAGTAGATACAAATTTCAACATACTCAAAGTGAGAGCAGCCAATTCAGCACCAGATTTTATACAAAATCAACCAATAGCAGAAAAAGTGAAAGTAACCACGTTGCACCTCAAACAGAAAGATTAAAAATTTGAAATGGTTACACCAGATTCAAACCAAAACTTGATCCAATGTTGAACATCTTCAAGAGGTAGCTTTCAGACAGTATTTATCACGATTGAAACATCCCTTTTCACATAATTCCCAATATTTATATTTTCCTTAATTTGCACAATACTCAGTAATAAGGTTTTAAAACAATGTTCCTTAGGGTTCCTCCTAATTTAGTTTTAAAATCAAATAATAGATTGAATGAAGATTTACTATCAAACTAGTTTCTTGCAAGGTATACAAATGTATTAGGAATAAATACCACACGAAAAATGAAAAAATAATGTGATAATGTAATAATGTATTGATTAGCACAAATATATTATTGTGTATTACCAAAAATATATACAAATACATTGTAAATGTAACTTGTCACCCAAACTTTTTTTCATCCATATTAACAAATAGGTCAGAGAGAGCTGATAGATTCCAACCCTCAGTATCAGAAGATCCACAGCTAAACCATTATACATATATGAAAATAGAGCTATTTCAATATAATTTTATCAGTATATCTTAGAAAATTAAAACTATATCAATAGGGTTTTATTCTACTTATTTAAATTATTTGTAATTTGGGTCAAAGAAAGGCAATAACATGATTCTGAGAGTCTCAAATTTGCTTTCTCAAGTAAAGACACTGTAAATGTTTAACCTGAAGAGTAAATATTGTTTGAAAATCAGATGTTTCAAGTAATGTCATAAACATAGCTAAAAACTCCCTGATATTTAAAGGCCTTTTAGTTTTAGAAAATATATTCTTCAGCTTCTAGACTAAAGGTATTAATATTACATTATTGTGTTTTATACATCCATATAGGAAATACGCTGACACAGGTATTCCTTTTTCCATGATCACATCACTTCATTGTGTTATACTGTCCTGTAATGAATAATATAACCAAAGTTTCTAATTCCAAGTGTTATACAGTGTAAACCTCTGCTATTCTATCTCTGAGTGTTTCAAAGGCTGTACCTACATTAGAAAGTACAGCTGCACAGTAGAAGTGGATCTGCATCACAAGATTTGGTACTCAGACCCCACTGTCTACTCAAGACACATGTCAGATGCTTTAGTTCAGACTTGGCTAGTCTGATAGTGTGAATAGTGTGGATTAGTAGGGTGAACCTGCAGACTAGAATAGAGTGCAATAGCTGGTACTAAGGACTTGATGTCCACACATACGGTTGGGATGTGGGTTTTTTTAAACTTTGGTGTGTATTAGTCTGGTAGAGTGAAGCCATTTATGACTAAAGAGCATTGGGTACCTTTTTAGATATTCCAGGAAACATCTTCCAGCTGTTCTTTGAGACATTCATGTTCTGAACCACAGCTGAAAGTGGAGGAAATCCAGAGAGTGACATCACAAGCTCCCTGCTGCCCTGAAATAAAATGCTAATTCAGGTATACTCTATTTCTTTCTATACTATACTTAATTCTTTTTTCTTTTGATAACATCACCAGATGTTATGTCAGAAGAATTTTCATCATCACCACAGTCTAACTTTTAGCACTGACTTCATTAACGAAAACATTCACAAGCACTTTTCTGCCAGTCCACTATTTCCCCTTCCAGGACAGTCTGGCTTACCTGTTAGCCATTTGATTGCTCATTTTAGGATTTAGTTATCATCTCTATCATCTTAATCAACAAGTTCCTATTTGGATTATATGAGCTTGTCTCTATGATTCTTAATTGATAATTATTTTCCAGGGTAATATCTGAGCTTTACTCACATGCTAGTTACATGAGATCTACCATATTTTTCTAGTGTAGAAAGACAATTATTTCACCAGAGAAAGAAAAATTATTCTAGAAGAATTTGCCTTCTCTTAATACGTATTTCTTTTTCTTCCATTTTTCATTTACCTCCATGTATTACTACACTTTCCTTCAAAATATATGTATTTTCTACATTGTTTGGGTCAAGCTGATAGACAAGTTGACTTTTCCCCTTAGTCCAAAAAAAGGGTATTTATGGATAGATATATAAATATTCACTCTCTTACATTTATATATTCCTAATTCCAATTTGGTATACTTAGAAATCTACTTGACCTCTTGTTTCATTTGCCAGTTTTCTTTTTTTCCATAATTCTGAGCTAGAGATATCAAGTCCTTGTGACTGGAACACACTTAGTCTTTGAGTTTTACTCAATCTCAGATGTGGAATTTTAACTTCCATACCTTTATATCCATTAGTCATTCTGACTTTGTCTTTCTATCAGTTCTTATTACCCTTACTGAAAACTTCATTGACGTATTAATTTAAGGCTTTTAACACCTACCTCATTCTTACTGCACAGAAGCCTTAGTTTTCTTATTAAATGTTTATGAAACTTTTCTTTTAAATTTTCTTTTCAAGACCAAAATAGACTAGATTACCTCTTGAGATCCCTTTCAATTTTAATTATTTTGTGGTTCTATGGTCATACCAATGCATATTTAAAGCATCAGAATCTAATCCAAGGACACTCAAGAGCCAATAGTTCAATGACTACAAATATTCCCATCAAACTAGAGAGGTTTTATTATATAGTCAGATTCCACATCCTATGTGAAAAAATCTCAACACACCTGACATTTATTTTCACACACTTTCACAGCAACAGTTTGATATCTTCCATCAATAATCATTAGGCCACTTATCATCAATTTTTTCATTTTCCTGACTATTGCTCTCATTAATAGTATTCTTATTTCTTCTGACCATCAATCTATCCTTTATTGGCCTGTAACAACAGAGGCATTTCAGGTATTAGATTTGCCCTTGTGTCATCCAAATTCTTGTGAAGAATGTAAATTATTTTGCATCATCTTCTGCTTCATGTCATAATTTAAATAGATAATTTATAGAAAATTAAATGTCTAGTCAGAGAATCTCATCTCAAGTAGCATAGTCTATTTTTCCAGAAACACATGTGAGAACATTTCAAAACAATTCATAAAGTATTGTTTATTCAAAATAATTGTTAACCTTTATTATGTTTTCAAAGTGATCTGATCTACCATTTGTTTAAGAATCTTCTGAAAGATGGAACAGCCATTCTTGATCTGTGGTGTCTGCAGTGGTGCTTGATCCATCAGTCAGAAGATTTTGCTTGCTCTCTTCAGGATTGCTCTCAGATATAGATATAAAGCTCTGCTCCTGGCAGACAGTACAGAACTCTGCTCTTTATTTTTTATCAATTAACCTATTGCTTGTGTTTAACATGGGGACAAACTTATCTCTTAGTTTCAGTGGTGTGAATCTGCAGCCCTTTCTGAGATTTGCTTCTTTCTGTGTACAAACCATTCTATTCTTTGTTCTCCCTCCCAGTCCATATTCCTTATGGATTGAGTTAATTACAATAATTTTATTTAGTTACTCTTTTACTAATGTGTTTGGAAGAGACAATGGAGAACTCAGTAGAGTCAGGTAGCATTTCAGTAGTATCTTTACTAATCTGTTTGCAAATAAGAGCAGATAAGTTTTCCACACAACTCCAGCTTTATCCAAAAGGATATCAACTGACTAAACAGGCCAGTTTTACTAATACATCATTCATACAAACCCTTATTTAATATTCTGCTTTACAGTAAAGTCACTATTTCTGCAAAGACCTGAAAATTGCTTCTGTCTGCTTACATCAATAAATTAGTGCTAATTGTTATAGGCAGAAGAGTCAAATCATAGTTTCAAACAAGGAATAATTCTTGCATAATTGCAAGAATTGAATGGGGAGAAAAGATATAATTCAGCCTAAAATGTTAATTTCTCTATATGAAACACATTTAGAATAGACACTCCACTATATTTTTACCCTACAAAGAGGAAATCACATGAAATATTTACAAATGAGGAAA
>NW_016690220.1:3902082-3936429 GCF_001604755.1 Lepidothrix coronata | reverse complement strand
GAAACACATTTAGAATAGACACTCCACTATATTTTTACCCTACAAAGAAGAAATCATATGAAATATTTACAAATGAGTAAAGGTGTAAACCACTGTTTGTTAGTGTTCAGGAATGTCACAAATAGGTAAAATAATGAATAGCAATTTTTTTTTCTGGGCCTTTTTTTTTTTTTTTTTTTTTTTTTTTTTGTCATATGGGTATTTAACATATTCTTCTTTAATGCACTAATGTGATCTTTGTGGGTAATCAGTTATCCAGTTCAACTGCCTGTAACCCAAACTAGTAACCTGTGGAAAACATTCACTAACAGCTTACACATTCATTAGCTATTATCAATCAGTACAGTTTTACTTTTTAGCTGCAGCTATGAAAAATGCATGAAGGCAGAGACGAGCTCTGGTTTGTGGTATTTGTTGTGAAGCCCAGAAGCACCAGCAAACCGCAACCTATCATGCATAAAAGCAGAAATAACATTTATGAGCCCAGTCATGTAAAGCTTGAATAGTCAGATTCATGAAATTCACTGAGATTTGGATTAAATTTAAACCATTCTATACAGCTCTACTTTTGATTAGAGCTCTGTGTGCAGTGAAAAAACTCCTATTTGAATGAAACTTATATTTTTAAGAAGTTTGAATATGCTAGAATTTAAATTGAGCTTCAAGCTTGATCTTAAAATGTACAATGGGTCAATTTACGTTCACTTTTAAGGGACAGGGGAGATAACACTCCATTCTTTTAGAATTTTAGATATTGATCAAAGTTTACAAACACAAGGATCAAAACATGACTGAGTTTTACTATCTCCTTTTTATGAAATTATGAAACTTGAAGTGCCCAAATGAAGAATGTAAGCTAAATAGTAGAAATTCTGTGTTACTTATTTTTACATTTGAAGAATCGATAACAAAAAATCTTTTCTCCTACCACTTCTCTTGGCATTAAAAATGAGTGGTACAGTATTTCAAAAAAATATTCCAGCCTTTTACCTTATCTTCGAGCACTTTTTACTTGTGCTTCATAAAATATAGTATAGATTTAGCAATGATGGAAAAAAAAAAACATTTTGTAGATCAAATTTACATCACAAACTAGTAGCATTTCATGCTTTGTATGTGTAAATTCTATATAAGTATCAGCCACAGTGGCTTTCACATATTTTCAGTAGATGCAGAAAAAATCATTGAGGCTTAGAATTTATTTCAATATCTAAATAAATTCTCAGCTCATCATTCAGATGATTTGTGGACTGCAAATAAAATCATAAAATGCATGACGAGATTAAATCACACATCTGGACTCCTGCAATGTATAAATATAAATATAAATACATGCACATACACACACACATCTCCCCCAACACATACAGCTATGCTTCAAATCCACATACTTTGATTCAAGTGTCTCTTTTGGTTGTGGTTCAGACTAGACAAGAGTAGCTTGGCTTCTTTACCCCAGATCTGCGAGCTTAAATCTCTAATTTGTAGGAAGAAAAAAGCAGACATTCTCATGAATCTATTTAAAGAAGAAAGTTCTGGCAAGGTTTTACCATTTGGAGCCAAACCCCTGTAAAATAGGTAACACGATGTTAGTTTTACATAGTCTAGGTTTACAGTTTGCAAATCCACCTGCAGAATATAAGTTGCTTTTTGCAGGATCAGGGCCTATCTGGGATATGCATATCCTAAAACAAAGATGTTGTCAAGTGTTTAATTCTAAAATCTACAATTTCTTTCACAGTATTAGTTTACATATTTTTTGTATTTTTATATTAAAACCTATTAAGAACTTATACACATTATTATTATCATTGTCTGAAACAGGTCTTTTAAAAGAAAAATATTGCTGTTAATTTTTTTAAAAAGATTGTTTCAAAATATATGCTTAGACCTTTTCATTTCTTTATGATTACTCATTTGTTAGAATACATCATTAAATATGATTTGAGATTGAGTGATCTGGAGGAAATGCAGGTATGTATCTTATGGGATTTTGAAAATACTAAGCAGGAAAACCCTCAAATCCAAATTATTTTAAATAGAAGTACATAAAATGTCTTTGCTGATGTTTGTAAACTTTTTAATTATTTTTCTACTTTTTGAGAGTACCAAACTTTCAAAAATTTTAATATATTAAATATAGAAATCTATCTGCTAATCAAATTAAACCTGAAGGAGCTAAATAAGCAATTTTTTAATTTCTGTGCTAGTTTTGAAAATCTCAATTTTTTGTAAAGAAAAATTCCTTTTTCTTAGTGAAACTTAGATCACCCAGAGAGAGACCACACAAAAGCCCTTCTGAATTCAATATTCAAAATTTTCTGCAGAGTGACCAATAAGCAAATTTATTTGCTTGTCATATTTGTCTTTGTTTTCAAATGTGCCTAAAAGACTAAATTGTATTACTACTCTTTTAGTACTAGGCTTTCCTGGACCTACACATGATGTTTTCTACTTAGGACATTACTCCACAGTTTTTTTTTATCCAGACTTTATTCCTTTGCCACAGGATTCACAAGGAAATCTTCACAATACTATTTTAGTTTAGAATTTAGAAGCACATGTGATAGACAGTTTAGCTAAAGTTTTATAATATACATTTTCTCCATGACATGGTATTCCTCTCAAACCAATGTCTTGCAAAAGACAGACAACGGGGATTATCAAAATTGCAGCAAAGCTATCTCTACCTAGTCCTTTGCAGACTCACATTCCTTCAGAAAGAGGACACACCTTGTAATATTCAGGCAACAATGTTTATACATTTTCATTCATGTCCACTGGCACTAAGGATGAAAATGTTTTGTCAACACCAAAATACTTTAAATTCGAAAAACAAGATGTTCATATGCTGAGTATTAACTTGTATTTCATATAGAATATCCTTTCTACCCAAGTAGTTCTCAAATACAACAGTCTGCCTGCTGCTCTTCAGCAACATCCTAGGACAACTTTTGTAATAGGTTGCCTTCAAGCTACTTAAATTTTGCTCAGATAGTTCCCCTTATAATCACAGAATGAACTTGCTGTTCCTTTACAAAGACTCCACCGAAAAGATATGAATAGACAGAATGCAGCTAGATGCTCCAGTATGGAATTATAATGAGAGCATTGTTTTATTTAGAGACAAGCTCTGTTTCTGGAATGTGAAAAGAGCTATATGATGCATTGATATTTTGGGGAGAATTTTGACAGATTCTCAAGAAACCTCAATGATTCAGAAAAAGTATATAATGGATTATTAGATCCTTTTTCTCTGTGAATGAATTAGCAGGACCTTTTTACAGTCTGCAGCTTAGTTTCTTCAAAAGTCCATTGTCAACCTCAATGCACCCTGGAAGAAAAGTGTTTTCTCAGTGCTGTCTACTTTTCCTGAAGATATAATGATGAAAAGTACACCAATATTGTGTAAGTGCCAGCACTGAATGAAAGAAATCCAATGAATTCAGTTAATTACACCATCTGATGTGTAATTCCTGTCCTTGTCAATGATGGGACATATTTTTTAGCCAGCTTCTCCTGAAACTATCATAATTGCATCTGCTTTCTTCCTCAGATTTGTCTGTCTTCTTCTTTTTTTGTTGTTGGTTTGGTTTTTGTTTTGGTTTGGGGTTTTTATGATGGAGGAGGCAAATTGACCCTAGAACAGTGGAACAGTGTTTTGGTCACTATTTGTACCGAACTTTGGTAAGTGCAACATATATCTACACTTTCTACATTTCGCAGTGTAGGAGCTGCAGGTTTTGCTGGCTGAAGCAACTAGTGGGAGTTCATAGCAGCACCAGATATTATGCGCAACAAGATGAGAGAGATTTAAGGTGCTACCAGTAGTAGAAATATTTGGACAGGGAATGTTCATGAAAGAAAGGACAAAACAGCAGTTACAAAGTGAGTCCTAAAAATTATGAATGCGCACAGTTGAAAAACTACAGAGATCTAGTGGGACAAAAATTGGCATAAGGAGTTGAAAGGGACACAGACACTGAGGCAGAGTAGAGCTGTTTATCAAAATGGGAAAAAAAATGAGGAGAATTATATCAGAAGATAAAGGATCTCCAGTGGCATGAGGTGTTCTAAAGCTGGACATATACGTACCTTTCTAGCTATTAAAGCTATAGCTGGAGAAAGTCTTTACCTGGGTTCATTGTAGATACTGAGCTCCCTCCTCCAATTTTAGAAAAGTCCTTACCTGAATGGGGAGCTGCTGAGGTAACTTGGCTTGTTCAGCCTGGAGAAGAGGAGGCTGAAAAGACGAAATCCAGACACACCCCATTTCATCGAAGATATTAATTTTGAACAACCAAAGTGTAGCTGCCAAATTCCCTCCTATAGCTTCCCTTGAACCCCTCTTAAAATTGTGCTATGTAACTTTCTACATACTTATGCAACTCCAGCGCAACGGTGGAGCCATGCTCAAACATACTGTCTAGTAGCATTTTAGTTTAATAACAAATAGTAATAAGAACAAAATGCAAGTTTAATATCAAGTAATAACAGCAAAATCTGCAGCAATCTTCCAGTGTGATCTTAACTGGCAGCTTTGCTATCAAGACAGGAAGGAGAATGTGAGACTATAATAAATTACATGAATCAAAGTCTGATAGTCTTCACCATAATATTTCTGTGAAGTAATATTTAACTTCATCAGCATGGATTCTCCATGGATTTATTGCATTATAGGCATTCAAGAGAAATCATTCCAGTGATGCAGCTAAGAAAATGTGTTTCTTCTAAGTTTACCTCATAGGGACAAAATAGAATATGCCTAGGTAGGAAGCAATAATTAAGATTGATAGATAGCAGAGAACAAAGAGGTAAATGGGTGGAAATGTTTTGGAGGCAACGAGGTCTGCAATCCATGGTCAGGCCTGTGAGCCCAAAGCACAAACATCAAGAAATTGTGGAGTTCCATCATGAAGACGATGCACTCTACATTTTCTGGTAAACTCTACCTGTGTATCAAAGTCAATGAGATTCATTCTGTTTGGGGATATTCTTAAAATGGTTTAATGTAGTATAATTCTCATTATGTTAACATTCTGTCCTGAATTTGACAAAGCCAGTACAGGACAAAACATGCTTGAGTCCAAGGCTTTGTAGTTTAACCATGTAGTGGGGGTGATGAATTAAGTAGTTGCTACATTTACCTGTCTTTTTCATCCCCCTGCCAGAGATTGTCAACCTTACATCAATAAATTTTTCATTAACCTGCACTTCTTTTGAGTCCCTTTAGTTTCTCTTTTGCTTTGTTTCATGTGTCAGGATTAAAAAAGCTAATCCAAAACCAAACCAAAGTAACCAAAGTAGCCGAAGTACCAAAGTATCCTGAATTCGGCAGTGGTTGCTTTAATGTCCCAGACCTCGAACCTCCATATCAGAGGGCTGTTTGCAGTTCACCATTATTCCTGGAAACTTGGGAAACCTTTTGGAGAAGGCAAGTCTGGGCAGCTGCTACCTTCTCTCACGTTGCTCATGAATCAATATCTTCATTTGAATTTATTGTGTCTTCCCTGCTGAATTCTGAACTTTGTGGACCACTTCTTGTACAGATTTAAGGAAAAGAGAGAAGGGGAAATTATTATAAAAGCTGCTGACCTTCTGCCTCCTAGTACAAAGAGTTATTTAGGTATGGTAGAGCACAATTTACTAAGGTAACCTTAGAGGCACAAAATATTTCCACAAAAATATGACTGTATCTCCTAATACTAATAAATTGTTCTAAGAACAGATTACCATAAAAAGTATTGAATAGAATTACCTTAAAAATGTAGATAGCATATGCATCTTGAATCAGCCCATCTGCAATTATAAATAGGTGCATACATATATATATGCACACGTGTATATGTGTCTGTTCTCTCTCTCCACATGTATATATGTATGTTCTACAAATGCATATTATACTTGCTTGCAAAGCATTTCCCAAAACTGACTGCATTTTATAAACTGAAAATTTTGTAAATTAAGTAATTCTTTTTGTAACTGCAGTTAACCAGAAAATAAATACATTTAAAAAAAAAATTATAAATCAGGTAGTTGAAATAGAAAACCACCAAAGGTAAACTGCCTGACAAAGAAAATGGTTCTTCCTTCCTTCCTCCTTCCTTCTCTCCCCCCTCCCTCCCTTTCTTCACACATTTGAAAAACTAAATACAAAAAGCCTGCCAAATAAAAAAGAACTGAACAGGAATCCACAACTTCATGTAACACAGGAAAATGGAATTTTCTTATTCAAAGTAGCTAACTTAGATACTAATATCAGCAGTTTAAAGGAAAAATGATCCTATTACTTATTTAGTGAACAATACCTGTTACGTTATGTGCCCTTAGACTTTATTTTACTGGGCAGAAATGGGGTTTTTTACTGGTATAAAGATGATAATCTTAATTCAATTTTAAATATAAAGATCATGGTGAATTGAACTACTGCCTTATATGGAGTCAATATAACCAAAGGTGGATCAGAGGTTATGTAAGCATAGGACCAAACACTGAAAACAAGCCAACCAGCTTAAATACTAACAACAAGACTTCAACTAAGTTACACATAACAAAAGGCTTTTGGAAGAATAAACTAGAAGTGGTGCTACGGATGCTGATGGCACTTCTGTCTCTATCCATTACAGTCATATCATGAAATCTGTGGTGAAATAAGTAGGACTTTGATATTCCTTGTTCATAATTGCTACCTTTGGAAAAGTAAAAATAGCAGCAAATCTTCAGGAATCAATACATTCTGTCCAGGTTTTATTTATTTAGAGTATTCGGCCTACAAATCTGTAGCTCTACCCTAGAGAAAAAGAGCAACTGCATGCCTTGGGCAAAGTCTTCCTTCAGTGTAGTAATGATACTTAGAGGATTTCTATTAGTGTTGCTCCATGTGTTTGTAGTGTACCATGCATTTAGTACAGTATCATGAATTGTTTGGTTTAGTGATGGATCAGAACAGATTTCATGTAGCAAACAGTCCCCAATATTTCCACTATTTTGTTTTATTTTGTATTTTGTACCCCTTTTAAAACCCACAACTATTTCTGAAAACTAACTCACCAGATCTGCCATTATAATGAAAAATTGGAATACATGTCTCTTTTCATTTTTTCCCCTTTTCTTCGCTTTGCAAGCCCAAAAAATTCATGTAAACAGCTGTTTTGTTGTTGGAAAAGGACAATAAGGAAGGAAAATAGACTTTAAAAGGGTTATTTTTCTGTAAACTGCAGTGCTTCTTGGTATTTACAGGCAGAAAGGAGGCAGCTGTATTCTGTCCCAGCCTGAATTCATAAACCTAACTTGATCGTCTTCTGAAGAATTTATGAATCATGGTTAATAATCAGCTTTAGGCCCTTCTGAGGGAAGAATCACATTTTGAAGCTACAAAGGTCCACTAAATAGCCCACGGGAAATGACCTTGCATCCCATTAAATATAAAAACTCACTACTGTAGGACTCTATGTCAGAGGTAAAACATTTCAGTCCCTGCTCCCTTCAAGTGTTTGAGAGCTCCCTCTGCCTAAATGCTTTATTAAGATTGAAGAAACATACCAGATTCCTGCTTCTCAGGGAAAACTGTTTTCTTCTTGAAAAAGTTTCTTTTTTTTTTCCTTTTACTTTGGGGGAAAGAAAACAAATCCTTTCTTTTCTTCATTCCTGTATATTCATTTTAGTCCACCTTTTTTTAAAGCACTTATCTTTCTTTTATCTATTTCATACGCCTGTGGCAAACATCATAGTTGTCTTTTTTCTATTCCAAGAATCAGCTACAGTGTATGCTTTATCTTAGTTAGACCAGGTTGCTATTTTCCTATTTAAATGGGAGGTATGGATTGAAAGTCAGATGTGAAGGTCAAGAAAGTGGTTCTTAGTTTATTGTGATTTGAGTCTTTGAAGGCTACTTTTTGCTTGATGGAAGCATAATCACAAGCATATTATTGAGAAATAAAATGAAATTCACATTTCCTTTAATAATCTAAGTTTCCCAGGCATAAGTGGTCCCAGGTCTGTTTTCCTGTCTCTTCAAATGGAATGATGGTATTGTTCACAATTCCAACAGAAAAGGTAATTTAGAAGCTCTTCTTCATGTTAGTTTGATCATTTTTTTAGGGAACACATATGACATGTATATGAAAATGAAAAAAGACAAAGAGAACGGATAGGCCTGCAGCTGTTGATTACCACTGTGTGATTTAAAAAGTAATAGCAACAATAATGGTAGTCTTATAGGTGGTGTTAGAACGAATATTTTGTCTTTCTCTTCTTATAACGAAAAAAGTGTTACCAAATTATTTTCTGATGCAACCATTCTGACTTAAGTCGATTTCCCATAGCCTGTAAGACCTCTGTTATAAAAATTCTTGGCATACTTTGCTGCTTGGAAGGTCCTTAGACTTTATATACGTGACACAATATAAATAGTATCCAAGAAGAAAAAATGATTATAAAAACCAGTAGTGGTAGCAAGCTACCACCAGAAACAAAAGCCATAAATTATAATATCAATATAAAAAAGTTACCTTCAACCACTTGAGGTTTGACAAAGAATTTTCATCATGAGGAAAGAAAAATGGTATGAAAAAGGAGGAATGCAAATATTGCAAAGTGTGGAAATGAAAATAAATACATTCTGATTCCATTATCTTAAAAATCCCAAAGAAGAAAACCTTCTGGAAAGTAATCAGTGTGAGAGTATTCAACAAATTACCCATGACCTTACAGTATTTTAGCTACAAAAAACAAAAAAACAATTTTCAAATGCCTACACAGGGATATACATTTCTGAAAGCAGAGAAGTATAAACAGCTATGGTTTTACAGCTGCAATGCAGCCTTACTTGGAATATTGCCTGCATTTCTGGGTATGAAATTGTAAGAAAAATGTTAAAAATTTCTAGGAACTTTAAGGGGAAAAAAAAGAAGAAAAAAACCCCAGCAAAAACCATTAAGGAAATAACATTAACAGAGAAGAAGAAAAAAAAGCCCAGTGGAGCTTCAACTGAAAGAGAGTTGTCAAGAAACCATTTACGCAACAAAAAAAGGAAGGCCAGCTGAGAATAATGCTTATTTGTAAATCATTCCTCTCCATCTATGAGCTTTATGCGTTTTTTTTTTTTTTGACAAAAAAGTGAACTTCAATTGGTTTTAAATGGTGTGTTGGCTTTGCTTCAATGAATGATCACCTATTTTTCCAGCCTGCAGGAACAACATATTATTTTAAAAAGGACCAGATGCTAGATGTTCGGGGAATAAAATCCAAACCCTATTTTGTTCTGTTTTATTTGTGTCTCTTATATTACCAATATTTTGCTTCATCCTTACAGAATAGATTGCCAGAGAGTGTCACACTCAAAATCTTGACAAAAGGAACATGTAAACACAGGAATTGCTGTTAAAATATATTGATGTTAGTATTTAAAATAATAGAATACTAAAATATCAAAATATTAAAATACTAAATGAAGTCTAATGAAATAAATATTAGTTTAGTTACACTGATTATAATTCCAAATATATTATAGTCAAAACATTGTGTATCCAAAACTTTCAAGTGTATTTCCTCCTTTTTATGGCACTATGCTCACCCTTTGCTCCTCCAAGTTCCTAAGGCCAATGACTAAAATTTCGGGGAGGGAAGTTGTTACAACAAGTCATCAGCATCTCTAGTCTGTTGCCAAGAGTGCAGTTTGGTGATGGTGTCATCCTCCTGATATTGATATATGCTCCTGCTCTATCTTTATTGTTCTGAAAATCCAGCTACATGTAAACTTTTTATGTACTTATGTGTTTTACATACATTGGATGCTTGTTCCCTTTTTCCTTTTTTATGACTAAACCATGTTTTACTCAGGTGACATTCCTATGATTAGTAATAATTGGCCATGGGTCAGTTGCTTATAGTCCTGGAGCTGAGTCACTCTCTCCCTGTATTTTCAGGATGTCCTGCTACCATCCCACATCTTTACTCATCTATGTAGCATTTTATTCCATCCTTCGTCCCACATAAATATTTGTTATTACTGTGTATTAGTTATGAAGTGTATAGAACAAGAACAACTGTTCAAAGTTAAGCAAAAGCTAAAACAAAGCAGGTAACCATTACCTGATCATAAAGTAAGCTAAAACCACCACAAGCTAAAAACAAATCTCAAGGCAGGCTAAGACAAGTCCAGGTCCTGAGATCTAAAAGGTCCTTCGGCTTCTTACAAGCAGTAGCAACTCCAAATTTACTGGGCTGAAAGGCTATATTGAATGGTAAGAGGGAGTTTCTCACAAGCATTGAGCACCAGAATTCACAGTAGATATTGAGCAACAGTGCAACCACTACTTACGTCTCTTGGAGCTCTCAGTAATTCATGATATGAAAAAGCCACTTGGGAGAGGAGAACAACTATGGAATATGCACTGGAGCCTCTCCAGCTCCTTCTGGACTAAGATTTCTTGGAGACAAATCTGGTTTGATACAAGCAGCACAAAAACCTGAATAAACTCACAAGTTTTCAAACCGTGTCTCCCGCAAAGCTCTTAGCATCTTCATCTTGTATTAATTTATGTAGACCATTAGCTAGTATAAGAAAAAAAGTGTGACTTTTTCTGCCCAGTAATTACTCCAGAGAGATTTTGTTTTCTCATAACACAAGGTTATGATCATTCTTAGCCTTCTGTGTCATGTGTAAAACCCTACTTCATTGTCCCTTATGTCTTTGCTTTGCAGAGGAAGACCTCACAAACCTGTCATGTACCCTGTAGGAAAGGGCAGAAGTGTCATTAAAACCTTATGGAAACAGACACTATGATTACACATTGTATTGGGTCTGTGAGCTGCAGTTCATTTCCCCACAGTAGCTGTGCTTTGCATTGGCAGCTAGAAGGGTGTTGATAACACACAGGTGTTTTGACTACTGCTGAGCACAGCACCAACACTGTAACATTCCTTCCTTAGTTGAGAGTAAGATCCTGGGAGGGCACTCAAGTAGGCCAGCTGACCCAAACTGACCAAAGGGTATACCATATGACGTCAGCTCAGACATAAAAGTTAAGGTAAGGAGCAGGAGGGTGGGCATTCATTGTCTAATGGCTGCCTACTGAGAAACCGTCATGTGTACCGAAGTCCTGCTTCTCGGGAGTGGCCGACCATCACTGCTCATGGGAAGTAGAGAATAAAACCTGCTATCTTTCACTTCTGCACATGCAAGCTTTGCTTTGCTTTTTGCTTTAAATAAACTGTCTTAACCCATGAGTTGTTTCCTTTTTTCCACCTTACTCTCTCCCCTGTCCCTCTGGGAAGGAGAGTGATAGAGTGGCTGGGTGGGCACCTGGTGTCCAGCCAAGGTCAACCCACCACACATGTGCAAAACTCTAAGTGCTTTCCTGGTGCCATACATATTTCATTATAAAACTATTAACGACATAGCTAATTAGGTACATGAAACAGTATCTATGCATATTCAAAACCAAAATGGAAATAAAGTTAGTTTTATAACTAGTCTTTAGCTTCTTTGATTAAAGCCAAGCTGTTCTTCAATTTCTGTGTCCATGTAGTTCTATTTGGCCCAAGAAGGATGCACAAGTGTGCAGAACAGCCTTGCCAGGAGTCTGATAAAATATGTACTTGCTCATTCAATTCCTGGACTGCTGATTCAATGTCTTTGGAAACTCTTTATGACAGCAAGCATCTTACTAAACATGTTTAAATGTATCTCGTGTATACAGATGGGTCCAGTGTATCCAAAACCAACAGAAAAATAAAGACATCTACTGAGAATTGGTCACATAACTTGAACATGAATATTTGGTTGTTATTCAGTGCTTTACATTGCTAGACCTCATCGTGCTTTTGTAAAATATTACCCACATTTCTGACTGTGGAAACTGAATCACAAAACGATAAACAAGTTATATAGTGTCAATGCACTCCAAGATTTGATAAAGTTTCTGGGACAAGCAGCAGGTTTCACCCTCTGCTATAAGAAAACAATAAGACAAAAACTAACAGAAAATTTTCTGTGGTTATTTCTCTGATACAGATAAACGAAACAATGATATTTTATTTCATCCAGGAGAATACCTGAAAGTGCTTTTCATGCTACCTTTAGCTGATAAAACTCTTGCAGATTTCTTCTTCCCTTCTTTTTAAGTTCAACAAACACAGAAGTTGTAGGAAGAAAACTGGAAAAAAACCCCTTGAACTAGCAAAATCATAAAGTATTTTTTTAACATGTCCATAGTGAAAGCATTTTTAAGTAAGACTCAAGAGTTCTTTTCTATGTCAAAATAAGTTTTTAAAGTGCTTTTGTGTATAAAATCATAATATTTTAAGATTTATTCCAAAACACATTGAAGTGAACAGAAAGATCCTCAAATTTCCCACAGGTGAAGAAGAGGTGAAAGATATTTCTTTGACCTTTAAAAGCAGCTCCTTAACAGACATATAGCTTACTTGCTTAGACAAAAATACAACTCTGAGAAAAAACTGAAGCTACTGAAAAGAAAAAATATTTTCTACATAAAAGGTTATTTATAGATCTCACCTGGGATTAACCAACAATTTCTTTCACATGTGAATCAAATGAAAGAAGAACGGAAAGTAATTAAAAAATGATATATTACATAGAAAGACAGAAGTTTAGAAGCACATCTGCAGCCTGCCTATGTGAAAGAGACAGAAAAAATTGACACAAAAAATGCCTGTAAATGTGTACCAAGCAAGTAGCCACATGCTACTGGTGCAAAACATAATTTACATTTAACATCTGGATTTTGTGAAGCGCCTTAAAAATAAAAAGAAAATAAAAATAAGAAGTAGTGGAGTGTCATCTAGAGCTGCAATTTTATATTTAATTTTGCTTAACTTCTATTAGGCCTTAGAAGAGAATGCTCTTCATTGTAATCCTGTCAATGTCATTGAAGTTAATTATGCAAATAAAACTCTTCCTACAGGAGTGCATCCTGTTGAAAAATCAGCATATTTTTAAGCTTATCCAGTGCTTTCATATGAAGAATTCTGGACCTATAGAAAGAATTTTTTTTCTTAAAAGAGAGTAAACAATAAAGGTTACTTGTTTTAAGGCTCTTTACAGTGACTGAAATGATCAAGTCCCAGTTAGAGGAAACGTTCTGGAAATATGCACACTGTACCACCACGGCTTGTTTGCTCTTTGACAGTTTTCACGTTTCTATACACAATGAGCACACAGCATCTGACTGGACTGCTCTAGTCAAGAACATTGGAATCCTGTCTGCAAGTGGAGGCTACTTGTACTTCTAAGAGAAGTTAACATAGTGGGAAGAGATTTTATTTTGCCAGAAGATTAAGTAACTCAATATCACACAATGCCAAGCTATGTAAGCCCTGCAGCACAATGCCAACGTGGAGATATGAATGCTTTTTTTGATCAAATTTCCATTCTGTGCTAAGATAGGCATTTGGAAGCAGACCAAACAATAAGACAGCTCCAGAGTGCAGGAAGTGGGAAAAAAAAATAAATCTATAAATAATGGATGCGCAGTGGATAGTTTGGTACATTTCATCATAAGATACACAAATTTAAGAAAATGGGGGGGTTATCTCTCAGGTAATGATTCATAATTTTCATACCCTATCTTTTTTTCCTTCAAAGATATATCCTCAGATAGAAGAATGGGAAACTGCGGGGGATAAAGGTCTTATCTACCCCAGTAACCTTTGCAAATGGGGAAAAAAAAGATTTTAAGAGGACATAGCCTGTCTACAAGGTAGGCAGAAGAATCCAGAAAAGCATTTTTAGTGGAGATTCTCTAGACCTACTACCAAATGATCTCCAGCTAAATATGCAGTAGCGAAGACAGAAGCCTACTGTGATCTTAGCACCACCTTCCAAAATATGTAAAGCGAAAGTATATATATCCGTATATAATAATAGTGAAAGAGAGAGAAAGGTTTGAAGTATATAAATATTCATATACAATAGGAAGAACATACACCCTCTTCATTGTGCAGAACTCATGCAAAAATTTTCTGATCCATAAAAAAGCATTCATGCCCATGAGAAAAAAGAGATTTCACCATTCAAGAGATCCATAAGTTTAATTTTCTTTTTGTGGAGCAAAAACCTAGTCTCACAGGTTCAAAACATATTTTTGAGCCAGAAGAAGAGCACATCTGTAGGATTTATGCTACAATCCTACAGAACAGTAGGATTCACTGTTCTCAGCTGGACATAGAAATAGCCATCTCATTATGACTGTTCCAGTTGTGGGTCTGTGGTGGGTTGATCCTGTCTGGATACCAGATGCCCACCAAAGCCACCCTATTACTCCCCTCCTCAGCTAGTCAGGGCAGAGAAAATACAATCGAAGACTTGTGGTTCCAGATAAAGACAGAGAGAGATCACTCACCAATTACCGTTATGGGCAAAACAGACCCAAATTAGGGAAAATTAATATAGTTTATTACCAATTACCAATCAAATCCAAGCAGGGTAATGAAAAAAATTATTAAAAAAAATCCTAAAAATAACTTCTCCCCACTCCTTCCTTCTTCCTGAGCTTAACTTCACTCCTGATTTTCTCTACTTTCTACTTTCTGGGGTCTGCATCACACTGTCTCTGCCATTCCTTTTCTTCTCAGGGAAAGGACTCCTTACACTTTTCTTCTGCTACAGCATTGGGTCCCTCCCACGGGAGACAAACCTTCATAAACCAATGTGGGTCACTTCCATGAGATGCATTCCTTCAGGAGTAGACTTCTCCAGCAGGCATCACAAGTCCTGCCAGCAAACCTGCTCCAGTGTGGGCTCCTCTCTCCATGAGGCCACAGGTCCTGCCAGTGCTCTGCTCCAGTGCAGACTTCCCATGGGGTCATAGCCTCCTTCAGGCATCCCCCTGGTCTGGTGTTCCTCTCCACAGGCTGCTGGTGGACCTCTGTTCCAGCAGGGACCTCAATGGGCTGCAGGGGGAGAGCTGCCTCACCATGGTCTGCACAACGGGCTGCAGGGGAACCTCAGCTTTGGCACACGGAGCACCTTCACCTTCTCCTTCTTCATTGACCTTAGTGTCTGCAAAGATATTTCTTTCACGTATTGTCAGCCCACCTCCATTTGGAGTTGCTTGTTGCCCCTCATTCCTTCTTAAATCTGCTCTCTGCCACTGTTGCTGATGGGCTCAGTGGCAGGTTCCCCTTGGAGCCAGCTGTCATTGGACCTACTGGATATAGAGGAAGCTTCTAGCAGCTTCTGGCTTTAGCCATTCCTGTAGCTAGGGAACACTTGAAGCATTTATAAATGACCATGAAGGCATTTATTGTATAATGATTTCATAATACAAGCAAATATTTAATAAATAAATATAAAATTGATTTATATTTTTAATGTTTTTCTATAGCATGAAAGGAAACTTCAGTTTAGGAGAGGTATTGAAAACCTACAGAGAAGTCTGACAGAAATGGGACTGGCACTGTTCCATTTAGCCCGCAAACTTCAAAAGAAAATGGTCATTGGTATTGTTTCATGCAAATCTACTAATATTTGTCTTTGTAAAGAAAATGAAGGACACAAATAAAAGACTATTATTTACTATTATTAGCATAATATTACTAAGAACGACATGTAGTCAGACTGATCATAGCCTTTTTATTAGCACATATTTCAGAGATATCCCAAATTATCTTTTAGTTGGTTTCCTTATTAATTCAGCTAGAGAAGACACATCATTACAAGATTAAAATGGCATTATTATTGCTGGCTGAATATGAAGCTTACTGGAAACAATAGTTGTTGTGACAACAATCACTGAAAAAGAAAATTAAATACGTCTAAAAGTACTACTGATAAGCCTGTAGTCAGAATTTCCTTTTTAATCTACATTATAACAAGTGGGGTTTTTTCTTTCATGTTACTAAACCATATATATATTAGACTAAACTGCAGCAACATTAGTGCATTACTGTAGTGCTTCACTTACTTGAAAGTGGGAAATATTTACAAATTTTCCAAATATGGTATATCATGACTCTTGGAAATACTTATCTACATGATTCATGAAAAAGAAAGTTGTTTCCAGCAGGTAAGAACAATACAGACAAAGAAATATTTTGCAATGCAAATAAAAAAGATGAAAAAAACCAAACACTTCCATCAGCCTGACTCTAAAATCCTAAGACTGCAGAGTATGATATGCATTAAACATAATTATATACAAATGCATACTTTGAAAATGAACATCAAAAGTGTGTTTATATTGCAGTGAAATTAAGCACATGTCCCAGTTAAAATTAATAACTTCCTTGTTATACGAGTGTGTTTTCATTTTAGGACAATTTTATTGTGTAGTCTTTCCCACTGTGTTGGATTCTCTGTTACAGTTCTTACACCAAAACTACATGAATAGAGGTCTGTTGTGGGCCAAGATGCTTTCCTAGCTTGTCTGTCACTGCCACTTCCAAATAGGATATTAAAGAATCATATATATGATCATATACAAAGTCCTCCTATATGCACTGTTCTAGCTGGCAGCCACCTGTGCAATTTGAGGAATGTATGCATCAGAAAATGGAATAAAAATAAATCAGCGCGACAGTAAAATAGAAGTTGAAAATGGAGGAAAATGATGGAGAAAAGTTGCTCTAAGATATGGAAAGCTTGGAGTTAAGTGCTCACAAACCATGTTTTTGGAAACAGCGGATGATTGTCGGACAATTAATGATTCCTGAGCCAAGCCACAAAAAAAAAGTCCAAGGAGAAATAATTCTCCTGGTCCTGAGTCCATCCATAGGAAAGCGTCGTAACACTCTTGTCAAAGAGCCACTCTGCCATACTAGATAGAACATACTTCATATTAAAAGTTCTGTGTGAATAGCAATCTGAAAAAACTCTACTATCTAGCAATTTAAAAAAGGGAACAACATGAAAGTGAGAAAGCTACTTAAAAAGAAACTAAAAGGAACATCTGAAAAAGTAAACTCTTCACTGAAGATTGGAGCCTCATGTTGGAAGCACAACAAAAATGCATACATTTTCTAAGAAGATATGAGAAAGAACAAAGGAAAGTCAACATGGGCAAACAGCAGAGGAAGGAAGTCTATTAAAACTAAAAAGTGATCCTTCAAAAACCTGAAGTTCAATCTGAACAAAGAAACCAGAAAAGAACATCAACTTCAGTAGCTAAAATGTAAAAATATAGTAAGGCCAGACAAAACCAAAAAGTTAAAATCTTATCAGGTAAAATGAGTGCTTGGATGAGATGACAACATAGATTGCAACATAGCAAAAGAACTAAATTATTATTTGGAATATTCCTGCATCAAGTGGATGTTTGATTTTTTTTTTTTAAGCCATAACTCTTTTTGTCAGAGAACACAAAAGGGAATACAAATATCACATTTAAATGTCAGGAGTACAGCTTATAGGACAACTTGACAAAATGAATGATTTTACATCATCAAAGCCACACTTATGGTTCCAAGAGCTCTGCTGAAATTCAAGGAATAAATGTCTGAACTACAGACTGAAGTATGTAACTTCACACTTAAAATTGCCTTTATACCACTGGACTAGAAGGAGACTTACTCTGGAGAGTCACAAATCAATAATTTATACTGGGAATGAAACTGATAGAAAATATGACAAAGTCTGGAGCCTCTGCAGAGATTCTTAAGGAAACTAAGTAGCCATGGTATAAGAGGAAGGAGTCCAACCTGGATAAATAAATAACTATAAATTATGAGGCAGTAGAAAAAAAGGTGTTTTTTTCATAGAGAATCGACCAGTGAAGTTCTGAATAAACTATGTGGCAAAGTGTGCTGATCATGCTGATTTATTTGGGATCTTAAAAAGGAGAGTTGGCTGCAGAGAGTTGTAGAGGGACTACACAGCCCTGAGATATTATATAATAAACTGGAAGACGGGATTTGATGCAAAGAAATGTGAAATGATGTGCATATGGAAAAACAAACCTAATTTTATGACAGGTTCTATAATAATGGGTTTTAAAATGGCTGTTAACACTCTGGAATGACATTATCAATTATAATAGATAGCTTCACAAAATTGTCACTTCAGTTTTTAGTAAAGGAAAAACCCCAAATATTTGTAATAAATAGGTATAGAAGACAAGACAGAAAATACAACTATCAAACTATATAAATCTTCAGCACACCCGCAATTGAATGCTATGTACCTCTGACCCTCTTATCCTGAAGGAGATTCATGGGAAACCAAGAATATGTACAAAAAAAACCCCAAACGATGGCAGAGTATGGTCTATTCGAGAGTTTGGAACAGTTTCCAAGTGAGGAAATGCTAAATAAACTAGCACGGTATGAGCTAGACAGAAAGAAGGGAGGTATGATGGCATCTATAAGTTCAGAAATGATGTAGTGCAGAGACCACATCCCCCTCAGTCCTAGAACTATCTGCAATCAAACAAAACCAGAAGGTGATAGGTTCAAATTTCCACACAATATGTCAATTAGTGGGAGTAATACAGTGCATGAAAGGCGGTGGGACACAACTGCTTGTTTGAATTCAAAATAGCATTAGAACAAAATATAAAAGATGACACTGGAGTCTGTAAGGAATGGAGATAATACCTCTACCTCCAAAAGTTTCCTAAGTATGCAACTGTTGGGTTAGGGGTGAATGTTCAGGGGAGCTTCACAATATCATCTTCCTTCACTTTTTTCCAGGCATCTGCTTTTGCCTACTGTCAGAGACAGGATACGAGACCAGACAGGCTTTTGGTCTGATCTTGCACAGCTGTTCACGTAGTCTTTGTGATAAAACTCACTGTTCTTCATTATAAAAAATAAAAATATTTGATATTTTTTTCTATTAAACTGTCCACATAATAGTCATGAGTGAGTGCTATATTTCTTTGCAAGTGAACTTGAAAGCCCTTCTCTTGATAGTCAAATACTGAATGCAAGAGAGTTCCATGGTTTCTGTCTCAACTACACAGTGCTGTTATATATTAAGAATACTATAAGAGCTTAAAAGTGTACTCGTTGTTGTGGAAATCTTTAAAACTTGAATGAAATTCACAGGAAATTTCACATAAAAATTGTAAAATATTTTTATAAAATATTTATAAAAATTTATAAAATAATTTATAAAAATTTGTATTAAATAAAAATAATTTATAAAAAATATAAAAAACAATTGTATAGAATGGGAAGTGTTGACAATTATTCAGGCTAGGTGAATAATATTCTCCTGGACATGATTCTAGATGCCTGTCACAGGCTGAAGTTTGCTGGAAAGCATCTTGACTTTCAGATAACACCTTTAATATCTTTACCAAATATGCCCAGTAAAGCTAATGGCTTTCAAGTAATACTCTCCAGGACACTTGCAATGTGGACACCAATAAAGCCCAGAAATTTTGCTTTGCCATCTGATGAAAAAGTGACTCATAAAACTGCTCTATAAGGAAAGGATTTAAGTCTCCTGGGTGACACATAGTGTCCATTCTGCACCAAATTTCTTCTCAGCCATAGAAAACATTATTGTTAATAGAAAACAAAAACAATTAAGGGACTGGAAAGAAATATCAAATAGAAAAATGCAAAGGAAAAGTTAAGGGTCTCCATATGTTATCTGGAAATTAAGAATACATTAATAGCAGATTAGCATGAATCATCCCCACTACCAGCCACTGTCAATCACTGTACCCTCAATTTAGATTAGAGAGCAGGAGGTGCTTCTGATTCTGTCATTAGGAATGTGAGGGCAAGAAGAATTGTCACTGAGAGTCGGGATATAATGTTCAGCAGAGAAGCGGGAAGAGAAGAAATTGGAAGCTGTAGGCTATGGATACTGTCATCATGGCTTGCTGGATGTTTTAGACTTGGCATGAATTCTGCCTAATTTTGCTTTGTATTTTATAAATTCGTGCACGCAATGTGACTTGAAAATGGTAATCATCTCACCATTGTGAACACATATCTCTAGGTTTGGTTTCTCCTACCTGTACTGAAATAAACCAGTACGTTTCAGATGCTTCTGGATTGGAACTTTCTGGTTGCTGTTAGAAAGTCTGATATTGTGTGACATTTCCAAAGAAACTTTGTTTGGTTGTTCTCCAATGCAGAGATGAGCATTACTGATGAGCAGTGGGAAACAATTTAGGAGATGGCTGGAGACCCTGCAACTGAAATTCATCTCAGCTAAATCTAAACAGGGAGAAGGGTTACAGAGGTCAAATGTAGTTATGTAGTATGTAAAGAGTAGAATGAGCAAATAATTGAAAAGCTTTTGAAAAATATATAAACAGTCTGGCAGAAAGACAGACTGAAGAGAGTTTATACAAATAAGCAGAAGAAAGTTAAAAGGATAATTATATGAGCAAAGAAATAATATTAGATGTCAAGTTGTATGAAATATTTCAATTAAAGGCTCTTCAACTATATCTGTAATAGAGACATAGGTTCAAAGGTTAAATTGTCCCATTAAAAGGAATGATGGGGGATTGAAGACAGAGCATAAGGAAATGGCAATTTGTAAAATATTATTTAGCTTCTGTTATTACAGCTGAAGAAGAAGTTGGAAAACTGCTTGGTAGAAGAATTGTGTTTCTCACAAAGATAGGTCAACTCCTAATAAGGTGCAGGTAAAATTGGAAGTAAATGAGTCAATTAGCTGCAAATGTACATTATCCTGGTGTCATAAAGGGAAGTGTAGGAGATGTAGGAATTATACTCTAATTGGCTACAAATTAGGAGGTTCTAGCTTATTATCAACATTTTTTTTATGTAACCTTTGTGCCAAGTCTCATATAGTACTGGGATAGCACAAATGCCTTTACAATTATTTTCCTCAGTGCAGCTCATCATGGGCTTTTATAAAGTGAAGTAATAAAAGTTATCCAGGTTAGTGGCAGATTATACACCAAGAAAAACTACCCAAATACAGAGATGGGAATGTACAATAAAAGAGCAAAACCAATCCAAACCTTTACTGAAGAACCATATGAAAATAAATGTTGGGAAACCCTAAGAAGATTCTTGCAAAATATACAGAAATATATTTCCTCAGATCAGATACCAGCACTGAAATGAAATATTAAAGCTTTGAACTGGAAGAGTGTCACAGCATATAAATGAATACATTAACCAGCTCAATTTATAAACTGTGAGTAAAATTCAAGTAGAGTATCATATTCAAAAGAACCGGAAATGTTCATATGGCATAAGTTTTAAAATAACACTACAGAACAAAAGCAACTATATACACAATATAATGAGATGGATTAGAATATTTTTACAAGAGAGACAAATAAGAATAATACACAATGCACAATGACTATAAAGACTTAAATACAAGGTGAGGTTTCTGTCATTAAATACTTCTTGAAAGAAGAATTTTGGCACCTTTTACACCCAAAATTCCCTGTTCAATATTGTCCTAAAGATAGGTGGACATTCAAAAGTGTCTCCTATTAAAATAGGGAGAGTTTTGAATATCTGGCAGTTTGAGTGCATCATCTTAACACGATTTTTTACAGTGAAGAGCCAGATCTGTGTTGCCTTCAACGGCTTTGTTTTGGCATTTCCACTTCTTATTGCTTACAGGCAAGATTGACTTGATCAGCCTCTTCTCTATGACAGCTAATATCAGCTAAAAGAGGTTTTTTTGGTGAATCCCATCTTCATATTTTTCACCACTGGAAGCTATGATCTTCCATAGGAGGAAGGAGCCTTTAGTATACAAAATGGAAAGTGGATGGCTGGAAAGCTGTCCAGAAACCAATCTCCCCCTAATTATGGGGGTCTAGGAGGCTAGAATAGCAGATTCATCTGTGAATTAAAGAAATGGTAACGGCCTTTGTTATAGACACTATGGGAAAACTTTCCATTAACCGCTTTTGGGCCTTTAGGGGAGCTCTACAGGAAAACTGGAAGCTTTTTTTGTCATTTGATTTTTCTTTCTGTAAAAGCAAGATGTGGGAGAGTCACATTAAGAATCTCAAGCCTCGTTCCTGACTAAAACTCTTGACATCTCAGGTGCAATAGCAATGGACTTATTTCCACTTCAGTCCTCACAGACTATATATCCTTGCCAGCTTTACACAAAATATACCTGCTTCACCATGGGACTTGATTATTGTAATTTCCTCTTTAAAAATCTCAAGTTTGCCATGTCATCTCTGAATATAAGAACTCAACTGGAGTTGAGATGAATTGGAAGCATATTAAGCTATTCCTGTCTTTTGTATAGCAACTGCTTCTTAAAAAGCTGATTTACTATAAAATGCCACTATTTTTTAAACTTTTTACTAGTGTGGGCCCTTGTTCTGTTCTTGAATCTCATTTTGACAGCTATCTGCGCCATGAGCATCTCCTATAATTTAAATACCATACTGTCACCTCTTTGGAAGGTAAATGTCTTTCGCATTGTTTGCTTCAAATTTAAGATGATTCTAAATTGTGTCATAATGTATATTTATATGTCTTTATGGTGTTTAAAAAAAAAAGTCCCAATAGAATGAGAGGAAAAATATCAATAAAATGCTATCATTATCATGATAGCAATCATGTTCATTATTTCAGTACTTTAGATACAAAGAGAATGCACAATCATCAGTAATCTGTTATAATTATTACACCTATGCAAAAAGTTTCTGTATTTCAACAAAATTCTCAATAGGAACAATATATGCTAAAAGGTAAGTCTTGAGGCTTAAGTCAGATTAAAGCACAAATCTACTTTTATCATAAAAGGAGAGAGGAAAAAGCCCTTGAATTATTTTCCCTTTTCTTGCTACATATCTCAAGACATTACTGCCAACCCATCAAATGAAAACTGCATCTTCTAGAAGCTAAAATTGCGAACACTACAAGTCATGTTGCAGTTGACATGAAAACAACCATTGCTGGCATATCTTGTATTTTTACAGCTGACTATTCTCTCCCTGACATTTTTAGTAAAGTTGAGCAATATCCAGATTCCAGCCTTGATACCAGTCGGCACAGCAACATTCATCTTAAGATGACATCTGTTGAGAATTTTTCAATAACTTAATGGTTATAAAGCATGTGAGGAGGGGGATAATAGAGGGATTATGACATAAAAATGCTAAAGCCCTTGTGGGGGAACTGCTGCACATAAAGTTTTGATTTGGTAATTCAAACTAATGCAGTTTGTAGTCCTCTAGAGAGAGGGCAATAATGGTGCACAATATGCTCTTAAACACTGATGCATAACACATTGTGCTAGAGCCAAAAGGCACTGTACAATATCATTATAGTGCAGAGAGAAGTAGTAACTTTGGGAGTTGCCTCCACAAAGATCTGATTGCACAGGTAACAAACAATGCTATTCTTCTCCTTTCTATGTCCTTAATCTGTTCATTTGGGCATCCTAGGAAAACATGACATTGTTTATTGTTAATACAATAAATTGATAAAGCTAACACTACAAAGATCAGTGCCACGTAGTACTAATAGGCTTGATTTTTCTTTTTTTTTAGAAGACGAATTAGGCAGGATTAAAATTTTTATTGTTTGTCTTGGAAGTATAATGAATGTGCCTCTTTGGACAAAGCTAGAAAACAGACAAAATGGAAGATCTCTCTATCTGTAATGGACCCAAATTTACTAGTAATACTATTTTATTGATGATAAAAAGCATGTAGAAATTCTTAAAGCGGAATAGAGAATTATTATATAATTCATAAAAATCTTGTGCAATATACAAAGAAAATACTTTGGTTGGTTGATTGGTTTTTGTTTTGCCAATTTATTATTGTTTAAATTGGTTTATTTAATTTACAGTGCTGCTGGATGTAATGTGAAACATAACATTTAAATGAGAAACAATTTTTTGATTATTTCTCCAGGACTTCTAGCAGCGTGAATTTAAGGAAACAAGACCAGTTTGCTTGAATTATAAATTGTTTGTAAAACAAACAAAATAAAGCAAAAGAAATAAAAAAGCTCTACCAAATTAGCTGATTTTCTAGAAAATGCATATACAGATGACTTTTTGGTTTGTTAGGACACTATCAAGGTTGAATGACTCCATCATTCACTTCTTGTAAATATAGGAATATTTTTTTGATTTTCTTATCTGAGTCAAGAGTTTAAGAAAAAGGTCTTGTCATTTAAAATACCTCTTCTTTTGAGTAGTCCCATAAGATAAGTAAGAATTTTTGTGATTTTGCATAAATGCTGATTCATCTCGTCTCCCTTTTTTTACCTAAAAATCAGTTTTCTAGTACAATTTGGTTGATTTGTCTCATCATCCTTAATGGCATCAATATACGGATAAACGATGATGAGTTCCATTCCAATGTGCTTGTCCAATTGGATGGGACCAATCAGACTATCAAGTCCCTCAACTGTCTCTAAAGAAGTAGCCCAGAGAACTAGCTTATCTCATTCTGACTGACAAGAGTAGGTGGAAATTCTGTGTTAATGACCAAGAAACTGTGAGTGGAAAAAGAACCCAAACCAAACAACAGAGAAAAAGGTGCCCAGTCCTGCATGCAGGTGTCAAGTGTCATTTCAGGCACCAAGGTTAAATTTCTTGGCTTTCTGTTGCTGCTCCAGAGAGCTGTGACTTTCCTGTAAGTCCCAGATCATAGATGACATCCCTATGCTGATGTGCCAGGCAACTGAGGGTGTGCAAAATGAGTTAGATGCTCTGCTGCTCCCTCTTTTACTCACCCCAGGTCTGTGAATCCTCTGTGGTAAAGGGAAAACCAGACTGTACTCAGCAAGGGATCAGGCTTTGAGGTCTTGCCTAATTTTGAGTGTCTGATACTGCTGTGTTAGAGAGGAGCCAGCAAGTTTGCTCCAGGCTCTACCCAGGCTCTACCCAGGCTCTACCCTGTCTTCCACATCTCTGCTGCCAAAAGCCTGTTCCTCTCCAGTGGCTTCCTGAACCACAGGGGTCTGTGTAACAGTACATCGTGCTTCATTGTGCTCAGGAGGCTTGTGCTTTCTGTACAGCCCTTGTGTCAACAGAGACCTTTGCAAAGGGGTTCAGATCTTCTCAGAGAGAGTAATTTATGTGTCATGTGATTGAACTTAATTTAAATTAGTGCTTTTTTGGCATCCCAGAGCATATAGCATTCAACATCTCCTCTTTGTCATTCAGCTGCACTCTAACATTTTTTTCTCGCACATTGCTGGTGACACTAACAAGTTTTAGGCTCCTTTCCTTTCCAGCTCCTCCCACGTTTTCCATAAGGAATCTGATTGCAAAGTTTGTAAAGCAAATGGAAGATTTTTATTTATAGTCAAACTGTTTGGTGGGAATTTTCATTTTCAGCTGAGATGTTTTTAAGCTTAATCATGCCTACATGAAAAGGAAACTAGCAGACAGTGGAACGTCAGAAATGAAGAGGTTTCTTGGCAGGGTGTTCTCCAACAACACAGCAAACTGGACCTTGGAGCTCCCAAAATCATTGCTATAGGCAGCTGTGTGATGCAAATAGGGCCCGATTAGGAATAAATTAGGTTTAGGTTCAAATATGTTTTAAATGTGTCCCACATAGCTTCCCCCTGGCAAGATCTATGTAAAATCAGGCCCATCATAAACAATGTGCTCTGTGATTGTGTACTTACTTCTCATCTAGAGCAAAACAGTACTTGTCTGGTGAAGTGTAGTTCTTTCTGATTGAGAAGCTACGACATTAGAGACATTTCTCAACAGCACAGTTCCCCCTCTACTGTCTTGAAACACCTGGAAAGGTGTAGGAACATAGATGTTGCAAAACTGTCAATAGTGAACCATAGTTCTTCATTCATGTCTGGTCAAAAAGTGGCAAAGGTAAGGTTTCAGCCCCATTGTTCCCACTCATTCAAGAGGAAAGGGTGCCAGGCAATACGGTGTTCCTTCTCTAAGCTATAACCAATTTACAGTGCGCATGCAAACCAGGAGGTGGATTTGGGAAAGTATGTGTGCTACTCCAGTCATTCAGTAAGATAAGTGATTTAGCCCCAGAAGAATAGCTTGCCTTTAATCCATTTTCCCAGAGTGCAGGTTCTGGGACATCTATTGGATGTGATGTATGAGATACATATTATCATTGAAAATAGAATGCTGGGGTATAAATTACCATTAAAAAAATATTTTGTGATATATCTACCAATAAAAAGACTCAAAATTCTGCTTGATGCTTAATATATAATGGGGGAAATTACATGGAATATATGTAAATCTTTTTATGTTTTCTTTATATATAGTATTGTAATCCCTCGAATGAGAATCTGCTGCATTGTTCCATTGCCAAAGTGATGTCTACAAATGAGGGCTCAGGGAATTGCTGCAGGCTTTCTGATGAACTGAGCCAACAAGCCGCTGTGGACACAAGCTGAAGTTTTTGAATGAAGAAAGAAGAGGATTTACACATGCAAAGATATTTGTCTCTTTTCCCTTTCAAATTTCCAACAAGCAGCTCCTCCTTTCATTTGCTGGCAATGATTGGAAATAAAATGCAAAACCTAAAAGTGCTTGCATACTCCAAATCTTCTCCATCTTTTTCAGCTATATAATTTGTTCTGCTAAAAGATGCAACTCTTCTTTACAGTTGTCACTGATTAGTTAATTAATACAATAACTTGAAAATTCACTATTTTAATAACCTTCTAAACACGTCTAAAAATAATTAAATGCCACTTTGCAGACAAATTAATTGATAAAACTATCTATCTATCTATCAGTGCAACTTTCAGTTAAAAGTTTGTACAAATAAATATATTCTATATGTTACTCTTTTCAAAGAATGTTTGATCTAATAGCTTCTAAAGACAGAATCTTGTTTGATTTCCTCATTGTTTAATACCTAAAAGAACAGTCTGAAAAAGACAAAAGATATATTAGTTTGCTTAGCTACTTAGCATTAGAAGACTCAGTATTTTGTGAATTACAGAACAAGATTCAGTTTAAAGGATGAAATCTTTTTTTTTTCCCACCGATTGCCTCCCTGCTTGGAAATACTAAGCAGCCTCAAAGTCCCAAGGAGTTTTAAGAACTTTAAGTCAGTGTTAAACATCTTAAGTGTTCAGTATATTTACACATTCAAAGCCCAGATATTTAATGATTTTTATAACAAATCTTATCTACATTGTGGTATATAATGACCTGAATTACAGAGAAAACCAACAAAGAAAGAAAAATAGGACTGCCTTTGCCCCTGTATCCCTTGCATCTGTGCATGGCCTCCTCATATGCTGGGATTCGAAGTATGTGGCTCTATGACACTTTGCACCCTTTATCGTTCCTTGTGCATTTGGCTAGTAGACATTTAGATGCTCAGATATCAGTGCAGGGCAGAAAACTTTCCTGAATATATTTCTATAATTGTTTGTATACATAAGGTCATGGTATCTACAGATTTGGGGAAATAATTATTAAATGCTAAGGCACAGCAGCTAGGAATAGCTAGGGAATGTTCAAGGTCATGGCTGCTGAAATAATTTCTTGTACACTAGAAACAGTATTCAGTCACTTCTGAAAGAACAAAAGATAAAACATCTCTTGCAGTTTTACATCACTTTCATGGTTTTTCTTTTGAAAAGAAGTGCTACCTATACTCCAGACTCCTTCCAGTCAATCAGAATGCAGAATTCTTTTTCAGAAATACTTTTTTTTTTCTACAAGAAAGCCATATTCCCCGAGAAATCATTTGTTAACAGCAGTTGAGCTTTGCTAGTCCACTTTGCCAGTCTGAGGTGAATCCAAAAGCAGTTATGGTTTGAACATAATTTTGAAGTGTACAAATAACTGTTTTTAAAGTCAGTATTCTCACTGTAGTTTATATTTAAGGTTTTATAACTGAGGTGGTATATTAAGAAAAGGTTGTAGTTAAAACTCTGCAATGGAAAATGTACCCCAAGTCAGAAGGCAGGACCCACTCTATCAAGTTATAATTAAGCAATAATCTCACGAAACGCAGTCATTACCAGAATTTAATGACTACTTTGTTGGTTAACAGCTCAACGTGAAGTTGAAGATTGTTAACACTCTATGAAACTTCTCGTTAAGTGTGCTAAGTTTTTATTTAAACACACTTGGATCGCAGCTGGAAAGCTGTGGGGGGAATCAGGCCTTCCCAAGTGGCTAATGACCAATTTTTTTCCATCACTCAGAACACAGGGCACATTCCTTTATGTTTACATAATAACTGTTAACTACAGATGGCTGGTGCCACCCGATTTTGGTACTTTGTGTGACCTTAGCCATCCACTGTATCTCTTGATTTTCTTTTACTGCTGAGATTTTGTGGAATAAGAGAAGTTTATCTTAGAGCCTTTTGGAGAATCCAGACAAGAAGACATAGTAATTACCACAGAAATTATTAGTAACCCAAAAATTGTAAGTACCTTTCCAAATCCCATGACAACCTCTGCTGAATCAGATTTATTCTGATGGGCCAGAAAGGGAATCATTTTACCTTGTCAGGTGGGAGGCCTGGGAATTGGTCTTACGAAGTCTACTGAGACAATTCAGCCTAGGGACATTAGCTGGAAAACAAAGTCATACCTCTGAGTTAACAGCAATTTTTCTTCAGAACTGCCTGTGACAAGCAGCCATTTTCCTTTGTTTCATGCACTAGCAGAGATGCTGCTGTGTTTATGGTTAATAATAACTTTCTGGACAGGTAGTAACATTTCCACTGCAACTGAAGAACCCTTAAATTATTGGCACAGGTCAGACTTGCTTAAAAGCAGCAAAGAGAGAGAGTAACTGTCATGATGTTGTATATGCATTTGTTGACTTTGTTGAAATGCCCACAACAGTCATGGAGTCAGACAAATTCCGCCTAATCAACCCGATAACTTATTATCAAAAGGATCTATTTCTTTGTCACGTCTGTCAGGGTAATCCGGAATTCATTATCATATTAATGTCCTGACTGGGCTCCTCTGGACCTCTGAGTTTTGTTTGTTGAAGAGCTTCCTGGGGCGTTTGGAGAAACAAAGCGCACTCTCTGGAACATGAGGCGTACAGATGGGCCCAGGCTCTTTGTTCCTCTCTGCCTGGGAGGCTGTTATGGGAAGCAGCCAACCTGCAGTCTGTCACAGTGAACATTGTCAAGTCATTGTGTACTTTTAATTGTTACTATGTACATGGAATCTGAAAGGTCGCTCTGGATATATAGTACAAGTGCACAGAGCCCTTTGCCAGACCAAACAGCTGTCCTGTGGTGTTCCCATATTCAGCTCCAGTCACCTTTCCCTCATTGAAGGATCCTTCTGACAGAGCAATTAAAACATACGATTTATTACTAAACAGTCAATAAGGAAATCTTAGAAGTGCACTCTTTCACCACTTCACTGTTTCCCATGTGGCTGTCTTAACAGGTCCTTTTATATTTAAGCAATTATTTCTGCCCCAATGATATTACAGACCCGGCAAGATTAATTAAAGAGCCGACAGGAAAGTACAATAACAACCTCAAAATACAATCAGAGAGGTCAAATTGTATACCAAATTCTGCACTTAGACACTTCTAGATAAAATAAAACTCCCTAAATTTGGCTGGCCTGAAAGAGATGAACTACATTCTTTTCTTTATTGAAGATACATGAATATTTCTTTAGAAGACTTGTGTAGCTTCTCATTTTTATCCGCAACATAAAAGAATTAGTCCTAAAGGAAAACGTAATTGTATATGGTGTGAATAATCCTTGGCTGTAGAAGTGCTACTCACCAGGGAGTCTACAAACCATGTTAAGTTTAGATATGCTAATATTTGTTTTCCCATCCTGCACCTCAACTTTTGTTTAGAAAAATATGAATGCTTGCTAACTACAGCTGAACACTAACAGGATGGTGTTTCTAAATCTTTGTAAAGTAAATGAGGTTTCTCAATATTTTTATACATACAAATTCAATAATTAATAAATACTTAAAAATTATTAGGTTTAAGACAAAAATAAAGAGATTTCTAGTTCCTGCCTACTCTGCTTATCCCAGATGGGCAAAATACGAGAAAGCCATACAAAAGCTGTTGTGAAGAACATGGTTGTTCCCATACAACTGTCCTATATTAAAACTTGCTAATGGATAATTTCCATGTTGTATATATGTAAAAAGTAATAAATATGTATGTAAAGCGTATTTATACATGTGTGTATATGGGGAAAATACTATATTTAATGTCCTTAAAAATAGAATTTAACACTAAAAAGTCAGAGATAATGAACATGAATAAACTTTAATCCATCTTCTAAAGTATTATATAGGGAGTTCTTCATGATTAACACAATGATTTGTAATTCTGAGGGCCTTGCACGCCTGAAAATGTACCTCTAGTTGTATACTGAAATGGGTATTTAATTTGGTACTGGTTTCCAACTCTTTTGGGGGAGTGGGCTCCTTTTCCTCTTTTCTTTCCCTTTTTGTTTGTGGGTTTTTTTCTGATGTTTTTTCTTGCTTTTGTTCTCTGTTCCTTCTTCTTAGAGAATCACAGAATGACAAAATCACAGAATGGAAAGGTTGGAAGGGACCACAGTGGGTCATCTAGTCCAACCTTACTGCTTACATAGGGTCATCCTAGACCACATTGCACAGAATTATCCTTATCTTATCTTTACTTCCTCCCTTTTATTTTCCTTTAATATGAAACACCAAAAAAAACTAGTTTAGTATTGTAACAACATATGATAATGAAAATAACCTTCAGAATTTTCCAATAGCCATTTCAGAAATCCATTTATGACAATGAGATATATTTTCATGATACTATTGTCATTTTTGTTATTAGTATTATTGTTATTCTTCAGTGCTTCCTAATGATCCTATGTATAGAAATGAAAACAGTGAGACTTATACAATTCGAGAAATTTATTATGATGAAAGCCTTTCCACCTAACATTACTAACTGCATTTCTCAGTCACTCTTTTTCTACACAAATAGTAACATACATTTATTATTTGTTCAGGTGTAGTAGTAACAACTCAGCTTCCTACATCTCCTGTACCAGTTGGATGAAGATCACTAGCAGATCACCTCACCCTGCAAATTCTTTTCATTGCCCTGGAAAAGTCTGAAAACCCTTGCTTTCCTGGCTCCAGATTTAAACCAATTGTTCTGTTACTCAGATCACTGTGGGTAACTGTGGCAGTTTGAGCCACATTAGAAATCCAAAATCCAATTTCCAGGCTTTCCCACCCCTTCCCACAATTTATCCTAACACCGAAGAGAAAACTTTCAGGCCAGAGGCTTCTATAGGAGTAGGGGAAGTATTTACCTTTATTAACACAAATAAATATACTGTACAAACTAAAAGCAACTATATATATATATTACACTTCTATCAGCCCCTTCGAAGCTTCTCCTTTTAACTTTAGTCCAGGAAAAGCCTTTTCAGGCTGATAAGTAACCAGTGTATCTCGTGTGGGAGTGTTCGGGGACCCAAACACTCCCTGCTCACCAAGCTCCAGTTGTTTGTGGAAATCCTTCCTTCCACCTGAAGTCCAAGAAGGTAGCTCTGAGTCCTTTCCTCCTTGGTCCTGTGTCATTTCTGCTGTGTGATCTCTCTGTCTTGGTCTCATACCTCGGTTCGCTGCTGCTGTAGTGTAGCTTATCACAGTAGGCATTTGGAATCTTCATTCCTCCAAGTCAGTTTTCAGCTGCCCCCAGTGAGTAAATCCTTGTTGAAGTTGACAAACCTAGGTCTTAGTCCATGGGAGACCATACTCAGTGGAAATAAGACATTTCCCTTCCTTGAAAAGTTCTTCATAGACCTAAATCATTTTTTTTTTTCAGAATATATTTTGTATCAGTCTACAACCCTTTCAGATCACCTATTTTTTTTCAGAGAATTGATAAAAGTCAATAATGGACAATTATAATATCTAGAATTATACCCAGTATGGTAGCCTGCTATAGCTTACCATAGCCTTAAATTCACATTGTGACTGCCCTGCTGTTGACAGTTCATAACTGTGGTGTTCTTCAACATTTCTTTATGTGAGGCTTTTTTTATTTTAAGTAACTCTACAAATAGCGAACATTAGAAGACAGCTACCAGGAGATCAGCACCAGTACTGCTGATGTGCTGTACTGCTTCATGACAGGATGTGAGTATGCAGGAGGGATCCTGGGGTGCACTGCTGACCACAGGCTGCCCCAGGTGTCCTCTACTTCTCCCCTTTGCCTGTCCCCAGTAGGAAGTGGTGCTAACACAGCCCTCCTCTGAGCCAATCTGGGCGGGCAGACACGATGCCGAAAAGAAAGAAGGGAATATTTTTGTCAGTTTACTCCACTGACCCAACCCTCCGGGGAGTTGGATGAGCACCACTGCCAGGACAAGAGAGTAGAAAGGCACACATAGCCAGGGCCGTGAGGAAAGGCAGGGAAGAGGGAAGATTGTCTGGTGGCAGTTAGCTGTCAGATCAGATTAGCTGTATCATAAAATAGTGTGTTATGGCACAGCTCCAACATAAACCCAAGGCCGAAACACTTGAGTGGGATGAGGAAGCTTATTTGTATGCTTCTGTATTCGAGACATGATTCCACTGTGCAGTGGATTAGTGAGCTGATCTATGCAAAAATAAATATAAAGCAAATGAAAACAAAATGAACAAAAAGGATTATTATTTTGAATACTTTGTGTTTTGGACCCATTTTGCACCACTACACGCAGTATCATTATGCCACAAGGGACAGAAAGATGGGGATAGGGATGTCTTCAACCAGTGCTGATACACAAAATCCATTACTGTAAAACTAAAGTCCAAGTACATTTGCCCTTATAACTAAACAACGGTTTGGTTCCCTGATTAGGAATGTCAATCATGCCGCCATGAGTATATTTCTGTGGTGATTATTGCATCTAGGAATAGCTCACTTTATCTAAAATTATACTATAACTGAAAAACAATTCATGAAATGGGATGAATTTCTTAAGTTCACTTCTAAATCACTTCTAAAACAATTTCAGTTGAGAATGAAGCACTTGTTTGAACAGTGATGGATGCTGACTGAATTTTCTTAATTCACTGACTGAAAGATAGTTACCTGCATGCATATACTGTAACTCAATAGCACAGACACCATTTCATAATTTATATTAATTTATATGATGTGAAAGCCAATATTATTAGGTAACTAAAATAATTGTACAAATATCGCCCATTATAATATAATTGTAAGAGTCTACATAAAATAGATTTTTTTTCTTTCTCATTCTTACTCTGATTTTTATAAATAAGGTCCCAAATTAATCCAAAATTAACAATCTCACAAGTATATAAGAAGTTCATAAACAATACATTTGTCTCAAAACTAGAGGAATCATAAAATAAATAAGCAATAAGTAGAGAATATGTTGTAACATTTTTGTAACACTGATGCACACATGCGTTAGCAAAGAACTTAATGACCATTTTACTCTAGTGGTGTGGCTTTTGACACCTGAAAATCCATCAGAAAACAGCCTTTCCTCAAATTTTTTGCATCTGTTTAGAAGTGTCTTAGAAGTGTCTGAAGCCACTATTTCTTGAGCTTACAAAATATATGTTGATTTTTGTCCCTGTTCATTAACCTGAGGTTTAACTATTCCTCTTTGGAAAAGCATCCAGCTTGTCTTGCTATCAATGCTATTACTTCAGTTCCACTGTTTTTCTCTTCATTATTGCAAATCTTCTATATTACAAATCTTCATTTTCCTTTGTATATTCTCCTGAAAATGTAGTTTGATTTTTTCCCCCTTCACAAATACTACCCATCAAAAGTTGTCATCCCTCTGTTTTAGCTTTTTAACTTCCCACAAACAGAGCTGGATAACCTTCCACATGTACATCTGCCTAACATGGCATTGATGTTGTTGACACAGTGAGGACAGGGACAGTCAGTGGTGTTCCTGCCTGGAACAAAGAGAGGAAAGGCAGACACAAACTAGGCTGAACATCAACTTCTGGGAAAAATTTAATTTTCAAGGAAGCAGAAGAAGAGAGGGACCTCTGTATTTTGCTGTGCAAAGGGAGGGCAAAGAACCCATTTCTGACTAGCTAAGACTGAATGGTAAAGAATAGACAATATAATGTATATTTTCCATTTAAATATTCCTCATGCAAATATTGAGGAGAAATGGAAAATCCCCAACACATGAACAGTGAGCTCTGAAGCTACTTTCCTGTATTTTTCTGTTGTCAAATTAGCCTCTTGGACTTTTGTTTCTAAGACTTTGTAATGGAGTATATTAAAAAATTAGAAGGGAGGCTTTATGTTGTTAGCATATAGATGGTTGTATTTTTATTCTAAACCATGTTATAGATCCACAGTGAAATTACGTGAAAATTAGAGGAATTAGGTAAAATAAATAAATTATTAATGTATATACATACATATTTCCAGTTAAAAGTTAAAAACCAGACTTAATAATGCAAAAAAAGCCAAGGTCAATACATGGTATACAAATAAACCA
>NW_016690220.1:3771878-3901642 GCF_001604755.1 Lepidothrix coronata | reverse complement strand
AAAAAAAAAAGGGGAAGAAAAAGTAGATAGATATAAAGACAGAGAGAGAGAGAGAAAGAGTGGGGGGAGATGGAGAGAGCGGAAATTTTCAGTGGACAAAATATATCAATTAAAAATTAGGTTAAAAATAGTCTTTCATGTGCAGTGGATGTCCCTGAGCTACATTAACATTGCTGTGAGCATGTTGCACTAGTCAGTTCATTGCCTGAGGAAAGTTTGCGGGCAAAATTCATCTGCACAGCTAGCACACTTGAAAGACTCAGGCACAGGGCTGTGTTCATGGACTGGCAACAACAAAACACCTGCTTGAAGTTGAGACAGAATAGCAAACTGGATGGAATTCAAAAGAATCGGATGATAATCACACCCTGATTAACAGAAAAGTGAATTACTGTAGTCCTTTGTCAATAGCTGGCCTATTTGCATACTATCTTGCAATGCCCAACAGGTTAGAACTTTTTAGTTACACATGGTCAAACATTAAAAAATGGAAGGAAAAAACTTTATGCCTGTGCAACTCAGACACATTTCATGCATATTGTGCGTGTTACATCTTTTTAATACTATCTAGTCTGATATTGGCAAGTGTACAGATAACTCCACCCACTCTCTTTCCTCCTTTTCCCATTTCCCCCACCTTCCAAATATACCAGGCAAACAACAAACACAGACTGTAATTTTGTTTGGCACAAGTGTTTTTAATATATTTGACAGCAAACAACTGTATATTAAACCAATTTGTTTCAGCAGATGAAAGTGAGTAATTTTTGATTCAGTCCATTAGAGCTGCTCTTGGCTATGTGAACTTTTTGAGGTTTATCAGCAAAAAAACCCTGTAACAAACTACAATGCCAGAACATAAAACATGGAATGTACTACCTTAATTTCATACTGGATGCCTTTTGTTTCATAATTGAGTTTTCTGTGCATAATCTGGGTTTTATTTTAGATCAGTTTCAAAACTAAATGTTGTCATGATAAAATGAGCACCTCTGTATTCATATCTTTACATTGCTAATAAGGTAGGGAGGCATGTCAAAATGGAATTAGAAAATATAATAAAGCCAAATTACTACTGCTGCTTGTTGTTTTCCTTTATGTTATAAATTTAATATTGCTACATAGGTATTTATTAAAAAATATCTTCTATTACTGCAGTATAAGCAAAGTCCTGCTGGACCACATCTTCCATTTATTCAAAGAATAGGCAAAGCGCAGATTGACAGTGCTGTATATAACACCTTCACTTTCCCTGGCAATATCTCTCCTTTGTAGGAAAGAGTATGAGAGGAAGTGACCTCATGGGATCATTTCCCTACTGTAGTTGAGTTCAAATATGTCATTGCAAATATTTCTATCGTGTTCTTAAAAATGTTCACAGCTAAAGACTATAGTCAAGAAGATATTTTCAAAAAAACACATAAATCTCCATTATTTCAATTTAAATGTAAGAACACTTTCATTGCACCTATGACTTCTTATGCTCCTCCATCTTGGACAAGGAAAAGAGATTATACTATTTCTCATTGCAATAACCTTCCATTTGTTAGAAAATTGCTGATTTGTCTCCACTTTCTTCTACAGCTTGATGAAGACTGGGTACTTCATTCTTACCCCATTGATAATGCTTTCTAAGCCTCTGAATTCCATGTTTCTCTCTTGCATATGATCTCAAACTGGTCCTCTGAGGGTTTAAAGGTAATACAACAGAAGGATGTCTGATAGGTTTCTCGTTCCCCTTTCTTGTTTACCAGTGGTATAAACATTGTAATTCTGAATTTAGTCTAACATGTCTTGTAATCTCTTTCTGCAAAATTTTCACATGACCAGTTTTCCCCCTTTACTAGTTTTACAATGGATAACTACCTCCCTTGTATAAATATGAATTTATTCCTTTTTTTTGCATACAGTTTTTCTAGTGTTTCAAGACAATTTTACATTTTCTTCCTGCTTTCTGAAGCTTTTCGGTTGTGTTACTTCCCACTAACTTACTAAACATTCCATCATCTATGTCACAAAAGGAAATCTTGAACAGGACAACAAGAGATGATATGTTTGGTTTTATCACTGAAGGCTAACTTTAATAGCCTTTTTTTTGCTGATAGTGTAACATTTTTTTAAAAACCACGTCTTTCTAGCTGGCTTAGGAAAATGCCATGGACACAACATTAAAAGATTTCTAGTATAAAAAATATATCTACTACTTCTGCTTTGTCCACAGGGCCTACTACTCTATAATAGAAGGAAATTATTTGCTAATGCCAAATCCATGCTGGCTGATACTCAGTTTTCCATTACCTTCCAGGATACAAATAGTCTGTTGGATCATATGATTGGTTGAGTAGTTTTCTGAGCACTGAAATCAAACTACTTGATCTGTAATTCTCTTGTACCTCCTTTTAGAGTACCTATCTCATTGTAGAGATGGGCAGACTACCTGCACTGTTCCAGTCTTCAGTATCGCTCCCACCTTTTATGTTCTCAGAGATCATTGCTAACAGCTCTCAAATTACTGTCGTATCTGACTACCCTAAGTATTCTCTATTCCTGTCTAAGTTTGGTATTGTAGTCTTAGATTGTTTGGGTTTTTTTAATTAACTGTGCTTTATAAATGGCCACTCTGATTCCAGATTACGTTTTTAAGGGAGATTGAAGCTAAGGTTCATACATCATATAGGAACATATGTTGTCCCTATTATGTTTCCTTTCCTCTTGGTCAACATTTTAGATGATCTTATATTATATACAACCATCACAATCCTAAATATAACTTACTATTTTTTTTTGTTCTTTAGTTTTTGGATTTTACATAAATTTTGCATTCACTCTTAGCAAACTGACATTTCCATTTCCTGCATACTGCATTACTATCTTTGAGATCAATAAAGTACTCGTAATTTAATCCCCTTAAACTCTTCACCACATTTCTGGTTTTTATCCACACTAATACAATTTTTAGTTGCGTCATTAGTAACAATTAAAAAAGATTAAATATTCTTAAATGCTTGGGTTTTTTTCCTTAAACTTGTTTCCCATAGGCAATTCTTTGAAGACACACTGAATTTACAGAAGATTTTCTTCTTGGTGTTCACATTTTCTTACACTGATTTCCAACATGATGTTTCTCTCTTTTTCCGTCTGTCTCCCTCCCTACTACTCTCCTTCCTTTCCCTTAGAATCATGACTGTATTCATTTTATGGTCACTCTAGCTCAAGTTGCCCTCTGCCTATTCTCAGCCATCTTCTTCAACTAATTAGAATAAGATCTGGAATCTCTAGTAGTTTTCCTCAAAATATCAAAATATACTCCAAGAACTGTTTTGGCAATCTGTGTTATGATCCTCAAACGGCACATGCACACACATTATTCCTCCATCCACAAATATTAATCTACTCCACAGTGTAACAATTTCAACATGAGACCACCAGAATCTTGCCTTGCAGTGTAGTGGTTCTTGTAAGTTCATAGGAAAGTGCTTCATAGTCCTCACGATGGGAGGAAGCTCATTCAAGTTCTTTTTCACACTCTGGTGAGCACTCTAATCATCCTGACATCTGATCAGTGGTCAATCTCAAACAAATTCGATGCTGTGATACCCAGTAGTATAACCCTATAACCTCCCGTATCCTTTATAATGTTAACATAAGATGCATGTTTTCTCTATTAAATATGTAATTATTTATTGAGTCATGACATTTGCTGCCTCATATGCTTTTCCTAGAACACTATTAGTCTTTGAATGGAAATTAAAAATTCTGGAAGCTTTTCTGGGCGATAGACTTGCTTTCTATTCCCCTGCAGTGTTAGAACATGCTCATTTGTTGGAGAATACACAACTTTATTCCTTATATTCAGAAGAACTTTTGCCAGCTTAATTTGAAAACAGACCATGAGAAAGTAAAGTTTGAATTCTGATAGAGAAGTATATGGTTTTGTGATGTTGAAAGTCACAAATATTATAGATAACAAATCGGTATCCAGTAGAGTAGTATTCCATTACAGTGCTTTCAAAAAGACTAAGATATCCAAGTGTGACTTAAAAGGAGTTAAGGGGTCTAAATACCTTTAAAAGCCTTGCCTTATCTATAGTCATGGATCATATCCTTTTCATTAACCTCCATTCTATCAATCTATCTGTTCTGATCTCTCAAGAAGTACTCTCTAGTTTCCACTGAATCAGTTGTACTTCATCTTGGTGTTAGAATGGAAAAATCAAGAACTAGAATGGAAAAATCAAGTGCATCACTTTTCAGTTTAACTGCTAAATGTATCAGCTCTTTACTGTAGTATCTATCAAATCACTATTAAAAGATTTCCATGAAATTCAGAAAAAAAAATAAAGTCCAGTTACTCTGATGCATGGTAAAAACTGATTGACTATATTTTTTCAAATGTCTGAGATTTCTTCTTTATTTTTTCCAGCCATATTAGGGATTAATAGAATGCTGTCACAAAGAAGGTAGAAATCCATTATTTTTCATTTTTGTTTTGACAATACTTTTCTGATGATTAGAATTTTTCATATGATGTAGAACAATCTCATCAGAAAATAGCTTAAACCAAAGCCTTTTTTTTCAGATATTACTCTGCAGTATCAGTTTCAGAGCTCAACCAAAGCTTCTAAACAGCTTAAATGGGAAGTGTTGCTTGAGAACATGGGCAAGTGAACATGGCACAGGAAAAGGAAGTCAAAGATGAGCGTCACACTTTATGACTAAATGCAGAAATTGCTCACGCTTCATAATTTGGGGAAGTGGGTTGTTAAAGAAAGGTTGTAAGGAAAAGATATTAATAAAGTGTTGGTGCCTCCTACTGCATAGCCATTAATGTAACACTGACATCATTTAATGTCATTAAATGTCATTTGATTTGATGCCATTACTACAGCATTTAATAATGGGTTGGAGGAGATAAAAGATGTATCTACAAATCTGTGTTGCTTCAGTGGTAAGATGATCAAAGGAAAGGGTGCTTGGAAATACCTAGTAGATATGCCAGTGTTGTTATATTGATTGCAGAGAACTGTGTTTTGAAAATTAACATATGAGGTGGTTTGAAATCAATGGCATTGCACTGTGACATAGATTTCCAGACCAGTTACATAGGCTCAGCAGAAATATCTGTACCATATCACATTGGCTCTCCAACATGCAGCAAACCCATCAGGTATCCAGCTATTGTCTTTGTATTGCCATTATAGATTGTATTTATAAAACAAAAGGTCATAATATTTCTTATTTTGAGATGAATGCTGCAAAAATAGCTCTAAAGAACTTGCAAAAGTTACAATTTTGCAGCATTTGTTTAACTCTCTCTAGCTCTTGGCCTATGTTATTTCATTTTTAGGAACTAAAGTTACAATTTTCATTACCTATTGGTGCCTTCTCCACAAGTTTTCTGCAATTTTTTAAACAAAATAAAACAAAACCGGTTTTTAGAGTAAGCCATGGTTTGAATGCCTACTTCTGATTAGCTCCAAAATAAGATTTTTCTCCTCACTGACCAATTCAGCTAATTAATATTGCTTTCCTTCACCTCATTCTGGAGCTTGTGGAGCAACTGAGAGGCAGTCAAGTGTGTCTAAAATTTATCATATTTATTGATAAAAACTTTTTTAATAAAATGCAGTACTGAAACACCTATGTGCAAAAATATGCCTCGGGTGAAGAGGAGCTTCTCTTTCTTCAGGAACTCATTCAGGAGCTGAACCACTGCTACAATACAACCTTGTTCTCCATCTATGTTTTGTAACGTAGCATTTTTGCCCCATCCCTGGAAGTGTTGAAGGCCAGGTTAGATGAGGCCCTGGGCAACCTGATCTAATGGGTGGCATCCCTGCCTCTGGCAAGGCTGTTGGAACTAGATGAACTTTAAGGTCACTTCCAACCCAAACCATTCTGTGATTCTATGACTACTGATAGCCATACAAAACCAAGACAGCAGACAATTCTGGAATAAACACAGCTACTGTGGGACTTCTAAGAGATAGTACTATCGATATTACAACAGGCGCTGTTACCGACCTTTGCAAGACCTAGAGATGAAGATACCCGTACACACTGTGATATGCACTCTCTTGTAGCCATCTCACAGTATTGTTTCCAGATTGCTTTCCTGACCTGATTTAATCCCAGCAAATATCAAGACTCAAGTATTCGTGTGAGCTGGCTTGCTTTGCAACATCTAGTATCGGATTTTACTTGGAACTGTGGCTGTGCTTATTCGAATGGGTTGAAATTATCCTAATGGATGTGAGCTCTACTACTGGCATTATCAGATTCCTGTGTACACTACTTTTCCATCACTCGAAGCTGTGAAACAAAATTTTCAACTGATCGTCTTTTCCTTAACTTCATAAAAGTCACATATGTAGATATTTGGGTCATACAACACATTACCTTGTGCCTGTTAATTAAAAATTGTTACTGCTCATTCCAGATTTCACCTATCCTTCCACATTTTAAGTATTCTGGCTTGGAGAGGGAGTGATAGTCTAACCATGAAAACTAAGATGCTCAAGGCACTGGCCATGGACATTGTTCAGATAGCGCAGCTGATATGAACACTTATGTATCTGAATTTTATTTACTATTGGACTGTTAGGCACCCTAACCCTTGTGAACTTCCTTCTTTTTCTACAATATCTACAGGGGGTAACTCCTCTGAAGTCCTTGAGTCAGTCTGAGTTTGCAGACATCTGTGTACTGCCTTGTCAAATTGAAGTTCAAGATCAATTTCATAGAGTACGGAGTGAATTTTGTCCACACTTTTGAAGAGCCAGGCCCATTTTCTTACAGGACCCATGCCCAGAGACACAGATGCAGAGGCATTTAAGGATAGTGGAATATCAAGGAAATGGGGCTTCAGAAAAGACTGTACAGGGAATGTAAAGTCTGACATGGAAGTGAAATTCTACCATCTTCGTCCCCATACCAGAGGCCACAGCAGAAACCACTTCCTACCACAACAAATATTCCACCATGTCAACGATACATGTCTTATGTCGGATTTCTGGATTACTGTAGCCACATAAACACAGAACCTGAATTTCTCTGACATAAGGTAGACTTCTACCTCATCTATGTGCAGTCTGATAACTCATTTATTTGCTTCCCCACCTGTACTCACTAACACAGAAAGATTTGAAATGTTCTTACACATTCTTTTGGAATAACCCCAGAAGAGAATAAATTAATAGCTTCACTTTTAAGTGACTCGTATTTCTATACTATTACAGATTAATTTCTTAAAAGCTGTGAAATAATCTTCTTCCTCAGCAGATATTCAATGTAACTAGTATTCAAATCTGTGTGTTGGACTCCTGTTGGTTCACTAGCCACAATTAAATGCATTTTGTTGATAACTCAGCATGCATAAAAAGCTCAGAATTACAACTGTGACACCTATGAAAATGTACACAGGCGTATGAGAGCCTACAGCAGTTGCATATTAATGGAGTACAGGTGCATGTATGTCTGAACTCTAGCATGGACATGAATCCAGTTCCATATCAAGCCATTCATTGCCCCTCTGAGTCCAAAAGCTTCCCTGTTTTTTTCCTCCTGCAGCTGCTTGTCTAGTTAAAGATAATCTCTATCCAGGTTTCTGTTATTCAGAAAGGTATCTGGAAAATCAAATGTGAGTTTTGGAGAATATCTAGTTGTTCAGCAAAGATGGCAGTCAGGATTCTCTAACCTGTTACAGAATTTTTTGATGACTTTCTCTACTGTAAGAAAGGTATATCCAGCTATTTTAGAGCTCGTACCATATGCTTTCCAGTCATAATACTCTTTTTGGAAACAGTTATGAGAATAATGGAGAAATGCATGAAAAATTTATGTATTCAGTGCAAATCACTGTATGAGAATTATTCACTTGAATGAAGAAAATACACTCATTTAATTTATTTGATTATATTCAAACTAAATTTACGCTGTGAAGTTCCATCTATTTATGCCATGACTGAATTCTGACCTTTCCACGGGAAAACATTTCAGCAGTCCAAGTAACCATAGGAATTTCCTGTCATCACATAGCAATAAAGTACAAATAGTGCTGTGGAAATTTCTTCTTCCTTAGTATGGTCATATTCACAAGAATGCAAGAGTCCAAAATCTGTCACTACACATCTTTGCTAACTTTTGAGTTATGTCTTGACATCTGAGCCAAGAATAAACTCTTTTAACTAATCAATTAGCAAAAAGAACTCTTTTTTTTTTTTTTGGACAAATGTAGTGCATAGGAGCTATGCAGATAGTTTCTCAGTTCTGAGGTAGTGTGGAAAGTGAGTTCATTCTTGACACTTGTTATTCTAGACGTGAAAAACTCTTAAGTTAACAACCAAAATGAATCAAAGTAGTATGGAGTGGCCCACAGATGTAATATTTCACAAGGAATCTAATTGTTTTTCATTCTAATCTCTGTAGAAGAAGATACGCTTAAGAATGCAGACAGTAGCACCACATCATCACAAAAAAAAGAGTCAAGTAAACCGGAATTTTTTCCTTCAGATCAATCCACGCAATAGTCCATTCACACAATTGAAAAGAAAAAATAACTGTAAAGAAGAATAGGAATCACTCCTGCCAGGAAAAGTAGTGCTTTCACTTAATTTCCTTATTGTTAGTCCTGCAGCAGGGGAAATTTTATATTAATTTATTTCACAGTTAATATTCAGGTAGTTGGAAAAGATGCCACTTGGCCACCAGTACATACCTTTCACTTACAAAGAAAGTATTCAAAACGAAAACTAGTTAGTCACCTTTTTTCCTGAAGGAACTAAATTAAACAACAACAATAACAACAAAAATAGAAGTAAACCAACCTGGTTCTTCTGGGATTTATAGAAATAAATAATTAAACTTTTTTTTCCCTGTTATTTAAAATGTTACCTAGTTATTTCCTTAAGAACTTTGTGCATCTAGTATTTGATTTTCACTTTTGTTTTATTTGACTTTAGGAAGCACTAAACAGTCTAGGAAGAAAATCTTTTAAAAGAAATATTTATACTCAAACTTTAGAAGATAAAGACAATAGAAAGTGCAAAAATCAACTCAAATATCTTCAGAAATAATTTAATTCTCATGTCACTGCTGACTGACAGCTCTAATAAATTCCTACATTTTAAGCAGACTTACATTTCACATGCATTTGCTCTCCACTGCTGAGCAGAGTGGAACATCTATTGTCAAATGCATAAAATAACATTAGAAATGCAAACTTAATGTAGTCAATGGTAATGTGTTATTTAAAACTTATGAGCCTGAATAAGGGCTTATTTTCTCTAAATTGAAATTTATAGTTTCATTTTAAAGTGCTAACTTGAATATTGATAGGCTTTAGGCATGCTGTTATAAAACAGGAAAGAAAAACAAAGCAAGGAACTATGAGGCATAAAGCTGCTATTATGGTAATATATGGAAACTAATATAAAAACTGGATCCTAGTTACCTGTACTAATAGAAAAAAAACATACAGGAGAATTTGTGCAACCGGTATAGGGAAGTCATACTTTCCTGCAATATATGTCAAATCTAGGTTTAGAATCACAATCTTTAAACACAGATGGCTAGAGAATAATTTTGAAATAGCACCAAAGGAGGTGATAGTTTCATCTTTCCTTTTCAAGCTTTTTTTTAGTTATTTTTTTCTCCAGGCCCACTCTGATCAGTGAAAATAAATAACTAAGAAAGCATTTCTCAGTTGCTTTCTGGAACCAAATTTTCTTGATACTGCATGGTTATACTATACATGGCTATAGGAAAGATAATTAAATTTACATTAAAAATAAATTTCCTTTAATTTCAAAATAAGTATTACCTCTCTACCATATCTTGATTTTAACGATAGTCTAAATCACTGAAGTTTTTTTTCACCTCATTTATTCAAACATATTATTGAGCCATATATACATCACAAATAATGTAGTATAGCTCAGAGCTTACAGAAAATCTTACTTGAAAGTCTGTAGCACTTATCATCTCTTGATGCAAAAGTTTTAAAAAGCAGTAAATAGCTTATAAAATACCCTTAGAAGAAGTGTTTATGATGATTAAGAAAATTTGCTTAGGAGTTACCTAATTTTTCTGGTCAATTGCTGAATTAAGAACAGAATTCAGTCTTCCAAATCCAATGCATGTGATTCGGTCCTGCAGGTCTGATTCTTCACACTAAACATGCTAACCTCCAATATTGAAAGATGTCGATTTCATGAAATACAGGTAAGGACTCAGTAGAAAAACATATTTTTAAACAGCACAGACCAAACAAAACCAATTACAGAATCACAGAATATCTTGGGTTGGAAGGGACCTTAGAGATCCGCTAGTTCCAACACTCGTGCCATGGACAGGAACATGCTCTACTAGACCAGGTTGCTCAGGGCCCCTCCAACCTGATCCAACACTTCCAAGGATGGGGCATCCACAGCTTTTCTGGGCAAATTGTGCCAGCATCTCACCTGACCTTCTTCCTAAATCAAGTCTATTTCTTAATTATGACTTGGATGTAGCTAGGTATCAGGGCTGTGCCTATATGCCCACTCAGTCCACTTGAATCATTAATTCAGTCACCCATATAGGTGAGATATAAGTTGCCTGTAGAGGTGAGATAAATATATTGGGTTTCACCTGGGAATCAATTTGAAACTAGATGATAGGCAGAACTTTCTCAATTAGTTATTCTACTGTTACATAAACCCAGGTGGTAATTTTTGGTCAGTTCTCAAAATTCCTCAAGGCAGCTCCTGCTGTTTCATATCTGATTAGTATCCTTAAATGTGTTGATTATCAGTGTGGGTGGAATATTCCAAAGGCTGATCTCTGTGACTTCTGCTCTGAAAGTGCGCACATATAAGACATGAGAAACTAAATCTTCAGTAGAAGCTCTTGTTGCATGAACAGCATCTACAACATTCCTTTCCATGCAGTTAAGATATTTAACAGATGTTTTGTACAGTTAAGGCTATATGCAAACATAGGATTGTAGCCAGTTGAGTAAATACAATAATTTTAGGTACTCTTCCAATCCAGCTAAAAATGCTGATGCAAGAACTGTTGCAATGGAGACTCCTTTTGCCACAGGACAGCTATCAAATATCCTGTTCAGGAGATTTGGTTCCTTACGAACATTACCCTATACCTATAAGGTATTACCTATTACCCTATAAGGCTTATCATCTACTGCCTGTCGTCTACTATTCTAGAAACACATATTAAGATAGAAGGTATCTGAATATCTTTAAAAATTGTTATACAGTATTGGTGCACACAAATTCCTTAACTAATGTAAATCAGAGACAATAATAACACCAGTTGCCATATATTTCCTTAGTACACAGCATGAATCTAAGGTCCTTTTCTGGTTTAGAATAATATTCCCCTAAATGTGAGCCTCCCAATTTTGTCTTATTATTGATCACATTTATTCCACCTAGTGATAACGTGAACTGTTTCTTATCATTGAACTATGTCTACAACAAGTGTTTCTCAAATTATTTGAGAATAAGGGTTTTACTGATGGAAAAGCTTGTGTGATAATTTTAAGGTTGTGAAGATTCTGAAAATCCTTAATTTACAAACATATTCTTTATTAACATGCCAGGTGTTAAATCTATTAAGGTCTGCTCAAAATATGCATTTGCCCCCAGTGATCATTCTGAAAAAGAAAAAAAATACGAGCTGGAGGATGATCCAAGCAAAGAGATCACAATGAGGAAGGTAATGATGAGTGGTTGTATATTATTTTCCTGACTTAGACCTGCTCCGAAAATTGCAAACTACGTCCAGTCTCTTGTCTTGCTTTCTCTGAACAGTCAGCTCTTCTGAGCCCCTTACAGTAAGTTATCAGATAATTGTTAAGGTATGTTACTGTATTAATTTTTGGTCCTCCAAATGAATCAATCAGATTCCTATCTGGAGAACAGAGATAACACTGTTTTTCTTTTTTTTATTCCTTAATTGTTTTCTGGAGAAGGTTCCAGGAGACCTTATTGTTACAGTTCAATATATAAAGCAGAGATATAAGATTGAAAGAGGCTTTCTACCAAAGCCTTCTTTCTACTAAGATCAGGAAAAGGGGCAACAGTGTTAAACTGAAAGAGGGTAGGTAGGACATAAGGAACAGGTTTTTTATGATAAAGGTGGTAAGACACTGGAACAGGTTGCCATGAGAAGTTGTGAATGCCTCATCATTTGAAGTGTTTGAAGTCAGGTTGAACTGGGCTTTGAGTAACCTTGTCTAGTGGAAGGGGGTTAGTCGAGATAGTCTTGAAAGGTTACTTCAACCCAAACCATTTTATGATTCTATGATTTTTTTGTATGATGTTATAGTTTCAAAAATTGAAAGGAAAAAACAGGTGCTCCATTAACAGACAGTGCAAACATAAGTACTCATCTTCTCTCTCCTAGTTCTATAGAGTATTCATAAATACAGGAGGTTCCAGAGTTCTAAAGGGACACCCTACCAATCTGATACACCTTGACTGTGTCAGGTTTGTAAAAAAAACTTTCTAATAAGCATTTGCCAGTGTGATAGAAAGTAGTAGGACATTGTTGAAAGGATCTAAGAGTTGCATGGAATAATTAGAGTTTGTTGTTACTTTTCAGTTGAAGCATTTTAACACCATGATATGTGTAATTTTTGGTCTACTAGCAAATATAATGTCATCACTCGGCTTTAGTTTGCATTTTTCTGACTGCTGTTGCTGAGAAAACTTCATCATTCAAGCTGTATCTGATAGAACCCAGTAGAAAAGATGTCTATGTCTCTAGAGTTTCTTTTCAGAGGTCTTATATTAACTCTGAACTTTTACAATGATCTATAGAAGCACAGGGAAATGTCTGCTATCAACCTGGCTTGGTTTCCACTTGCTGTAGTTGCAGAAAACAGAATTCAATCTTGTGTCAGAGCCAATCGTTCTTCCATTTTTGATACAGAACATCTCTTAAACTACCAGTAACAGTCTGCATCTTAAATCTTGGGGAGCATAGTTCACTTTTGTTACAATACATGAGAAATATTTAGGTTTAATACTGGTAGAGATAGATTCTAGAAATATGTACAGGTTCTAAATGGGATTTAAAATCTCACTGAAGTTTGTAGCATTTCCAATTTCTAATTCTGGTTCATCTATGAAAAAAAAAATTAAAAAAAAAAAAGAAAAGAAAAGAAAATGCCTTTGATAAAGCCTTTTGAAAATTATGTTCTTTAGCTAAAATACATGTAACACATACTTCATAACAATGAATTTTAAAGAATTATTGGCTTATGCTAGGCCAATGGAAAGCAAGCTAACTTTAATTCATTGTAACTGTGATTTGTGTAGCTGGCTTCTTTCATGATCTACTGAAATATTTATAGTGGACAGAGAAAAGAGACAGCCACAACTGCAAATTCCAGCAGCTGGGGACATCTCTGTCACTGTGGGCTTCACTGAGACAACTCTGTCCTAATTTCATCTGACTTTGAATATGTGCAAATCACAAGAAAATGTGAAGTGACTACAGACTTAGAAAATCAGCAAAGACAGAAAATCATTTCAGAACACAGTGTTATCAATATTTTACTTAGTCAGGATTAGATAACTTTTTGCAGAGATTTGCAACCCTAATTTCAAGAAATTTATATAATATTCTTAAAGCATTGATGAATAAAAACAACAAGAAAAAAATCTATACAGAAATTAAGGATGTCATTTCTTCCTGTTGATGACATATGACACAAACCAAACATTTATCTAAATTTACCATAGGTGGACAACATAAAGCTTTATTTTGGATTGTTATAGATAATGTCTAAAAGCATTTATAATATGGTCTGCTTCCTCTATGCTGTATACTAATATTTTGTGAAATCATACCTGGAATTCATTAACACTGACATGACAGTCACCTTGAATTCAATGATCAATGTCATGATACCATTAAAGTCCTTCCTGATACCCAGAAGCAAAGGGGTATGCTTTGTTCCAGCCTCAATCATCTTCTTAAATCCCCATGGTAATGGCTCAAAAGTTTGAGATCTTTTTATGTTTCTTTTAGTTTTAAAGGAAACAGGAAGTAGTGGACAACCTTGACCTTTGTCAGTCTGAGTTTCCAATTTGATGAGCTCAAGGCCAAATAAAGCCTCTTCATATCAAAGTCTATTCTGGATATATTGTTCTGTAATAAATTTTCACTTGACTAGAGGAAAGCAAAATATCAAAAGAAAACAAATAAAAATATCAGTTAACCTTCATCTTAATGGGGTAGGCTGAGTGAATACTTATCCATTGTGCTGGATCACACTGATTGTGGATATCAGCAATACCTGAGATGGCAGAGGTGATACAGGAAAATATGTTAAAGAAATGTCAAAAGGTTTTGATCAAATTAAAATGTCTAAGGCATACTCAAGGCAATCAACTTCAACATAGAAGTTCAAAATACAGAAGAGGAACATGCTGGAGGGTTGATTTTCTGTTGTTTCAGGGTTTTTTTTCCTAAGAATGCTTGCATACCTACTTAGCAAAAACTATCATTGTTTATTTTGTCATCTCTGCACGTAAGACCTGCTGAATCTCCTAATACAAAATATCATAAATTAATAGGGAATTTTACCATCAGTTTTAGACATCTGACAGTTTTTATTAATTTTTTATAAGAGGTTGCACAATTTTTCTCTCACAGCTTACTCGTACTAGGGAATTTTTATTCTGAGGTAATACTTAATCTTTTCAATATTCTCTGTAAAAAGGCAAAGAAATCCAGCTGTGTTTGTCAAGAGGTAAGCAAGTGTTAAGGCAATGCTGTGTATGCATCTGTGTTACCTCTGTTCTGTCGATGTTTCAGAAAAAATTCTTTGTGAAAGGATACACAGAAATTTTGCTTAAAGAAAGCAATAGCTTTTTCCAGAAAACACTGCTGGGTTAAACCTTACATTAACTGAATGTAAAATTTTGATAAGTCAGAATTAATAGTTTCCAGTCAACTTTCAAAGAGATAGTACCACATAAGTCTTCCAATTAAAAAGAAAATTAATGCATACAGAAACCATTATAAATAGCATCAAATATAGCAAACCGTATTTGGAATACTTTGATTAAATTTTAAACTAAACCTGTTGGTAGGAATTACTGATGTTAATATGTCCCTCAAAGTTTCTCTCTTCATCATGATTACGTATATTCAAATATAAAGTATTAACGGGATATTTACATTGCCATATTTCTAGCATATTACACTTTAAACACATTCTCCTCTGATCTTGTCCACGAGTTGAAGTCTTAGGCTTTGTGTAGGGTAGATCACTATTGCTTTAGTAATTGAGTCGAAATCCTCTCTGAAAAGCTAAAAAATCTCTCACCAAACAGCAGGGCAGCAGTCTCCACTGCTATCAGAGCTTTCAAGTTTGCCCTTCACTCGCAGGCAAAAGCCAAACATAACTGGAACTGTGTGGTACATAAGGGAGGTCTAGTGTTCACTACAGGCACCTCTTTTGGAGCCACAGAGGAGTCTACGGATCTGCCTTTCACTGCTATAATTAAAACCTGTCCTCCTTCCTCAGAGTTTGATGGTGACTATGCAGGTCCTGTCAGATAGTCCGTCTATAATGAAATCTTATACAATCTCAGCAGCAGCTACAGAGCTAGTCCAGTAACCGTCACACATCTATTTCTGAATCTGGGTGCTCCAAGCAGAGCAGAGCAGCATTGCACACCACATGTGTGTAGAGACATAGAACATCCCAGCTAAATGCTATGTCTCTGTCCATCGCTTCACACACACTCTTCTTTGGGCTTAGGCCTATGGTGTACATTTCCATCCAGTACCCTTCCTTATAATAATGACGCAAAACAAGTCACAATGCTAGTGATGGGGATGCCTTTTGAAATGCAAGAAACAATCTTTAAGCAACAGTTTAAGCCAATTTAAAAGCTCTCTCACATCTTCCTTTTAAAGCAAACAAACAACAGAGCAGATTATTTCCAGAACATATTATTACTTCTCTGAGACCAGGCAACCCAACTTCCATTATCACCCAATATTTATTTGTGACTTTGCTCCTTTTCACAAAGACCCTTCTTTATGGGGATGAGAGTCACGGATGGCGTAAAAAGATTTGGTGCTGGAGTGTCATTAACACAAGTATAATTATTGACTCAGAGACATCACTGCAAACCTACTTGATACCCAGAAGCAAGAGGTACCGCAAATAATATATTCATCACAAATATTGCCATGTGCAGAACAGAGGAAAGGCAACCTAATCTTTGACTTGCCTCAGCAGTAAACTATATTTTTCCCAAATCAGTGCTCCCTGTGGCATCCCTGTCTGTATTCCATGTTGATTTGTTCAGCTTACAGTTTGAATTTCCTAATAATGACTGAATAGCGGATGAGTGTTTTTGATAACTTGGTTGAGAGTTATCTTGCTGGTTAGAAGTGCAGCAACCTTTTGAGCTGTACAACTTCTGAGTTCTGCACAATGAGATTTAGGATGATGATTGTGATGGTAACTATTTCTCAGTTAAGCTTTAAAGATTTCTCTAAAAAAAATAGAAATAAAGAAATAAAAATAAAAAAATAATTAAATGACTAGCAGGAGGGAGGTGGGTAAAATAACAGCAGTGTTCAGGCCTGTAATCACAGCAGTGGCTGCCCCTGTCCGTGTCTAATGTAAGGGTTATGGAATATCATAATCCCTTCTCTGAGCTCCTTTACAGCAGCAATGATGACTAAATTTCTTGTGTCTTATCACACTGTCACAGACTGGAACTAGGAGAAGGAACTCTGAAGAAAACACAGCATGAAAACTAGAGAGCAGATGATCAGATTAGCTGCTATTGGATTTGTTAGCAGGGCCACAATCTGACTGAAACAGGCTCGATTCCGAGGCCCATGGAGATTTAAACCATCAGCCCCCCCACGCCACCCCTTATCCCTATCACACCATTATTTATTTTTTTTAATATATATCCCCCTTCTCCATGTAACACACATCCTTTTACCCATTTTAAGTCATCTTCCAAAAGGATGAGGTTAAGAGTTAACACTTCACAGGTTCCAGTGGTATCAGATGAGTTGATGGATTTTGAGTAAGAGGATCCATCAAAAATACCACACAAAAAAATCCCCAAATAGGGCTGAAAAGCAGCATTCCTTTACTATTTAGTGAGATTTTCTCTGTTTTACAAGGTTTCTGCATGGCACTTTACAGAGATCTGTTATAATGTGTCCACTTGTGCTGCCTACATGGTCCTTAATGTAGATCACATACCACCCACAGTCATACACTGGAAGGAACACAGTGAGTCTGTCCCAGTCACGATGAGCTAGATCCAGTCCTAGTGATAGTAGGTACAAATTTCACTGCATTAGGTAAAAATTTAGTTTGATGATGTGTGGCAGTTACTGGTTTATAAAAACAAACTGAATGCTATATTGATTAAAAAAAAAACAAAAAAATTTTTTTCATGATATATAGTAAATGTAGTACACATTCATCTTTTTATATCAAGTCAAGTTGCAAAGGAAATCAACTAGAATATTGTAGAGCATCCACCATAATAGACAAAATATGACATAAAATGAAGAGTTTAAGGAAATCTGATAGAGGACATACTTTCTTAAAACTTGTGTGAAAGAAGCTCAACTGTACAGTAAAGTGAAATTTGGAGTACAGTAACAAAAGTAAGCAGAGTATTCAAGTCTTGAATTCAGCAAAGAGATATTCATAATGGACAAAAATTACCACCTGCTTAAGTGTTTGCACAGTTGGGGTTTTAGTTTGTAGGTTAAGAAGCAATCTATTCTTAATAGTGCCAAATACAATATTTTCCAAATAAATCACCACAAAGAAACAAAGACATATTGAAGTCCAGCTCTGTAACTATCTTGATGAAACACTGCATTCACTAGAGTGGTAGTTAGATGTGTAAAAGAACTGTAGGACCAGAATGATAACATATTTGAGTGATAACTCCACTGTGTTTTAAATTAAGAATATTTGAGCACCTGTAACTCTGAAGTCTGTATTTCACTCTCCTTTGAAAAGTAATATACTTTTTGGTAGAATTTATGGTTCCAATTTAAGATCATTTCAGTGAGGATTCTCAAGTTACAATGATTCTGTAAACTTCATGAGATATTAATTTACATAGACATGGATTTATTGCAAAAGCATTTCAAGAGTTTTGTTCTTTGAAGCTATGATAGAAATAGATCCTTCGTTTGCTTCTTGTCTTATACCAAATATTCTTCACACCTAACAGTCAAAACACCTAAGAACTTTATCTGTGTAATCTACATCGTAGTCCATTTTTGTTATCTGTATTGATCCATGCAAAACTATTTATTCATTCACTCAAGATGATGCAATTTTTTTATTTTTCAAGAGGAGACGTTGGTGTGCTGATAAGACCTCACCTAGAGTCATTGTCTTTGCCATGATCTATCCTTGAGTGTACAGCCAACACCTCTAGATACTGTACTCCAATTAACCATTATTTACCCAATGACAATTAAGCAAGATAAAAACATTTTTAGATATCATAATGTTGAATATCCTAGATGCTGTTCTTTTGAATAGATAAGTGCTATTTTGGGGTTTTTGTTGTTCTTCTTTTTCGTTCGGTTTTGTTTGGTTGGTTGTTGTTATTGGGTTGGGGTGGGAGTTCTCTTTTTGAATTTAGTTCTCTTCAGAAACTGTCATGCAACCCTTATGGAAGCAAGCCTTATATCTAGATGTGAATTACATTTGTGAAACAGTCCATTTGAAAACTGAAGCAGTGTGTCACAGCAAAGCTCTGCATGGCCCAAAGAGCTACGTTTATAGGTTGTTGCATCTCAACAAAAACTGAGAGCTATAGAAATTTCCAAATCTTGCCTCATTCTATCATGTGTTGAGGTCTTATCTTGCCCACAGAGCTCACTGAAGTTTGTGATTGTACAAACAAGTTCTCATGCATTTCAAACTTGTGCATTTTTCCCAGCTTTTAATTTTAATTTTTCCCAGAAAGGGTCTTCCTTGTTTGCCATTGACTCTATCGGATTAAAGTAAGGAAGAAACAGAGGACTTGGATTTTTATTAAAAAAAAATCAAACTTTTGGAAAAGGGCAAAAGGAGAAACCATTTTTCAACCTTTCCTGTTAGGATATAAATTAAAAAGTCCTAGGATTCTTCAGGTTTAATTCTATATCAAAACTAAAATTTGATTAACAGTTTTATTGTTTATGTTAGTCTGCAATAATATAAGGAAGAGTTGCTTGATTTCTGTAACTTTCTTTTTACTTATGTGATGAACATAGTACAGAATACATGGTTGCCCAAAAGGACATATGAAGTATAAAGAAGAGATATTTAAAACCTGAGGATGAAGGATCATCACAATAAAGAGCTCTGAACACCACACATTCCCATATTTTAAACTAGAAGACCAAATCACTAATTGCACAGAGAAAATAAGATAGTAACAAACTAAAATACTGCCTTTGTGATTAATCTATCCATCTCCTTTTACCCAGGATTGGATAAAGTCAAGTGTAATAATAAATTTTGACCTTAGTGTCTGTCACCCTGAACAACGCATATGCAAAGCAAGGAAATGCATGTAAAAGGTACTCTTATTCTAATATTGTTTATATCAAGCTGTCTTCAATCCAAAAAGCAAATTTATTTGTTATGAAAAAAAAAAGGATGAAACAGATTTTACCTCTGTCCAATTGTTCATCCAAACTACAGAAACCTAATATTTTCACAGTATACTGAAAAACATAAAAATGGAATATTACATATTTAAAAAGTTGTCACTTATCATTTTTCAAAAAGAAACAATAGAACTATCCATAGCTATTTTTTTCTAATAGAAACATGGTGAAATTAAGCTCAAGCCATCTTAAAGACATAAAAGGAATTCTGTAACCTAAAATTCAGAATATGTAAAGTTTTTCTTTATTAATCCAAGAGTGAACAGTGTTATTGTTCTATAGTGTTTATCTTCCCTCTCATTAGGGAGCAGGCTGGAATTAGTTACAGGTCATAGAGCTATTGGGACTTGTAGTACCATCTTCCGCATCTGAAAAATAAGAATACCCTGACCACAGAGCTACTGAGTCAACCTCTCTAAGATTCACTTTATCTTGAATAAATAAGTAATGTTTAATTACTTATAAAGAGTGGAGTGAATTATTTATAGAAATAGCTTCTCTAACAACAGAAGTGAGAAACATCTCACATGTCTTTCAGTGTAATGGAATAACTGGAGAAGGCATTACCTGAAGCATATCACAGTCACTCACAGTCAATAGGTTAATTTCAAATTGGATTTCTTGGACCTCTCTGAGTACAGTCCTTCATTGACCAGTTTGGGTTGTTCCTTCTTTTTCAAGAAGGGAGTATATAATTCCTCCTTTCTAGGCTACGTCCTGGATGCCAGACAAGATAAATCAATCAGAGTTCACTTCACAATCTTTGGCAGTACTTTCCTGGTAGTAATGCCAGTGACATGACTATGTAACATTGTATTTTTATCAGGTGAGGAGAAAAACATTTTAGAGGAAACTAGCCTTTAAACAATGAATGAAGTAGTATTTCTTTTTCGTTTATGCCCTACCATCCCGTGTACTGGCCACCTGCCAGCAGCTGTTAAGGTGCTTTCAAGTGCCTTACCCTCACCAAAAACTTTCTCAGAACATTTTTCAACTAGTAAGTCTCCTTTAGTTTCTAGGACTTCATCTTTGATATGGTAAAGCTTCTAGACACTTACAGATGGAATAAAAGAGCCTTTAGCTAGTTAAGCTGGTCCACTGCCTTTTAAATGCACTGAAATTCTTCTCTGAGGATCCAACACAGCATTTTAATATAATTTTGATAGGTATTTTCAGACAGAAAAGTCTTGTAGCCCATAAAAAGATTACAGTAAAAAATCCCATACTACTGTCTTGTACTATAGCAATGTCATAACAAGAGTCTGGGCACAGAATGAAAGCAAAGGTACATCTATCACACTAGCCTGTCCCTGCCAATGGCAATAAGTGGGGGTAAGGAAAAGCATGAAAAAAACCAAAGTTTTTAAAGATACACTGACAAGTACTCTCTCAGTCTTCAAAAGCTTACATTTTAGAGATTTTCTGAACCAAAAGTGGTGTCCATGTTTTTACTAATCCTCAAAGGATTTCTAGTTTATCAATTTTTCCAGCAAACCCCTTGCATGCCACTAAACTTCCAGCAGCTGCAACATGCAACATATTCTTAGAGAACATTACCTTTGGACTCCTGTAGACACCTGCACTGAAAGTAGTAGTTTAAATTCTATTTATGGTTTATAAAGAACTCATGCAAAGAAGTGATTAAAGGAAGTCTAGACAACTCAGAATCAAGGTCTATGCTGTGAACATCTAAGTTAGCTAAGGTGAATGCCAGTCTTTCTGCCAGTTACAGTTCTTCTGGGGCAGTGTCAGATATAGCAAAATTAATCAATCTTCACAACTGCTCCCAGTTCCCAATAAAATACAGACTAAACTTCTAGAAAAGTCAATATGGAATTTCAAAGGGAATCATATCTTTATAAATTCCATTGATTCAAAAACATTAAAGTCCCTCTTCTCTGAAATTATTGTCAGTACATTAAAAGGATGGTGTCAATGTTCACAAAATAAAATCTTCCTACAAGAAAAGCCTGGCTGAATGGTCACAGTATATGCCTCAAATGTTCAGTAATTTCTCATATGTTTTTATTTCCTTATATAAAAACAACAGCTTATTTTACTGTGTATTCGATTCAAACGATCACAACAGTACAATACTTAACATTAGTTTACACATATAGAGCTCTAATAATATGTTCCCTATGTTTTGCTAGATTTACAATATAAGTACAGAGTTGATAACAATGCCTGGACATCCATAAGTGTGATATTACAAGTGTATCTCTTCTAATACTAAGGAATTATTTTATTTTTTCTCCTGTAATATTTATCTATGTTAAAGTATTTTACTTTCAAATTCAGTGCCTGACAACCATTCTTCACACCAGCAAAGAAGATACATTTTCCAAATATTACACAAAAAAGCTACTTTCTCCACTGCTAGACAAAAAGAGATAGATTCAACAGTGTCTGAAAAAGAAGTTCGCTTCTAAATGTCAGACAGCGTTTATTTTTTCCAAGTTTTCAATTATAATTCAAGTTGAACAGGACATTTTAATTTACATATATTTAGTTGGAAAATGCTCAAGCAAATAAAAAATCCCAGTGCTATTGTCTTAGTTTCTCTGAAAAAGTTTCTTGGGATGGACTTCAGCCTAGCGAGGATACATGATATCCTGGTTATAACTGTCAGGGTTGTGGGGGCACCACCAGCCCTGACTGTCCCTGCCCAGCCCCTCAGGACTCCCCACACTCTGCCTGTGGCCAGGAACCCCCCAGCAGCCCCCCAGGGCTGTCAGCCCCTGCCCTAGCAACACTGCAGCAGAACCAGCAGAACCCTTCCCTGCCCAACCTAGGGCCCTGCTGACCTGAGCCCACCCACGGGCTCATGTCCCAGCCCAGTCTCAGCTCATCCTCATGCCCAGGGAGGTGCCCATTTCCCAGGGCTGGGGCAGCGGGAGGTGCTTTGGCTGCCAAGCCTTGTCCTAACAGACCCTACTGACAGTGCTCAACCCCTGCGGGGCCCTGACAATTAAAAGAACTAGATTCAAGATTCTTCCCCGATCAAATCTTTCAGGTCGATGTATATTTACAGGAAATGGAACAGCCTGGCTAAACAAAATTTTTAATCTTACTCCATGCTTCCCTTTTAATCTACTCAGAAAAGATGTTTAACTAATTGAATATGGATCTACTGCCTTAGAAGATGAAAAACCAAGAATTCTCTAAAACAGTTGCCATGCCCTAAAAGGACTAAAGAGATCATCAATATGTCTTTATGCCCTCAGTTTGCTGTATGCCTTCTGTTGAGTTGGTTCAACTCCTGAAATCTGTTTTCTAGGAGACCTGCAAGACTGTATATGCCCAACAAACGGTCAACAGAGCTTCCATGCCCTTTTTCGGGTAGTTTAAACTGGTATGATTCATCACTGCTCTGGAAAAACCAATTCGGGGTGTTTACTTCCTCCCTTTTTAACTTTATCCATCAAAAATATGTTCATGCAGCTACAGAGTGAACCAGGCAAAATACTCTAAAGGAACTGTGGCTAGGGGAGAGACAGAGAGCAAGAGACAGAGAAAGTGAGACTGAAACTGAGAGGTATAAGGAGAAAGTATGAGAGAGAACCAGAGGGAGAGAGAAATTAGTCAGAAGGGAGAAGAAGTAAGATAAAAAGGTGAGAGAGAAAAAAATGTGGAGAGAGTGAACAAAACAGACAGGGAGAAAAAGGAAGAGCAATAAATAGGAAGAGAGGGAAGAAAAAGAGAAAAAAAAAAGACAAATAGGTAACCAAGAGGCTATAGCAATAGTACCAAAAATTCATGAAAAGATACTATAAAGCATGAAAAAGTAGAAACTTGTTGGAAAGAGTCCAGAGTAGAGACACTAAGTTGATTACAGAGCTAGAGCATCTCTCCTGTGAAGACAGGCTGAGAAAGTTGAGGCTGTTCAGTTTGGAGAAGAGAAGGCTCCAGAGAGACCTTATAGCACCTTCCAGTGCATACAAGGAGGGGAACTTACAAGAAGGCCAGAAAGGGACAAGGGCATTGAGTTTAGTGATAGAACAAGGAAGAATGCTCTTAAATTGAAAGTAGGTAGGTTTCAATTAGCCACTAGGAAGAAATTCTTTACAATGAGGGTGGTGAGGCACTGGAATAGGTTTTCCAGAGAGGCTGTGGACTCCTTATCCCAGGAGGTGTTCAACACCGGGCTGGATTGGGTTCTGAGTAACCTGGTCTAGTGAAAGGTGTCCCTGTCCATGGCAGGGGGGTTGGAACTAGAGGATCTTTAAGATCTTCTCTAACCCAAACCACTCTATGATTCTATGAAGAAAATATAATGAAGATAAAGTAAGTTGGAAATATTTCAGAAAAATATTTAGGTCATATTTTCAATTTCTTTATCGCTATTCATCAGTCCATCTGTATTCCTCATGTCCTGCAGAGAGAATTGCCTGTGAAGACAGAGTCCTGGCTAACTTTTTGAGCAAAACGCCACCCATTGCTCTGTTCCAAGCCAGGTTCTTTTTAATGTGAAGACAAGAGGGTTAGGGCCAGTGTCCATATTTTCTCCTCAACCTTCTGACTGCAAAGTGTGGTTTTTAATTATTCAGCAAAAGATATTTCTGAGAAGCATGTATATATGATACACTTTATGCATTATAGTATTGCTGTGGGCATCTGTCAATTTTACAAGCTGGCTTTTCAGTTTTCTACTCCTTTGAATATATTATAATAAGTACACTAACAAAAAAAACAGTAAATAGTAACAATTAATAAAAGTTAGAGCTGTTCAAGCTACTGGTAGTAAGTAAACTTCTTTGTCCCTTTCGTAGGATGCACAGCACTTTGTATAACCTGAGATGAATATCGTTTCTAGGAAGGTCGTAATGTTATTTTCTGATAATTATATGGTACAGCTGACCAATTTGTATGAGGACAAGTAGGAACAATTTAAAGTTTTGTGCTCAACAGATCAAAAAAGAATAGGGATCTTAGGGATCTTAATGCAAAACAGCAGCCATTTCTTCATGTTGTCTTTAGAGTGTTTAGTTTTTCAGAAAGGTTTTAAAACATACTGAATACACTCTCCTTTTTTTTTTTTCAATTTTTAGCAGATTTTCACAGTCCTGAGATTGCAATTAACTATTTTTGTTGGTTATTTTTGTGGTTTGTTTTTTTCCTTGCCCCAGGAAAGCCTCTGTGTACTGCCAAAGCAGTGTCAAAGCTCAGTGAGCTCCAATTTACCTACCGGTTGCCAAGATGTGATCCAGCTTCATGAACCGAGAGAGACACCCTCTCTCAGCAAAACTACCACCTCAGCATAAGCAAGCTGATCAATAAGTTAATGGCATGAATCAATGAAAAAGATTTGGGAGAGATCTTAATTAAAGAAACAACTGCTGATACAAATTATGTTTCCAATGTATTGATGTAGAAGAGGGCATGAGGTTGAACGGAGATGAGTGCTGATCAATGCCTTGAACATTTGCATTTCTTTTCATCAGAAACCATCTCTCTTCATCCTTAGTCACACAGGCACGCACACATGCAGACACACATCACTACCACCAGCACCTCAGAAGTGCTTGGTTTCTTTGTCTTTATTGATTCCTATAGGACTCCTCTGGAGGCTATTATGGTTGCCTCACTTTACAAGGTGAAATGAAGGTCTCCACAGACTAGATGATGCTCATCTCTTTAGGCCTTCCTAGATACTTTCTCAATACCTTAAATCAGTAAAATGTGTTTTGCCTTACTGTGAACATCATGACCTACATGTTGTGATATACAGATGTAGTAAGAAAGCATAAGTGTCACTTTGGCAACTTATAGTTACACAAAAAATAATGACAATATTCCATAACAGAAAAGGACAAGCATATGTGCGTGTGCATGTGCACATATTCAAGAGAGACGCAGACAAACACATGGACAGAGGGAGAGAGAGATAGTAAAAGAGCATTCTCCAGTGGCTGAATGGCACAAACATCCAAAGTCAATAGCTCGTTTCCCCAAGTGATTAAATCTGAGACACAGTTTGAAGAGACATCAATCTGTGATGTCAGCAGTGCTCAACATATAGCTAATGGAGCTTCAAAAGATCAATATTCAAACCTGACTTCTTTTCATGCTAGAAACTCACACCACTATGACATGTCCTGCTAGATGCAAAGTACAATTTATTTTAACTACTTTTATCACTGCTGTTCACATTTTTGTTAAATCAGATGTTGGTGTGTCTGTTTTTCTTTTCTTTAATTTTTTTTTAATTTGAGGCAGGAGAAAGCTTTATTACCTAAGATGCAGAAAAGTAATTTAAACTTTTGCTCAGCTGGTAACCATGTAATCCATCTTATTTTCCTGTCAGGTTTTATAATGAAGTCAAAAAACCGGTGACATAATAATCTAATACTGTGTAGTAATGATTATGCTGCATCCAAAATATGTTTTCACTGCATACATAAATTGAAGAAATAGAGCAATTTCAATTATCATCATCATAGTAGTATCCCAGAGCAACAATAATAAAAATATCTGATAGGAGAAGAAAGAAGTACATTTTTAGCTACTTAATCATAACCAAGACTCAGTGAAAAGGCTGAAAAAATGAAAAGACTGAAAAGTATCTTTCAATAAAATACCAATTTCCTGTGGTAGAATCGGGTGTTTCATTAGTTGCTTTTAAGAGGCCATAGGAAAAGCGGGGGAATCTAAAAGATTGAAGTCATTAGCAATACTAATATTATCACTGTTATAAAATAACATCCTATCTAGAGCTAAATTGTAGCATGCATGACATTTATTAGAGAATGGTTCTATTGACACATTGCAGTACATGTAAACTTGCTGAATGTATAATAAAATGCTTTAAATAATAAGTGAGCCCACTCTTCCAAACGTTAGTTCAAAGACTGGTAGAATTGGAACCCCACTTTAATCAGGCTTTCCCATTTCCTTCTCCCACAAGAAATAAAAGAAAAACAAAACCAAGTCAAATTAAGTTGTTAAATGGTTTAAGGATTTGATATCTTTTGCTGTTAATTTAAAGGGTTGAGCTGCAGCTCATTTCTTTTCATCTTTATAGCAAAGCACAGGGTGACCCCAAGGGTCACTGAGGATTATCTCTGTGTCTTACCATTCCATCTTACGTTATTAGTTTACACTGCAAATGAGAAACTGATGTCAGAAATATGCCAAACATTATTTATAAATATAGAAAAAACCAGGGTGAAGTCTGATAGGTCTGTGGCTTAGCATGTAAAGGTCTCAAAAGCAATTAGTGATTAAGATACATCCACTGTAAGGTGGAAACTGTCATCTGAAGAGCAGGAAATATTTTGTTAGTATATTGACAATTTACATGAAATACAATTCCTAAGTGCCAAACACTAAGTATGAAATGGATCAGTAATCCCAATTAAAAAAAAATCAAACAACTAGAGCAATATCTTAAGGTAAAAAGAAGTATTGAAGTCATTACTACTTTTAAGTTGACTCAAATTTAGTGTGAAGTTACTTTCCATTTTTTCATATACTTTGATTGATTGATCTTAAAATAATGACTTCTGACAGTTTGTATAATGAAGAGTTTCAATTGTGCCAAAGTACTGTAAATGGTGTATACAAAAACGTGAACATTCTCCATTAATGAAAGGTCATGGTAGTCTTATGAGGACTTTTTGTTAACTAATTTTAGTTAATTTATAAAAAATACCATATGATACAACATTGTATTTTTACATTAACACCAAGGAGCAGAAACTACTCATAACATTCATCGTTGTAAGAACAATCCAAAATTAGCCAAGGCAGAATTTAAGATACAAAACACTTCAAGTAGAAATTGACTTTTAAGAAAGTGTGAGGGCAAAATAGCTAATAGTGAATGACATTTGGGGAGGAGAAATTATTCTAGTATAGCAAAATCCACTGTACTTTTACCAACGTTGTTTAAAAGTTTGTGCCTTGGTATCAGAGGCTTTAGATGAAAAATATGAATTCCTTTTTTTGTGTTCATCACAAGTTACTGGAAAGATGTGTTTGATAAATACGCTAGGTGATATATAGCTGATATTGCCCTATAACATACTGCACTAATAAATCAGAAAGCATGAAGGTCACACATTTGAATAAAGATGTTGCATTTGTAGCATGTCTTCCTTTTTAACCTAATCTGTAAAGAAGTTAGAAGTTAATGAAGTGCAGTGACACACGGAAGACACCTGCGCACACACACACAACATACACACTCACAAGGGCTGATCATTGAGGTGAATGCAGCCTAGTGAGAGATATCATATACCCCACTTTTATTAAAGCAAAGAAACATGTTCTGACCCTTACCACCAGAAAATTAAAAAAAAATTAATAAAAAAAGGTCTCTCTGACCATTCAAGTGACCAGGTATTCCATTCAAATTTAATTCCATCCTCATCTCTAGCCTTGATCAATCTGTATATAAAAAGAGTAACAGGAGATTTTAGCAAAATTGTCTAGAAACTCTTGTAATGTTTTGAATCCCATTTTGTAGAGCACTTAGCATATTGTGTACAGAAATAATGTCTAAGTTTGTAGATTTGTAAATTCGTTTTGCTTTAAGTTTGTTCTAACTATTCGTTCTTTCCTATTTCACATCTCCATATTCCTGCACTGTAAACCAAGGAAAATCAAATATTCCAGGTTCAGAATAAGTTCCAGAGAGGGAATGAGGAACTGAAGACAGGGACAGAGAGACAGAGAGTTTCTTCACTCAGTTATGCTACAATGGCCCATGGCATTGTATCTTAAGTATTCCTGGGTGTTTAACTGCATATTGCTCTCTCCAGCATGGTTACAGTCGTTCTTCTGGACTGTTAAGACAATATTTTAAAATCTAGTAGTCCAGTTTTATTTGACAACATTACTAGAGAGAAGTCAAGGAAGACATGAAGTGTTGAAATAAAAAAAAAAAAAGTAGTTTTGTTTTGCTTTGTTTTTGTAATGAAAAAATACCGAAATAGGTAAAGAGAGAAAAAAAGACAAGTGTGTTCAAAGAAAAAAGATTCCGTGAAATCCACCAGAAATTCATGAAGTAATAAGTGAAGGTGAATGCTATTCAAATCATAAGATAGATTTTAGCCTGAAATACTGAAGACTAAATTGGCAGAGAGACAAGTGAGGGTTGGTAGAAGGAGGCAATGGGTCATTGGTATCTACCGACTCTGGGTCTGCTGCATTGGTATTTCAGCATTTAACTTTCAGGTGTCTCTTCATGAAGTTCCAAATGTACGTATCAAACCCAAAAGTCACATATAGTGTCCTAAGGAAAATGGGATTAAAACATCCATCATGAAGTCTACAGCTACATGAAAGTTTATTTTAGGTATAGGGAAGTTTTCTAAGTGTTGGTTACCTATTTAGGAATTTGGGCAGGTTTACTCAGATTGCACATTATTCCCAGGGTAACTGTTCAGAGGAGGGGACAGGAACTAGACATTAATGATCCTAGTGGGTCCCTTCCAACTCAAGATATTCTATGAAAATTATGAAGGGAACACCATTAACCATACCTTCAGAATTAACAAAAAAAAAAAAGCATCAGCAAGCTGCTGAAAATCAGAGGTGCTTAGTTCAAATATCACTCTGAGGAACCCTTAAGATATAAAGTGTCTTTCATCCACACCCAAAATTCTCTCAATGTTGCTTAAAAAACAGAAAAGTGGAGCGGGCCCTTCCTTATCCCTCCTGACTTAAGTGAGCTCATGAGGAGCAGGCATTAGTAATACACAGGAACATATTTGTAACAATAAAGTAGCATAAGAATAGCAAATCAGTGATATACAGTACTAAGCAAATTGCCGCCTTACAAGTGAGGTTGAAGAGCACTTCCAAAACAGGTGCTTTTTCAGATAACATCTTATTACCTGTTGCTCACATTGGCTTATACAGCATGTTTCTTTCTACTCTTTAGGTCACTATAGTGAAGAGGTAGATCTTTGCCCTGGCAAACTCTACTAAGAGTCCATCAGAGCATTGGTGGGTTCTTTGAGACTAAGTTAGAGGCTTGATGTTTTTAAAGGATTTAGCCTTTGTAGCTCTAGTATGTGTTGCTAAGCTTCTGGAGTTCCGCAGATTATGAATCTTTCCCATAGTCAGAGAAAGAAGAGCTAGTAGAATATCCAAGTCTTGTCCATTTGGATCATCTCCTAGCCAAAGCAATCCCAACAGCTTGAAGGAGTGATTGATAAAGAAAGAATTTGCTCTCTATGCAAACACAAGCTTTCTGGCCCCTCAAGATGCCTAATAAGAACTGTTAGACAAAAAGCCTTCAAGGAGGTGGTAGCACAAGCTGTGACAGAAAGAAAGTTTCATCCAAAGTTCAGGATATAAAGATGCATAGAATTAAAACATTTTCTTTAAGATCACATTTGAAATGGATTGTATTATGACTTGACTATCATATCAAGGATAATAATGAGGGGTTTCATGTAGGCTATTAGTACATTTAAATTTGCTGAAGGTACTCTGCTTCTTTCCTCATTTGTTAAGTCACAGCATCTATGTCACCTTTGTGTGTCACAGGCATTTTTATATGGCAAGAATATTTCTAGGAAAGTTTTCTAAAAGCCTCCTTGAATTCAACATTACATTACTACTTTCTCTGTGTACTACCGTTTTAAACAAAATATAGTTATTTAAAATGAAAAAATCATAGGACAACATTTCTAACTGATTGAGCTGCCATCTAATTAATCTAATGGATTTTTGAGATATAACAGTATAATTCTTGGAATTTATCCTAGATCTGCAACTATTCATTGCGGATTATAAAGCAGTTATCTACTTATTACTATATAACATAGAACTGTGGAGAAAGACTAAAAAAATGAGTTTGAAACAATACATCACGACTTCTTAACAAATTGAAAGAGATTCACTTCACTTTTCAACGCATGCCTGCGCACTGCACACCTATATTCACTTCCCTGTACATAACATATATAGTCCTCAGAAAGTTTCTAGATATATTTAACATGTTCTAAGGCTTTTCCTGTGTGAATCTGTTTGTAAGTTGTGAGCTGTGTCTATTGATAAATACCATAAATTCAGATTAGCTGCCATTGTGTTATTAAACCTTAAGCCTTGGTTGGACTTGAATCCTTTCCAGACAGCACTTAGGGGTACTTCAAAGGACTGAATAATTCAGAAAATGTTACAAAGATTCACTATGAATGATGTTACTTTGCTTTTGGGGATTATGAGACTTCAACCATGTGGACTTGCACCATGCTGTGTAACATGCCCCAGGGGACCAGAGAGCAGACACCCAATTATTTTATTTACAAGCACAGACACAGCCCACTGGGACAGTGCTAAGTATTGAAATTAAAACTAAATATCATCCATTTCTAAGATGGGTAGTCTGACTCCTCTTCCATTTGGTCATTGGCAAGTGGTTGTTTCAGAATTCATTTCCTGCAAGTGAGGAAATGACTGTTTAAGATGTTGCCTATTAGTAGTCAGCAAGTAAGTCTTGTGTGCTTGCCTGTTTTTCTCTGCAATAGGCACTCCATACTATCACTCCTGTTCTTGAAGAAAAAGACAAATCCTGAATTTGCCTTTAATGAGAGATGGGATCTTTTCAAGGTCTTGATATAATTTCAGAGGATGCTCTATTTTTGTTTCAGGCATACTCCAGAAAATGATCCATGTAACATAATCTTATTCATCAATAAAATGTAGAACATAAATACATATGTGGCTATTGCTTGTTTAATTAAATGTATAAGATACTACATTATTTTTTCATTGAAACACTAAATTAAGGTGAAATTCTAGTCAATTAAATGTTCTAATAAAATAAAGTAGCAACAAAAGACAACTTTTACCTAGATACACCCAAATCAAAGTCATACAGAACAGCAATAATACAATAACACCAGAGTAATAGGTATTTTATTTTAAATTTTGAACCACAGAAGTTACAAATTAATTCTTTTTTTCCCTGAATCCATTTAAATATTCTGAATGTCATAAATGTAAGTCCACATTTCTGCAGTTAACTATGTATATATTTATATGTATTGTTTTCAGATAGCACTTGAAGCATTTTAGAGATACCATATTGTATCACATTATTGGAGGACTAAAGGTCTTTTATAACACTCATTTTTGGAACATGGCATAATGCTTTTATTTACAGAAATTACTTGCATGCATTCACTATTAAAAAAAAGTAATGAATATTTTTAAAATTATCATCTCAGGGTTGTCAGATTTTGCTTTGTTTTTGAAGGAGACAAAAATTTTATTGCAAGAATAAGTAATCAGCTCCAAATAGCCTATTAACATACCAACCTAGCAGGGCACACAAAATATAGGTCTTACTGAAACTGCTCAAACTACAAAAACTTCTGAATTCTGGAATGTGCCAAAGGTACATAAAAGAATTTTAAGCAACTCTGCTTCCAATAATAATTCTCAAGGAGAAAGTTGCACTCCGATTCTGAGACTCTAACAAGCGTTTAACTAAGGTAGATGTGAGTCCCTTCCTCCTATTTGCCAGAGAATAACAAGGATAAAGGTCTGGTCATGCAGCAGGCATGTCTGGAGTTCAATAAACTCACTTTAGATTGTTATTACTTCTCATTCTTCATTTCATGCTGATATTTTTTACAGTATAAATAAAAAACATGACATATGAAATACTATTATACAGAATAAATACATTTCTCAAAATAGAGGAGTTTTTCCTAAACAAGTTATTTATATGTGTAGCCATTATGATACCTCAGATTTTCTTTCATAAACTAGCATCTTTAGTGTCTGATTTTATTGGGAACAGTCTGGGAACATTTTGTATGACAAATTTCATTAAATTCCATGCCTTAAAAATGTTAGTATTTTTTGAAGTGTGGAAAAAATATTCTTCCTCTCATACAGAAAGTCATCTATAATGATGGTCCGAATGACTAAACAAAACATATTCAAGGAATATGGATTTTGAAATATTAACCTCTATTAAATCAGGGGCATTCCATGACTTTTGATCTAGTAATATTTAACCAGAATAACAGAGAAAAAAATTACAAGGTAGTCAATATTGTATCTTTCAAGTATTTAACGTGTGTCCAGTTATAGGGAGAAAGCCCAGTAGGTATAATGATTTATTGCCCTCAGCATTTTAGTCACATGCCTACAAGACAATGGCATGACTTCAAATTTGCACAAGTTGTCTATATATTACACTGCTGTGAATAGATTTATAATTTAGGAAAGGATATACTCTCACTCACATTTAAAACAGAGACAAAGCTGATATTGATTTCTATGAGACAAAATCTTGGACCAATGACTAAGATTTTTCAAAACCTGAATTTAAGTTTCTGAAAATAATATTCAGTCATATAAAGAAACAGACTTTTTCAGAACTACAGGTTACCTGAGAACTCTTGTGGAGATTAAATGTTTTGTAAACTCTTTTTTTTTTTTTAGAAGAATAAAACAGGTCATTTATTTGTATATCTAAAGGTAGACTTTAAGGGTCTAAATTTAGGCTCCTATTTTTAAAATTCTTGGCCTAGATGTTTTAGAAATGCTTCACACACTATTGACACAACAGTTCAGGAGGTAAGATGAGTACTATAGCCTCCATTCCAGCTCTAGTTCTCTAACTTATGTAAATACACAAATAAATGTGTGTTCCAGTTGCTGCCCTCAGTTTTTTAAATCTTTGTCTCTTGACTAGAAAATTGCCAAGTCGCATTTCTGTGTAGTGATGAGTTCAACTATCTTTAAATGTGAGAAAGAGATTAGGGCAAGAATAAGAACCTCATAGTTCTGAGAGGCAATATTTCAGGAAAAAAGAGGTCTGATTGTGAAGAACTGAGGAATGATTATGTGCAAATTAGTACAGATTTGTATACTTTATGATCCCTGACATTTTATATTTTATTGGTAATAGCAGCAATTTTTAATGATGACTCCTTATTCTGAGAGAGACACAGTTTGCATTGCAGTAAATTGGCTGTATTCATAAGAATACACTGAATATTTGCAGCAAATACGCATTTTTAATGTGTATCAAGATGTGATTTTTTAATAGCAAATGGACTATATATGATATGTGTATATGATAAGAGAATATTCAAGGAAGAATTTGGATGCCCTCAGCTGAGAAACATTTCATACTTCAAGTATCTTTATCCCAAATTCTAGTCTAAATGTTGAATTTGAACAATGATATCTCATATATGTGTTTTCAGAGTCATGTGGACACTTGGCAATTCTCTTACAAGAGAAGGGTAGCTGAAATTTAAAATCAGTGAAAAGTGAGTTTTTATGATTGCTCCTAAAACTTGAAGTATAAATGTTCAACCTATAGACCAAGACTATAAGGAACACTTGGGTCTGAAAATACTTTTTGATTAAAAACTAAAATATTCCATTGAAAAATTTAATTTTTTTTTTGTTCAAAAAGAGAGTATTGTATTTGAATTTTTTTTTTCTTCCAGTTCATTGTCAATGTATTATTTGGCTTCGGCTGCTAAAAATTTGAATTTAGTCTCAAATGCTGGGCTGGTGAATGACTGATGAAACTGTGGAGCCTCCATCCACAGAGATGTACTGAATTTGGCTGGACACAGCCCTGAGCCACCTGATCTACACTGACCCTTAGGCAACCTCCAGAAGTCCTTTGCAACCTAAATTATTCTATGATTCTACAACTGCTCTTTATCTCTTCAGTACCAAAATTTCATTTCCAACTAATTATAAAGCAATTTGCAAAATTTATGTCTTTTCTGAATATGCTGTAGATTATGGATCCGGCTATTTCTTTGATGTCTTTGCTCCATACAAACAGAAAGGAAATAATATCTCTGGTAGTGCTTTGAAGGTTTTTCGTCTTCTGAAGAGAAACTGCTTTATGAGGCTCTCTGGACAAGCTTCTCTGAGGAGACCAAAGACTAAATGAACAGCCTAAAGCAGCAATCAACTGAATCAACAGACTAATGGCAGCAATCAGTTCCCACAAGGGCATTTCTTCTATAACACAAAGGATACAGAGATATGTAAAGATAATGAAAAGGAGGAATCATTATTTAGCACAGACTCCTGAGTAATACTTTCACTGAAAAACAGTGGAAACATAGCCATATGGTAATGGTTTACACGCACTAAATATATTTGAAATGCCTACACTGGTAAGAGTACTTCATATTCCTCTTCCTCTATTTTCTGCATCTCTGAAAGCAGACAACTAGAACATCAGCTAATCCCAGAGAGCTGGCAGTGTAGTTGTTCAAATATTACACCATGATTAAGACTCCAAAGCAACAGTTCATTACCATAGCTTAGACAAGCTAATATATGACAGCTGACCTTTGGGAACATTCTGTATATTCCTAGACCACCAAAAATATGAGATCTAACAACTCTATATAGGTTTGTTTTACTGATTTTTTTTAGCTAATAGGTTCATCTCATATTTACCACAGGTTGGTTGGGTATGATGACAATTATTGTGTTCACAGTTAATACATATCTATTTGTTAAGCCTGTAGATATGTTTGAATTCTTAGGGCAGAGAACAGATGATAACTTTAGGTCTCAAGTGGGAGCCAGGCATAACCTTGGGTTCAGCGTTTTGTAAAAATCACTTTGTTCCTACTTTATTTCTGTAACTTGAAATTGTGGATACTAAGACACTTTTTTTCCCTACCATTGGTAAATTCGAACAGAAGGTGCATTCCTTCACTTTTCAAACTGTTTGGACGTTGGGTATGTCTATAACTACCTCTTAATAATTTGAGTAGAGCAGTATTTCCCGTTTTAGGCTTCAAGGATTGTTTGGTTTATCCACCTTCATGTGTGTCTCTCTATGCAGTAAATGCTTCCACCCTGGTGGAGAGAATTTCTATACATTTCTGTTTGAAAATAAAAATTAAGTGGAACCTATGCTAATAGAGAAGTATTTTCACATGTTCTCTAACCCACTCAATTACTTTTCAGTCAATGAGTAAGTAAATCACCAGATATATCACTAGGCTACCAGGTATTGATTTTCTTGCTAATTTAAGTCATGGTAAATGAAGGCTGGCCTTGAGCTGGAGATCAGGGATTATTTTTTGCTGTACTTCTCTAGAGTCATGATCCATTCTTCAGCCTTTAAAATATAGGTATGAAATAAGTTAGTATATAGTAAGAAAATATAAAATAAGTGAATACATAAATGTAATGGAAGCATATGAAAGGGAACACTGAAGCAACCCAAAAATTGTAACCCCACAGGAGGCTGTGGATGCTTGTATTCTCTATGTGCCCAGTATGCAGTTTTTGCTGATGCAAAACTGCCACCAACATTAGATCAAGCCTTATAATGGCACCATATTCAAAGTACTTAATTTGAGAGTCCTCTGGAGTCCCAATTCAGAGGTCACCCCTGCCATTTCAAAGGAGAATGCTACAGGGACATCGATAGAGAATCCATTCTCTGCAACAGATATTTAATGCATTCTACTAGTACGTGTTTAATGTGTAGCTGTAGCCTACAGAATTTTAAAATAAAACGAAACGATGCTTTGCGCTTTTAGAAACAGAAAGTTATTCATGGGATTTTCCCTGTAATTTTTCTGGTCTTCAGACGGTGGCAGCTGAGAAACACATACTGTTCCTTTCAGCTGCATAACTATCCTTCTAACGATTAATTACTTAGATACTTCTGAATAAATAGGATGTAAAGAAATACCTAACAAAAGCCTAATGCATCTCCAATGATGGAACCCTGTGCAATGCCTGAGATGAATATCCTTTTCAATTTTTTTTTGAAAGACAAGCAGATTATTCAAAATTATGGCAATCAGATACTGGCAGAGAAGAAAAATAGCGATATGCTGAACAGAAACCACTTAAATGCTGTGAGTCTCGATAATATAATATTTCCACAACTGTTTCTGTTTAAAACTAATAAAAATAAACATAAAACATTCTCTTCTCCTCCTATCAAATTCATTACTTTGAGCGACAAAATGACAAAATGATTAGCTGTTAATAAGGCCCTGGTTTAAAAGATTGACTGACATTGCATTACTCATTTAATTTCCGCTTCTCCTAGGTTTTTTTTTTCTTTCCTCCAAGCACAGAGGGAATTAATATTATCACATCAAAGGCCTCCCTTTAAATGGGGGAGAAAAATCATTTAAAAGGACAGAGGCTGTGATTATTCAAACTAGGTTATTTGCACCTTGTATATATAACGATATCACGGAACAACTTCATTTTGTTCAAATTGCTGTCAGTCACTAATAGAAGAAATTTGCTTCCGTTTTATCAGTGCTATTGTGTTCAGTCAGATTTGTGGGTGTAGGACGGGGGGTTCAGGCTGGGCATTAAACATGAAATCTGATAAGACGGATATGAGGAACGAGGAGTAAGGAAGGTACAGAGCAAAGGAAGACTGATTGTGAATCCAACATTCACAATGCAAATGCATTCCCACCCCAGCCTCCTCCGTGGTTTTCCTCCCTCTGTGTGTGTGTTGTTTTTATTTAAAGACACAGATACGACCACATACTAAAGTGCAAGTGTGAGCCTCTGTGGAATATGAGATTTAGCTCTGTGCTCTGGTGATTTTATTTCCTTTCACTTTGATTCCTGACAGACAAATTATTCTAGGGATGATTTAACACCTAAAGATGTATGTCATATTCTATAAAATAGTTGTATCAGTGGGAAAAATTATGAGTGGCACAACCCTTGGCCTAGCAACAGCCAATGATCTATCAGCGTTTAAGTCTTGGCAGATTGAATTATTCACCTCCCTAACTGTAACTGTGTTAGGGCTTGCATGACAAACAGTCCACTTGTCAAATATTTATCCTTCCTCCTAAAAAAAACAAAGAAGGGGGAGGGCTTGAGTGGAGAGAGAGGGAAAAAAAAAGATTGACCAGGATAAGGAGGGGGAATATAAGTGGTAAAAGACCAACCACAGCATGAAATATGAAACATAAATCACTGGGGTCGGGGAGAGCAGGGGAACTTGGTTACTAAGGCTCCAGATGGATTAAATAACGCACGTCCTGAGGGAGGGTGGGAAGGCAAGCGCTAAAATAATAACAGAACAGAATGCTCCTATGTCGAAAGGTTTGAAGACAAGCCTTGTTAATTCAGAAAACAGCAGAGTTAAATTAGCCCAGGTCCCTGTGAAAAGTAGTGTTACATATTGTGCAGGAGAGATAAATTTTCACTCACTCTCTCCAATAAACTGGCCACTGACAGGTGACTGCTGTGAGTAGTTCATTAAAATGTCCAAGTCATGAGAGACTTCCAAAATTTATAATGCTTCCTATAGACAACAGGGTCAAGTTCAATGAGAAAGGAAGAGAGCAAAGTAACTAAAGGAATTATTCACTAATTACCTTTTAAACACATTTGCAATTTTTTTCAACAAGTATTAACTTTTAATGCCTCCGGGTTTACAGCTTTAAATCAGAGAGAGAGATCAGAGTTCAGCATATATCCCTGTTTTCATTGTCCTCTGGATGGAAGAGTTTTGAACATGTAAGACCATGTACTATAGCCCTCAGAGTAAGTGATTTTAGAAGATATAGGATCAGATGTTTAGCAGGGAATGTAACAGTGATAGCAATTTTAATTAGGCTTCATTTACCTGTAAGCCAAGAATATACATTGAAGTTCAGAAATTATGAGTGGGGTTTCTCCATTAGTTCAGCATTGAGTCCTGATAAGACTCAAACCCCAAAAAGCTTTTGTTTGGAATTGTCCCTATAGGAGGAATATAGTTTAGGACATTTCTGACTATGTCTGTCTTCTGAATGAAAGTAGTGATAGACTTGTTAGAACATGAGGACTGACAGATTGATACGAGGAGTAGGACAATGGATTGATGCAAGTGGGTGGAAGAGTCCTTTTTGTCAAAAGAACAGGGAAATGTAACTAATTGAAAACTGTTATGAATGAGAGAGAAGAATAAATGAGTCAAAGGAAGGTTGGACAAGGACACCAAAGGAAAACTGGAACAGGTTCACAGAAAATCTTGGAAAGGCAAAAATGTGACTAGGCCTTTATAAACGCTAAACTTAACTAAGGACAAAGAGGTTAATCTGGAGTTGCTGCCAGCATCAAGGAAAAGATTCCAGGAATTTCCAGAGAAAAGCAAGTTACATTAACAGTCACTGTGTTGCTTTCTAAACGCCACCTAAGCTTTGTTAATTAATATAATATCTTGTTCATAGACTTACCTTAGGTATAGAAAAACATCTTTTATTTTAGTGAAAATGACAGAGGGGAAATAAAGGGAAGGAAGAATGGTTAGAATTGTGCAAGAAAACTGGAATAGTTTTCAACTTGCAGATGAAGACAGCTAAATTTCGGTGTCTACATGTGAACAAGGTGCTGCAGCTGCCCTTGTACTCAGCTAAATATATACACTGAAGGGCTACTCAGCTGAGCATATATGCTCAGGGTGAACTGATTAACTCAAAACTACATTGACTCACAGGCTGACATTGTCAAGACTCAAATTCTAACAAATCTTGGACAAGAAAAGATTTTTTCATGAGATCACCATCTGTGAGTTCCTCAGGAGTTCCTGCCTGGATGATTAGAGACCCAAGGACTTGTTTGGCATAAACATTGAGAACCTACAAAATCTAAGTGTCTTCGAAAAAAAAAAAAAGTCAGACATTGGGCTCTCAAATTCAGCATCTATTTTGGAAGTAGTTTTGACATGAATCTCATTCCAATTCAGTTCTTTTTACAGGGGGATAAATTACCTTGTTTGTTAAGTCCCTGTTTAAGTGAACGATCAACACTATAGATAAGCCATGAAGGGTGTTCATCATTGCATCTTCAGAAGAGCCTTGAATAAAGGGGTATGTCCCAAAGACTACACCTTGAATGATGATGGGAAATGAGTATAGTAAATAGTTATTTGTAAGAAAATATTATCTATTTTATGAGGCAAAGGTCCTGTAGGAAACAAAAAAGAAGATTAAAAGAATCTGATCATAATATTAACATCTTCATAATAATGCATACACTGACAGAGTAAATTGAGGTTGCATGAGCAATTTTAATTCTGGGGTTTCCAAGTTTTTGAATGCTTGACTTTGCAACTTTAATAGCTTCTTTTAATATATTTTTATGTGCAATTATATAAACTGCAGAGCCTTTTGATTTATTGCAAATGAATACTCTTTGTTTGCTAGAGTCATGTACATCATTAGTTCAAGTGGAAGAGCAGCATTTAGATTATATGTGCTTAGAGTTTCATGTTATGGCTTTCTAAGGCATATCTGATCATGTTAAAAAGCTCATGAAAACTCAGGGTGAGAAGAAAAAGATGGATGTGATTCAAACTAGCTTTCCGGATATATTTGTAAATTTGTTCATAACTATTCAGAACATTGTTTTTAGAAATGAATTGCCATAAAAATACCTTTAATTGCTATTTTATTAAAACATTCAACATATTTTAAACCAGTTTCTGGAGGGTTTTTTGTTCTTCTAGGGTCGGTCCAGTATAATGTTCAGTTACCTAAATCATATAAATAGTTTCAGGGAAGTGCACACGGCCACAGAGGGGTTCAGCCCCCTCGCCGGAAGCGCATGTGGCCCAGGGCCACCCCTGGGCCCACACAGGGCTACCCCCAGCTGCCTCCGGTGTGGGAAAGGTGAGGGGGAGCCTCACTGGTGTGGCTTTGCTCCCTTGTGGGAGAGGAGAGAGGAAGCCTCACAGCACACAGAGGTTTGTCGGCCCAGTCTGGGGGAGGGGAAGGGTGCCGGGCAGGCTGTGGGCAGGCCGTGGGGGTCCTTTGGATGGGCGGGTGGGTGGGAGGGCGGGTGGGGCAGCCCTGTATGAAGTGTCACAGGTAAGTGGTCCATGGGAAGATATGAGGTAACACGGTGGAGGGAGGACAAGGTCAGGGTGGCTAATGGTTTCTTCTGGGGGGTTGAGGGTATCAGCCAGGTTAGGGCATTGAGAGGTTCTCAAGCCCCGGCTGGGTACGGGGGTCGGAATGGTTTTGGTTGTTTGTTTGGTTTTGGCTCACCTGCAGCTACTGCCCAGGCTCAGTATGTTCAGGATATATTTGTTACATCCTGCAAGGGTGGTCAGGACAAGGGTTGTTCCTGGGTATTTCCTTGGGATTGAATAAAGATAGGTAGCAGAAAAGTAGGAAGTGAAAACTTGCCCTAATCGTTTCAATAGGAATGTAGCCTGTGTAACCCTATGTGGTTGCGAGCTATGCTGGCGATGGTACATCCCTTTGACAGGGTCGCCCGTGCCAGACAGGTCAAAACTGTAGGGTCAGATACAATACATCCTTGGGCAGGATGAGCTCGTTAGCCTTCTGGCAGTCATCCTAGGAGAAGGATAACTCCCCAAACCGGGACAGATGGAGCTCACATAGCCCTGTAAGGCCATCCATCTAAGAGAAGGACAATCTAATCAAACCTATGTCCTGAGGACCTCGCTGCCACCATCCAAGCTCTCTTGGCCCTAGCAGATGAACCTTAGGATTAAAGGGTGGGTTCAGTTCCGCGCATACTGCATCTCACTAAGAAATCCGTTTTGCAGGCTTGAAGGCTTTACCCACATTCACACAGCAGCCTTATCAAGGACAGCACTGCTTGCTCCACTCGGAGAGGGGCCTAGAAAAGGTGGCCTAAACAAAGCTCATTTCCACCTTCACCCGGTTGGTTAACCACAGGCCAACGGGCATCTTCTTCCAATGCGGTCACACAAAGATCAAGAGACAAAGGTATACACCTGCCTCCAAAGGTGTAACCAAACCGACTCTCGCATGCTGGAACATCAGAACCATGCTTGATTCTGCGAATAGTGGTCGTCCTGAGCGTCACTCTGCCCTAATCGCTCATGAACTATCACGTCTCAACATCAACATTCCTGCTCTCAGTGAAGTTCGCCTTCACGAGGAAGGCAGTCTCAGAGAACATGGTGCAGGTTACACACTCTTTTGGTCAGGTAAACGTAGAACCGAAAGGCATCTCTCGGGAGTAGGCTTCATGATCAAAAACTCTATTGTTCCTAAACTCAAAAATCTGCCAACAGGTCACTCTCACCGCATTATCTCCCTACGCCTTCCACTACACAACAAGCAGATATTGTCTTCTTTAGTATATATGCCCCAACTCTCCAAGCTGACCCTGCTGAAAAAGATAAATTTTACACTGACCTGTGCCGCCTTACCCAAAAGGTTCCTGCAGGTGATAAGATCATTGTCCTTGGTGATTTCAACACCAGAGTAGGTAAGAACTTTGAAGCCTGGAAAGGAGTATTAGGCAAGCATGGTGTTGGAAACTGCAATGATAATGGTCGACTTCTGCTAGAATTCTGTGTGGAGCAACAACTCACCATCACTAATAATATCTTTCAACAGAAAAATAGTCTGAAGACAACCTGGATGCATCTTAGATCTAAGCATTGGCATCTCATTGATTATGTCTTGGTGCGACGGAGGGATGTTCCCGATGTCCACCATACCCGTGTGATGCCTAGTGCCGAATGCCAAACACACCATCGACTGGTGCACTGTAAACTTCAATCTTAAATTCAAACAAAAAAGGGGCTGTATCCCAAGGAGGAGACTCCAAGTTAACAATCTCCAATCAGCCACAGTGAGAGACAGATTCCAGGCTAATCTTCAAACTAGGCTTGAAAATCATTCTATAGGCTCTTCAGATCCCTCTCCTGAAACACTCTGGCACCATATTAAAAACAACATCCAGCAGTCCTCTGAAGAATTTTTAGGGTTCTCCTTCAAGAAGAACAAGGACTGGTTTGATGAAAACAATCAAGAGATCCAGGAATTGTTGAGGAAGAAGAGAACCGCCCACCAAGCACACCTTGCAGTGCCTTCCTGTCACGTAAGAAAAGCAGCCTTTCGTCTTGCATGCAGCAAGCTCCAACAGAAACTCTGTAACATCCAGAACAAGTGGTGGATTTATCTAGCTGAAAAAACTCAATTATGTGCAGATACAGGTGATCACAGAGGATTCTTTGAGGCCCTGAAAACAGCATACGGGTCTACATACCAGGTCCAAAGTCCTCTACTCAGCGCAGATGATCAAACGCTTCTGACAGATAAAACTTCCATTCTGATTCGTTGGTCTGAACACTTTCAGACTCTCTTCAGTACTAACCGTGTAGTTCAAGACTCAGCAATTCAATCCATCACACAACAACCGGTGAAGAATGAATTGGATATTGCCCCACTTTGGGAGAAACTCTTAAGGCCACTCAGCAGGTGAAAATTGGCAAGACAGCTGGGGTTGATGGAATTCCACCCAAAGTCTGGAAACATGGGGGCCAAGCACTCCATGCTAAATACCACGAGTTTGTGGTGCGCTGTTGGGAACTAGGCGAACTACCATCAGATCTTCATGATGCAGTCATCATCACCTTACATAAGAAGTAAGGAGTTAAATCAGACTGTTCAAATTACTGTGGTATTACTCTGCTCTCCATTGCTGGCAAAATCCTGGTAAGAATACTTTTGAACAGATTAATACCCACTATAGCAGAAGGAATTCTACCTGAAAGCCAGTGTGGTTTCAGAGTCAACAGGAGTACCACAGACATGGTGTTTGTTCTCAGACAACTGCAAGAGAAGTGTAGGGAACAGAATAAAGGTCTCTATGTAACCTTTGTTGATCTCACCAAGGCTTTCGATACTGTGAGCAGAAAAGGTCTATGGCAGATTTTGGAACGTTAACATCCTGCTTCGCAGACGCTGCTGAGCTTTTGAGCTGGAAGTCAGCTTAAAGAAGACAGAAGTTCTCTATCAACCTGCACCTCAGGAAGTCTTCCATCATCCTCATATCACCATTGGTCAATCAGAGCTCAAATCAGTCCAGCAGTTTAATTACCTAGGCAGCCTCATCTCCTCGGATGGTAAGATTGACAGAGAGATAGACAACAGGTTAGCAAAGGCATATAGTGCTTTTGGAAAACTCCACAAAAGAGTATGGCGTAATAAACACTTGAAGAAAAGTACAAAGATCAGTGTTTATAAAGCCATTGTGCTGTCTAGTCTTTTATATGGTTCCGAATCATGGGTCATCTACCGCCACCACCTGCGTCTCTTAGAACGTTTTCATCAGCGCTGCCTTCGTACAATCCTAAGCATCCACTGGTCAGATTATGTGACTAATACGTCTGTTCTAGAACAAGCAGCAGTCACAAGTATAGAGGTCATGTTGCTGAGAACACAGCTGCGTTGGGCAGGGCACGTCTCCAGGATGAAGGACCACCAGCTCCCTAAGGTCTTGCTTTATGGTGAACTTGCCACTGGTTGCTGCAAGAGAGGAGCCCCAAAGAAAAGATACAAGGACTCCCTGAAACAACATCTCAGCCTTGGCCATATCGATCAACATAACTGATCTACTCTGGCCTCCAATCAGGAGGCCTGGAGACACACCATCTATAACGCTGCTGCTTCCTTTGAGAACGCACACAGGATGACTCTTGAGGAGAAAGGCAATGCAGAAAGAACCATACCTTGCAGAATATACCTCTTAAGGAGTCTTTCTGTTGTGCCTTTTGCAATCAAACATGTCTATCTCGCATTGGCTTTATTAGCCACCAGTGTACTTGTAACGAATGTGGATAGAGTCTTTCCCAAATCTTCGTTCGCGAAGCCTAACCATGATGATGATGATAAATAGTTTCATTAACTTCATATGAAACTAAGTTAAAATTATCATTAGGTCTTTAGTGGAACAGGACCTTTTGATAATTGTCTAAAAATAACGTTTTTGAGAAAAATCTCAAGACCTTTTCATGTGTAGATTCCCAGACAGGAAGAAAAAAATCAGAAATTTTTAAATCTCAGTAATTTACTTTGTCCCTTCATTTACTGAACGTTACTGAAAGCTCCTTATGCTTTTTTACATTATTACTCCTCATGGGCATGGTATTTTTCCTTGTGTGATCTATACTGTGTTATCCTCACCATGCTCCACAGGATCTATCTTCATAGAGGTTAACTTTGCTTCAGAAAGTGTGTGGTCATGGCACTTGTCCTCAGTGGCATGTCCTACTCTTTGCTTATCAGTGGGGTTCCTGCACTGTCAGAGACAGAGTCTCAGGAAAGGGAATACGGCCACAAACTGTGCCATTACTTATTTTGTGTGTCCCAAATGAAAACGGAGCTAATGAATACCATTCCCATCACAACCACAATTCCACTCCACTGCTTGTAATACATGGTTTTATGATCTAAAAGACAGTATTTTATATAGCTAATGAAAATATTCCATCTAAATAAGGGCAGGGGCTTGGGGGCAGGACAATTTTTATTTATCCTCCATAGCTACTTCCCTTTAGCAAGACCACTTTTCATGAAGAGAATGAGGAAGGATTTTACCTGGGAAGATATGACATCTACTTACGGGTACGAAAGTAAAAAACATTGTTTTTCAGGTTTTATATAATGTTAGAACTCAATTGAACTTTTTGAGGGGCATCATTCCAAATGGAACAAAAATTTGACATTCCAAAAATTTTTGCATAATAAAAATTATCTTGAAAATGTAGTTGGAAACACTGAAATATTTCCTTTGTTACAGTTTTCTGTTTCATGTGAATATTAAATATATAGACTAAATGTACATATAAAATATACAGATATATACATACATTTTATATTAAAATGAATACAATAATCTGTATTGTTCAGTGAAACAGACCAAAAAGTTAAAAAAGTTTTCGATTTAGCTTGTTTAACACCGAGAGGAAAAAATAGCATTTTTTCATTTCTATTTAAATGTTGTGAAATTGACATATTTCCATCAAATGTTTCACTTTAATAAATCTACATTTTTTGCTAAAAACCTGTTCAAACAGTATGCTAGCTCAAGCAATCACTTCCATATCCTAAGAGAAACTTTAACCTGTTTTTACACTGATGTGGTCTTCACAGATTCTGTAACTCTTTCAAAATGAGAGAAACTCAGAGAGGCTCAGAAAGCAAGTAGAGTGTGACAACTTCAAGGGAAATCAAGAGACCACCTGCTAATGTCATGCTTTCTAGTTGAGAAACAAAAAACGTAGTTGTCACATCTCTTTATCCAAAGTGCAGAAATAACTAATAAGACCCATTACTGAGCATGATACAGCTTTGATTGTTGCCTACAGAAAGAGAGGAATGAATTACTCATGCTTTTTTATTTTATTGATTCATCACTAATATATGAATAATGGGTATAGATATAGAAATAAATTTTGAGAAATTAAGAGTCTTCTGATTTATCTAGAACTATCTCAGTGTGGTGTGGTGTTTTGTAGTGTCCCTGGTGCCAAGCATTCTTAAAAATGGTCAACAATGAATACGTATGTATTTATTTTTGGTTGAATGCTATTTATTTATTATCACACCAATTTTAAGATCAACTCACTTTTTGCATAAGCAAACAAAACTCTCTAGGTTCCCATATGTGTTTCTTGTGTACATCTGGAAACACTTCTATCTGTAGTGGAATTCAAAATTTGACAGTTCAAAAGTAGTCAAAACAAGAAAAGGACTCCAAGAGATCATATGATGATGTTAGCATCATTAAAATTATTTCTTTTAATTATACTATTTTTCTATTAAGTAAAACACAGGTCATAAAAAAATTGAGCTTCGTTGTTTTGTTTTCTGGTTGTTGTTGATACAGTATCTGCAGCAGTAAGTATCAACATAACAGAAAGTACCAGAAAAAGAGACAAAAGATTACTACCACTTATTCAGGTTCTTGAGTGACATCATTCTGGTCACTTCATAAATCAGGGAAGAAAGACATAAAGGATGCAATTCCAGTGCTATCATTCATATATACTTCTCTGAAGCCACACAGAAAGGCTCTGCTCATCTCTGAGGTTCGCTTGACAGGTGGTGTCCTTCTACATTTTCTCCATTTAACTTTGGCTTGGATGGCTATGGAACTTTTTCAGTGTTGCAAGCAGTAAACTGTCACATGAAAAGGAGGTGGCTAGTGTCAAATACAACAGGCTTGTATGTTTCATGGAAATAAAGATCTGAAGCCTACTTGGTACTTCTCTTAAAAGTCACATATGGCATCTGCTGAATGAGCTCACCTCGCTCCACTTCTCACCCATCTCCTGATTCCTTATTCCACTCCCTATAGTGAAGTTGGCTGAGAGTTATCGCTAGATAGGATGGGAATAGGTTTTTGTCTTGCAGGCTCTCCTCTCCATCTTAAGGATCTCTCTGATCACAGTGTGATCTACTAATGAAAGTAGAAGGGAGGTGATAGATTAGTCTTGTCTGCTACAGGTTGCTATTCCTCAAAAAACCCCTATGTTTCTGGAGTGTTTCAGGATTTATCTCTGAAAGGAAAATACAGCTTCTGGAATTTTTTCCATCCTTGCATCCATTGCAAAAAGAAGGAATTTTGTCGGGAATGTAAAGATCATGAAAGACCTCCTGTATCTTTTCTCTTCTATAAATGCATGTCAGAGAAAGAAATGAGAAACAATTACTAAGTGTGTTTCCTAGTAAGAGCTCAAATTCTATCACATCTTTTGAAATCTGTAGGTTCCTGATGAAGCATGGTCCATTTTAGAAGAATTCTGTTGGACAGTCCTAGCTTTTATTGGAAGAGTTGCATACTCTGTCAAATTCAGAATTCTCTTGGCATGTTTTCTATGTAATTAATGTAAATTTCTATCAGTTCTTTTTTATCTGAGCTTTAGTGAGTAATAACAGATTTTTAAATTTTGCATATGCCTTGAAAGTACTCTAATCAGAAATTCACTGGAGCTCACCCTGCAGCAACTTTGGTTAAAATTGCATATTTAGAAAAGAAAGGTTATTATATAGATAAGTTTATGCACACTTAAATTGGTGAAGAAAATACTTATCCCAGGCATGTTCTTTTGAAATATAATTTCACAAATCTAATTTTTAAAAATACATAAAGTAAAAATTCCTTAACAAGTAACATCTACATCAGAAAACTAATTTGCAGATCACCTTTAAGCAAACCCCTTTCCCTAATCCCTTTCTTTTAAATTAATGAAATCAGCAGTTTTTCCTTCCTATGAAATTAACAAGTCGCTGGTTTATGTCTGGCTTTTTCTTCCGTTAAAGAAAGGCATGTATGCATCGAAAATAATAAATGGGGATTTTTATGCAAAAAGATAATTAATAAAAGGAATGACATTTGTAGAAAAATGGTGTTTAGTTTGGTAGTGAATCCTCAAGTCAACTCTACAATATCTTTCATCCAACTTTATAAAACCACTTTTGTTTAATACAATAAATGTGTTACTTTGTAAAGCTAGAGCTGAAATAACATTTCAAATCTGTACTTGGCAAAACAATAATAAATGTATTTTGATAAAATTTAAATTCTATTTGTTGAGGATTTATTTCTAAAATGTTGGTACACTCTCCACCTTATAAAAAAATTAAATGTGTTCTGGCAGCATCACCATCTGAACAGAAGCTTGAAGGGTGTCTGAAGTACTGCTGCTGTGCCTGAAAAACTCTGATCAGGACCTTGTTTGTCAGCCTGCATGTTTGTCAACATTGATATATCAAAGAGGTCAGGTCAGTAGCACTTCCATATAAAGTGAGCAGGACAGGGTCAAATAGAAGCCCTGAGCCTTGTACCAAGATCAGACGGGAAAAATGTGAAGTACATTTAAAAGGAGGCAATTGTTTTTCTCTCTTCACTGAATGCAGGTGTATGTCTGTTGACTGGGATGATGTTTTTTAGATTAAGAAAATAAGGTAACTTTCAGCAGTATTAAAATAGGAAAACATTCAGAGCAGAAGCAGAATTTTTCAAAGTTTGAAAATCCTCTTAAAGTCTTAAAACCTCATAAGAGAATGTGAAATTGAGGGAGGTTGGAAGAAACAGGACTGGAGGCCAAAATCACACTTCCTTCTACCACAAAATATTTCCAGTCAGGATAGTATTCCCAAATGCACTCATGATCAAGTCTAGATGTCATATCCATCCCTTATTCAGGCATTAGCAGTGCTGACTCTCTTTGCTTGTCTCTAAGTGTCTTTTCAAAATCTGTCCTCATTTTAGGCTGTGATTACACACACCAGTCAGAGATGGTGCCTTTGATCAGTTATCATCTGCTTTTACAGATGGAGGCAATGTGATTTGCCCTAGGCTGCAGAGCAAATCAGAAGCAGAGTCAGAAACAAAATCTGGATCTAGATTTGAAGTAGATCTGTTACCAGTAGACCAGCCGAGTAGATTTTGCATATTTATGCCAGTTCAGCCAAATACTGCAAACAGTATTTGATTTTCCAGCCCAAGAAATGTAATTACAACAATATGTTATTGATTTGCATGGTGCATTCTGATGTTGATACTAAACACTTTACTGGAGAGTGGATAATAATATCACTGTATAGATGGACAGCTGCCATAAACCAAAAGGATGTGATGACATTTCTGCAAGGAAAACATCCAGTGGATCAGAACCGATATTCAGCAGTTTAAGCAGAACGTCAAATGTTAGGACACCGAACTTGAAAGCCCCCACCTAGTACACTGTCACTCTGCCATCTGTCAGAGCAAGTTGGGATAACACTAAAACAAAACAAACATTTACAGCTAATCTCTATTGAACGTTTTAAAAATTATCCCAAGCAGTTACTCAGCTACAATCCAAAGACAGATCTTTACTGCCACCAAATTAAGTGATATTCTATGCAGTAAGATCGAGATGGTTTTACTTGGCTCAGCTGAAAAAGGACTCCTCAGAGCACTATTATCTGTGCTGGTTTTTTGAGTGAAAAACAAAGTGAATGAAAGCCAGAGAAAGATTCTTTTTTAAAAAAAACAGACGTGTATAGATGCTGGGGACTGACACACTTTTGTCACCATTAAGAGAGCTGTCCTCACATCAGCACTGCTTAGTCAGGAAAAGAAATATCTGACAATGTATAGCACAAATCCATTTATATTTAGTGTCCCTTAGCAGAAAGTTGACAAGGTCTGCCCAGGAGGTTTACAATCTTGTGCTTACCATCTCCACCATTTTTCCCCCTTCTCTCTCTACATAAGGAATATTCTTTATGTTTTGAGACATAAAATGGCAATCTTGGGGTTTGGTTGCTTTTTTTTCCCTTCCCCCTAGGTTTTTCTGTTAAGGTCAACACTGCTTCAGAGTCCACCTATCACTTCTAATCCAGTTGTTTCCAGTATTCATTATATCACTTCCTAGCACAAAAAATATCACCTTCCGTGACTCTATCTGTGAGTCCTACTGCTCATCGTGAGGAAATTCAGAGCTTTGAATGATGATAGGTTAGAGTGAATAAAAAAGTGCCTGCAACAACAACAAAATAATAAAAAAGGGAGGAAAAAAAGAAGTGGTGAAGAAGGTTTCTGAAGAATGTGGGAAAGATAAATAGGACTGATACTTTGTTTCATTGTCAGTAGCACTCTGGGGTTATTTGAAGCACTTATTTATGCACTGTAAGCAGAACAATACTGCAGAAGAAATGATTAAATACCAGCTCTCCGAGCAATAGACATCTCATTGTGGCAGGCCTAGACTCACCACTGGGTGGTTTTGATAAAGGCAATATGAGTTGATAACTGATACAGTTTGCCAGGGAGTCATCTGGGGATGCTGACAGCTACTATGCTTTAATAAAATCATTAGAATGTAAATGTTTTTATTGCGAAATAAAGAGCCTCCAGCAAAGTTGACACTATCGCTGCTCCCTCCACTGAATGAAAGCACCGATTAGCATTCAAATGATATAATGATAGTCTGGTTATCTTTATTAAAATTTTTCAAATCGAGTCTTCATTTTGCATGATTGAGTTTTAAACAAATGCAATATTCAGTAGGCTGGTGAGCCAGTCTGAACACTCTTGAAATAATTAAAGTGTGCCTTTTATTTTTTTAAACATGTGTTTCATAAGCAATGAATTGGATTTGCTATTTTAATATGACAATATCTAGTTAGCTTTGCATAAAATAGGGATGTTATAGCATAATTATTGAAAGAGTACAACTTTTAAACATATGTTTCATAAAGCTGAATTCAATTTTCTGAAATGTGACAATGCCAGTCAGCTACTGAAATAATATCAAAGGATGACTTGATTGTTTAGGTTAATTTACTATATGATAATTGATGGTAAATGGTATGCTTTGTGGTATTTCTTTTCAAAGGAAACACAGAACTCATTTCCCATAATGCTCATCAATTTGCAGTTCAGACTTTACCACTGAAAGAAAACGAAACAAATTCTAAGCAAGTTTTTCAGACCTTGAATTTCTGCAACATATGATTTAATGTAAACTAACAGAGGTTTTAAACTATTGAAGAAGAGCCTGAGAAAAACTGAAGAATAAATTAACTCATCAAGTCCATTAGATTGTACTCTACATAGGATCAATCAATCAATTCTAAATATTTAGAAATCCTATAGGACCTGATCTCCCTTTCAATGCTTCTCCCTTTCAATGCTTCTCTCAGTCTTGTCAAGCTAGACTAACCTTTCTCCTGGATTAACCAACCCTATAAAACATACTATACTACAGATACCAATAAATACACAGTATTGCAAGCAAGTATGCTTTGGCTGGTTCTTGGTTATAAAGAATCAAAAGAATCAATGGTGACATAAATTCTCCTTAAAAAAATGCGTGCCTGAAAACACTGTAGTATTGACTCCAGCCTGAGACAGCTTCAGAGCTGAATTGTAAAAATATAAAATAAAATGTGAATAGCTGACAAAGTCTTGTATCCATTGTTTGAGGAAGAAATGGATACTGTAGGTGCATTCTTAGTTCTTAACTAGTCTTTTATTACAATGACTTTCTGAAGTTGTCCTGGATGCTTTAGAAGATTCTAAAGAATCAGACATTTCACTATTTACATTTCACTGAAGATGTGCCAGGGAGTATCATCAAAAGGAGGAATATAAATACCCCTCTGGTAATAAAGCTATCATGTAAGTGAACAGGAATGTTAAAAAATATCCTTTTAGCTCTTGTGCTTTAGGAAGTACTGGCACACAAAGCTGCATTACTGGTAAAAGCCAGCAAATAATTGAGAAGGTTTGGTGTGGGGTTTTTGTTTATTTGTTTGTTAGTATATGAGTATGTGTGAGACAAAGAAAATTAACTGAAAAATTAGAATTTAACATCTCTGCCAACGTGGTATTGTTGCACCAATTTGACTAAATGGGACCAGAATGTCTTTAGCATCTAGGGGAGGACTAGTCAGAGCTGCAGCGCCTGCTGTTGAGGAAAATATATTCCTCTTTCTATCCAAAATACATCTTTACCATCTAAAGGACGTAGGAAACAGTTTGGGCCAGATCATTACGTTTCCTCTGCATCAGATTTCAGAGCAGTCTGTAGAGCAGCCTGCGTCATCCTAAAATGGTGTACTGCTTTGTGTCTGAGGATTAATCCATCCCAAAGAAGGAGAGCACCTCTGCTGTCTAGTGCCAGTGCAGTCAGTCTGGTCCTAACAAGGGATATTGCAACAATCTGTGGAACTAAGCTTCAACAATTGCTTTATAGTATTATTAAGGATGTGATGAGACTACTGAGTTGGAAAAAGAAAAGGTTTCCTGTTTATAAATGCCTGCGTTCCCAGTCTTTTAATGGTAACTTGTAAAAGGGAGGGCAAGACAGTGGTAGATCTACGTAAAAGCAATTTCAATACAGATTTTGTTGAATGACAAGGGAATTCTTCTCACTACCACCCACAAAATATTGCTATATGGAAATTTTCTTATGGGGTTATATACCTTATCCACACAACCACTTTTGTTGGTACTGGGCATACAACATTTCTTTTCAATTCTTTCAAAAGTTTTCTGAAAGAAATTGGAATTTTTTCAGGCAGAAATTTTCTCTTCACAGAGAAATTCAGCTGCAAGCCTGATACATACACATATTCGTTCATTGGGACAGGTATTGTACCAAAAGTCTAATTTGGTTGTAACACGGAATTTCATAAAGCGGATCTAATCAGTGTGTCTGGTTACACTCAAAGTCTGAGGGGGGGGAAAGAAAAAAAAGGTGGCATTCCACTTTTTGTTATCCAGCCCAGGTATTGCATTATTGATTCAGGGAGGAAATGTGCTGAGCAAGTGGCCCTGGATGGAACTAAAAGAAACCCTGGGGACCGCTTATGAGATAGAATTTTAGCTCAGTTAAAGAGCTATAGCACATGCTGTTCTTCTTATTGACAGGGAAGGAGTTTGCTTTTTTTAGTACAATCAACACACTAACACCTGCTTTAGGAAAGATTTAGGAAAGATTACAATCCATCCATACATAAGAGCTGGTCAGATATGGCTGAAGTTTGAAATAAATGAAGAGCAGAAATGTAGACATGGATTTGGGTGGACATAGGCATATACTGGGTAGAAAATAAAGTGACAGAAGAAAAAAAGGAAGGAAGGGGAAAAAAATTGGGTATCAATGGAGGGCTACCTGAGTAGGGAAGTATTTGGGAACTTTTACTTCCAGGAGGCATGCTTGTTTGTGGTTCATTCCTGGGCAGTGCACTTTTAAGTGGATACTGGGGAGCTTTCAGAGTGTGCTTGTTTGGTTTCAAAGATAAAGCAGCAAAACAATTGCTGCTTTTTGAATGTAGGAAATTTTTTTGTGGGCATGTAGGCCTGAGCAGCAGAAAATTAAGCTGGTAAAAATTAGTAACAGGGAAAAAAAAAAAGAAAAGTAAAGAAAAGAAAAAGGAAAAGAATGATAAAAAAGAAATAACAGAAAACTCTTGGAGAGGATTCCCAGAAAGAAGAATAAGTAGAGAAAGATGAAGAATAAGATTACTGTCCAGTGTAAAAAAACCCCATGAAATGTCAAGAATAATATAAAAATATCGGAATACAGTAAGATAGATAATAAAAGAAAATTAAGACTCAATTATAGCATTAGAAAAGGATCGATCCACTGCTACATTTCATGGTGTTATCAGTAGCATTATGACATAACCGTCATCCTTAATTTTAAGTCTTTTTTAATAGATGGTGTCAACCTCATGGGGGAAACGCACAAACTGTGTATGTTTTTCAGATGCTAACACATGCTGGACAAAGTTCAACAGCTGCTTTCACAAGAGCATGTTGAAAATGTGACTGAACTGCTGGCATAGTGATTCAAGTGTCTTGAAAACAACTGCAGTATAGTTTTAAGTGCCATCTTCTGCTTCCTCCCTGTGTTCTTCCTTCTGGCTCACAGAAGGCTGTCAGACACACAAAATTCTCTGGACTTTAACTAGTAGAATAAAATATCTAATATAAATTACCTTTGACTGCTGAAAGACTTTATTTACAGCTGCTCAGAGCTGCATCTGGAGAGTTTAGGTAGAGACTACAACTGCCAGATGGTGGCCAGACTTACCCAATTAGCAATCTCTCTCATCCTGTGCCTGGGTTTGCAGAGTGGCTCCTCACATCACAGTTGCCTGACTCAAGCCAGTACCTCTATGGTCTAAAATAGTAAATACTAAAATAGTAACAGTGTTGTCAGGTGAGCCAACACAGAGCTCTGTAGGCTTGGCTCCATCGGAAAACCCTCTTTGCTATGGTTTTCTGGCTGTTAAAATTAACTATGTAACTCTTGAAGTTCAACTTGTTGACAGTTAAGGCCCAATGCTGGATTGCTTTTCAAGCCAGCGGTATATTTAAAAGAGCCTGAGTGCACAAAAAAGTGACAGAGCCGGGAGAATGGGATAGAAAAGGTTGATTTTCTCAATTATAGATATTTATGTTGAGAAAAAAATAACAATGAAGCTCATCAAAGCATACTCATGTCCAGAAAGATCATCTGCTGAAATTTACATGACGTATCAAATGATTGAAAAATTGTCATTTATAGTTGTAGCTGTGCTAAAGCACATCATCTAGACTGATCTGTGATCAGACTGCTACAGGTAGTTGGAAAAACGAATATCACAGATTTTCCAGTGCACAGTTTAGGAAAGGCAGAGATATGCATACTGAGTAAAAGTACAGATCCTTGTGGAAAACATTCCCTGTCCCTCTTGAAAAAAAGGACTAGTATCATACGAAAGGTCTAATTAAAACTGTTACATTACTCTGGTTTTGCTTCTCCAGGTGATTAGGAAGACAGGGTCTTGTATTACAGCCTGAAGCTGGAAAGAGGTTGATGTTTGCATTTTCTTAGATAGAGTTTCCTTTGCCTTTCTGACCTGCCCTTGGCACAGAACAGGGACTGGGGGAATGTCAGCTTTAAGCCCCTCAACAATCAGAGACCCTGAGATCACCTGAGAATCATTAAAGCCTCCTCTGCATCACAGTGCCGAATCCTCTTGGGGAGGGAAAGAAGAACCGGAAGAGAAACAGGAATAGGAAGGGTTTTCTTGAAAAAATATATAGATATAACCTGGGAAAGGGAAAGTGCAGAACTTTGTTACAAGTACTGCAAATCTCATGAGAGATATTCAGCATCCTATAGAAGTCAGATTTCCAACTGTTTTGTGTTGCAACAGTAATTAAAAATGACTACTGATGAGTACTGAAGGTATTTACCCTCCTCCAAAAAGCCTGCTGCAATACCAGCCTGTTATTACGCTCACATGAAAACCATATTCCTTCCTCCACACCACCTTTATGGCTGCTTTGATTACAGTTTTATGGACACAAGGCCCATAACTTTGCTTTGACCCTGAAATAAAAATAAATGCAAAATAAATCAATGTGAAATTCAGAGCATGCCAGCAAGTTCCACCACACCAATATGGAAAACTCACAGAGTTTCAGCAGGTGTAATATATCATTACACAATTGTACCAGTTCAGTTATAAACTCATGACTAGTCACAATGTTAGCTTTGATTTCTGATTGTTTTGGATGTATAGTATTTTAAGGATTTGCTGACTAAATTTAATTGGGTCATCCAAAGAAACAGTACAATTCACACAGTAAAAAAGTTAAAGGATTGTTTTATTCCCTCCTTGGTTTTATTCTGTTTCTAGCTGCTTTCCATCCTTTTCATGAAGACTGGATATTGTCATCCCTAGTTTTTTTCTGCTATTCTCTTAATTGTTATTTGTCAAACATTACATTTACTATTTTTCTTCCTTTGTGTGTAGAAGCAGTTTAGTAGCAACTATTGTTTTTTAATAGAAATTATATCTTTCGAAATTATGACAAAAGAGAGATAAAATTAGAACTCGAAGGATCTGTTTGGAAAACATAAACACCTATAAAATTTGATCTGAAGCTGATTAAAATCAAAAAATGTGGGGAGGTTCAAAAATACTTCTAAGCTAAGGTAATAATCTCTGTAACAAATTTGGCTATAGCTTAATATGAAATTGCTTGCTAAGAGCAAGCACAGTTATTCCCTGATGTCATATTATTGATATCTAACCTAGGGACGTTATATCCAAGGAAGAGAATAAGATACCATTCTGAGGTCTAGCTCTTTTCCTGGTTCTGTTGTGTTTTGAAGTGTAGCTTTTTGCTTTAGCCCGAATTTGGTACGAAATAATGTCTTGATCTCTGTGTTATATGTAGTCACTTGCCCAAATTGTTCTCTGCTTCTCATTTCTCCTTGCTACCCATTTCCCTGGCCTGTGGGTAAGGGAATTACAACTTATTCCTATGCCCTGCAACCTGAGATTTAAGTATTATGGCTGGTGATATAAAAGAGGATCTCATTCTCTTTTATTCCTCCCAGCATATGACCTGAATCTCTATCCTTTAGATAGCTGATTATCCAGATCCTTTGACTCTCTTCTTTTAATCCCTTCTTCTTCATTTCACTGAGACCGCTCATAGAGCAAACCAGGATTTTCCTTAAGTGAGGTGGAATTATCAAGCTTTCTTAAATCACCAATGTATATTTGGCAAGACATTGGGCTACTGAAAGCATAATTATAATAAGCTGTGCTAAGGGTTCTGACTCTAAAGGTTTGTTTATAGCATTTGCATTATAAATAAAAATGGTTGGGTTTTTTGTTGTTTTGTGGGGTTTTTTGTTGGTTTTTTTGTTGTTGTTGTTGTTGTTGGTTGGTTGGTTTTGTTTTTTTTAAATGAGAGATATTTAAGGTTACTCAAATACAGCCCTAAAAAGACAGGAAAAATTAGCAAGGGATTTATTCCAAGTAAGTAGATCAAGAGTGGAATGTTCTTCACAAGGGAAAGAAATAGCACAGCTTTCAGGAAATTGATCAACGCCTCCAGAGCCATATTGTGAATTTCTCTTCTTTCATCTTTACACATGGAAATAAAGGGAGCTCTCTGTTTCAACTGGAATTTTATAGGTATGTTTTACCTGCACTGACTGAGTTATCTGTCTCCTTGTTGGTAAGGAGGCGGATAATTCCCTATCTGAAAGTGTTGTATTTTTACCATCAGCTTTTCTGGGCAAACATCAGAAGTGACCACAATTTCAAAACACAAGAAGGAACATAAATTGGTAGAAAAACACAGCATAATAGACCTTCTCATATCGTGCTCAAGGGGACTCCAGGGACCAGCCAATCCATATAAGAAGAATAGTGTGAGCTAGATGGGACCCAGTATGATTAATCACCTGAGCAATGCAGATTTAGCGCATTAGGTGAAAAGATAAATGTGTAAAACGCTGTGTCAGAACCCATGGAGTGGCCCACACGGTAATTCAGGGTCAGTAATTGAACTTCACTCTAATTATCCTGGGGAGATAATATTAACTTACAGTTGAGTGTGAAAGAGAGAGTCCATAATTCATCACTCGATGGGGCTGCTCATTGCATTGTGTTATTGAAATATGATGGCTCCATTTTTATCCTGTCATAATGACAACTGATGTGCTTATTTTCTTTCTCTGTGCCTCCAGGGGATGATGAAATAGTAAGCAAACATTCTTTCTGGTGAAAGAACAGCACTTTATCACACTGGCTTCAGCTTTAAAAAAGCATTTGCAGTCTCAGAAACAATTTCTAGAATGAAGGCCAGGCATTTCCCCTCGCATTGTAGTCATAGACAGCCAACCTAAATAAAAGCCACTGCCCTTTTCTCTGTATGATATATAATTCTTCCTTTCTCAGTTATCAGTTTCAGCTTCTTAATTTTTTTTTGAGAAGTTTCCTTTCCTTTTCTAATTTTCCCAGGATACATGTGGCTTTCATTCAGTTCCTTTCAAAAATACATTTTCATCGTCAAAGATTTTAAAATCAACCTCTAATTCAGTTTGACTATATTCAGCATTTTAGAAGTATTCAAATTTTTTCTGCGTTGGGAACTTCCTAGCTTTTACAAACTTTTTCTCCAAGTAACCTAGAATCATAGAACGTTTTGTGTTGGAAAGGACCATAAAGATCATCTAGTTTCAACCCCCCTGCCATGGACAGGGACACTTTCTATTAGACCAGGTTGCTTAAAGCTCCATCCAACGTGGTCTTGAACACTTTCAATGGTGAGGCATCCACAGCTTTTCTAGGCAGCCTGTGACTGTGTCTCACCATCCTCACAGTAAACAATTTCTTCCTAATATCCAGTCTAAACCTACTCTCATTTTAAAGCCATTCCCCCTTGTCCTATCACTACATGGCCTTGTAAAAAGTCCCTCTCCAACTATCCTGTAGGTCCCCTTTAGGTACTGGAAGGTCTCTCCAGAGTCTTCTCTTCTTTGCGCTGAACAATCTGAATTCTCTCAGCTGGTCTTCATAGGAGAGGTGCTGCAGTCCTCTGATCATCTTTATGGCCTCGTCTGGACTCGCTCCAACAGGTCCATGCTCTTCTTATGTTGAGGGCCCCACCACAAGATGCAATACTGCAAGTGGGGTCTCATAGGAGCAGAGTAGATGGGAAGAATCATCTCCCTTGACCTGCTGGTCAGGCTTTCTCCAGTCAGTGGGGAACCTCACTGGAGTGCCACAACTTCTCAAATATGATGGATAATGGCTTAGCCACTTCTTCTGCCAATTCCCTCAGAACCTTCAGATGCATCTCATCAGGTCCAGAGAAGCTGTGGATGCCCTATCCCCAGAAGTGTTCAAGGCCAGGTTGGATGGGGGTTTGATCAAACTGATCTAGTGAAAGGTGTTTCTGGCCATGGGGGGGGTGGGGGTGGAACTAGATAATCTTTAAAAACCCTTCCAGCCCGAGCCATTCTATGATCCTATAACTTGTGCACCTTCAGGTTCCTTAATGGTCTCGAACCTGATCTTTTTCTACAGTGGGTGGTTCTCATCCTCCCAATCCTTGCCTTTGCCTTCTGTGACTTGGGCAGTGTGGCTGAAGCACTTGCCTTTTATAGGAGGGAAAATTCTCGTTACTAGATTTGGCATGACAAGTGCTGTGAACACTTCTCAAGTGACTTATAGTGCATGGATGATGATGATGATAAGATATTGCATTTTTTAGATTATGGACTCATATTAAACTTTTACAGTAAAATAATTTCTAATTGATGAAAAGTTGGAGATGCTTGACATAAACAGGATTCAGATTGAATTCATATTTTTCTTGTAATATTCAAAAATAAATATTTTATACTTGACTATCCAAATGCAGCTTTTTACCACTTTTGCTGCATTTCTTCCTGTTTTTTACACAGAAAAGTATATTGTACACAAACCATACCTTTTTCATCGCTCATATATTTTAATATCAAATGATTTTGGAAAAAAAGTCTTCTGACACTGTTTTCCAATATGTAATATTTTATTATGCATATAGAGTTCTCTATTTTATGGGTGTGGAAAATTTAAACCTGTACAGTGAGAATATAAAAAGCTACAAGTATATGTATAAGAACATCTTAGTTTCCTTAACATATTTTTCCTACCGTTGGACTATCTGATTTCAGATCAAATGTTTTAAAGAGAAAGCACTAAGAGTAAATTACCTTAAAGCTTTCATAAGAATTCATATTAGCATACATATTCAGATATAATGGAACCTTTCTGAAGCATGAAATAATTGCATGTAGCCTTATGTCAAATAAAAATGGTTAGAGCATGGAGTTAATTAAGCCACTGATCTCTACCAGTGGCTATGTTTATCAACTTAACTTCCTGCTGTCTTTTAGAAGAAGTGGGCTTCTGTGTGTATCATCCATCTGTAGTATTTTAGAAGTTGCATATTCAACATAAGAAAAATGAAAATAAAAGGTACAGCAGTATTTTCCATTAGTCTCACAGCTTAATCAGTTTTATCTTTTTAAATAAATGGCTACATTTACATTTACTGACTCTTGTATACAAGTCATAATGTCAAGAAATCCATTTGCTCTTTAATAAAACTTATCATTATGTCTGAAGGTTTGATTTATGGACGGGTCTGTTGTCACCTTGACTGCCTGAACCCTTTCATTTACTGCAAGACTTCCAAGACAGGCCATGATAGGTCAGAATAATAATGTCACCAAGATCACAGTCCCTGACAATAGCCTATTTGTCTCATTTAAATAATGAACATCAGTGGTGAAAATTGTACAGTGAAACTATAACACACAAAGCACAGTAACACATGACTGTGCAGAATATGAAAACCTGATGTTGACACAAATCATGACCTAGCTGGTCCAATTTGCTAGCCATGTTTTTTTTTTTTCTCAAAACAGTATCCAGCAGTACACAGATGACCACGAAATAAAATAAAAATGTTTTTGTTGTGCCAATTCTGAAAACAGAACATTCCTTCTAATAAGTAGAATAAGTTCCAATAAGGTCAATGTGGTGTTGCTTTTTGCATGGTGTACTAAATGCCATGGTAAACATTTATATGATATACTCTTTAGAAACAGCAGAAAAAATTTATAAGGTTTTTTGATTTTTTTTGACAGCAAGCAGAAAACTAAGTCTTTTAAAGTCTTTAAAAAGTACTTCCTAATTTAGTACTTCAGGTATTTAGGTCCAATGTATTTCAGATCACTGTAAAATTTAAAAGTCTAAAAGCATAACCAGATATTAATTCCCCTTGTGTAGTGTTTAAGGATTGGAATAAAAAAGCAACCATGACAAAACTCATTTTGGACAAAGTGTCAAGGGGCACCTACTTGTTCAATGTCCAGTCCATGAAATTCAGCAACTCAAGGTAGAAGCCTATTTTCCATACACAAGGAATAAGACAAGGCAGGTACCAAGACTGAAGACTTGAAGGCTACATGGCAAATGCAGAGGAAGTAACACCAGATAACAAAAAGCACAGACTTGGTGTATCTCATGTACTGAGATTGAAAGTCCTACTTGTGACACCTGCCCCTGTGTAGATGCCTCTATGTACCTGCCTGTTGCTGTGAGCCTATGGATTCTGCAGCAGGTTTTAGCACTGCAGCCCTTTCCCAGTGTGCCCTTAGCTGACGCATTCAACCTACGTGCTGTGCATACACATGGTGCTGCATGACGGGTAATACCTGTCGTGGGACCTTTCCACACGTGGCCATCTCCCATTTTCCCCACAGCGTGCGTGTCTTGAGCCTTAAGATGCCACGTACCAAAGCGATCTGGAAACAATGATGCGAGCGTGCACACTGCCCAGATCTCAGTAATTACACATGATCTTGAGCTTCATGTCTGCAGAAACTGGGATTTATGGCTCAAAACCTCTGTTGACATAGGCATGTAAATTTTTTCTTGAGTGTAGATAATTGTACTTGTATTTTGTTACTGAACAAATGTGGATGCGCAGCTGGTGATAGTCTGAGAGGGTTGAAACTCCCACCCCTCACAACAGAGAGTCTTAACCTATCAAGGTTAAGGAGTGAAATTTTCCAAAGCAGAATTGGGGTAAAAAATATCCTTTCAGACGCAGGAAAAATTACCAAGTGCTCTAAACACCTTCCTTAAGTTGGACCACAATGCATCAGGAGCACAGAAAGCATAATACTGGAAATAATATATCAGATTATGCTTACAATAGGAAGCATTATAATATTTTCCAATAAACTACTTAAACTGATGAGGAGCAAGTACCTAAACATAAGCAACTCATCTAAAAACTAATGTAGTATTTAAATATTGTAATAAGATTTCAGTTCTTACCACAGAAATTACACTATGTGTTAAGACAGCTACTCTTCCATTTGGTAGTTAAGTGTTGCATTGTGTAAGTAAAATAGGTAACCTGAGATTTTGGATAAAAGGTAATTCTACAACATAAAATGAGACAAGGTAAGAAGTATAACTTCAATTTCAAAGTAATAAATTTGTCTGAAAATTTTCTCCAGAGATGTATTTCTTCCTAGAGCAAAAAAAGACCTACTCAGCCCACAGACCTAAAGATCAGCTTCAAAGAAATCACACATTTTCTATCTAGGTGGTAGGTGCTATCCTCATTCCTAACTCACTCACTGAATTTGCACTACAGAGAGTGAAAGATAAAGTTCTTGCCAAATGTACTTTTGTTAAAGTATTTTGTTAAAATACTTTGTTTAATAAATGTTTTTTTGAGTTAATACTTTCTAGTGGGATGATTTCTGTCTTCCAGAGCTCTCTGATGGTAGAGAAGGAAAGAGAGAAATTGAAGCCAAGAAATACTATTGGTTTTGCTCCAAAGAGCACTGTTTTATTACAGTTCTGTCTCAGGAAGGCATATTATAGTTTGGTCCAAAGTGGCCAAAACATAAATTTTGAAGCCTCAGATAGAGTTGTGAAATAAAAGTCTCTGAATACTTCCAAGAGTACACACTCATGAAAAGGTATGTGGTTCACGGGGAACTTTGCGTCCACCTTATGTCTGTGTAACGCAAGATGACACATTCATAACATGCTACTTCTCATTTTTCTTGCTTTCTTTTTGAATAAAAGGGTAATTTTCACCATAGTTATTGAAATAGTGGATGTTTCAAACACTCATTTCATTTTTAACCAGTTATAAGGAATTCTTTTAGATAATAAGTTAGTAATTCTTTCAGAAATCAATAGAAATGTTGAGAGCTATTATTATCTTGACAGCATATTGCAAGATTAGTAGAGCAATTTCACTAAGTTTATAACTACCTCATGCTGGCATTTGATTCCCATTTGTCCTTAAAATGAAAACAAAGAAAATAGTTGCACGATTGCTCTCCATTTCCATCTCTCAAGGACCAATCTGTCTATCAGCTACACTATTATTTTCTTCAAAGCAATGATAAAGTTATTGTTAAAGAAATTTAAAAATTCAAATGGATTTTAGGCAAATGTAATGAAAAAATGTGAAGAGTAATTCAGGTAGCACCATACTTCCAAAAAAAACCACATGTAGACTAACTATATAGTCCTATGTCATAATCTATTTTTAATGGCTAGGAAAAATCCTCAGAGAGGTCAAAAAGAACAACAAACTCCTGACCTACAATTCTGTAGCAATTTTATTAAAAAACATTCATATGTATAACATATATATGTATATATACAGAGTTAGAGTGCTTTCTTCTTTATATGTCCATGTTGGCTGCTCTTTATCTCCTTACTGTCTTTCAGATGATTAGATATGGTTGATTATTTGCCTATGTACTTTTTATTTGTTTGGGGTTTTTTTATATGTAATTGGTGTGTTCCTCCTGTTTTCTTTCTTTTCCAAAATAAATAAATCACTCTTGCATTTTTCAGGCCCAAAAATATCTGCTTCGTTTTTGTGATTTCATTTGAAGATTATCAGAACCAAATGAGTTAAAAACATCTGTTTTATTTAAGTACTCTCATTTCTTCTTCCTTTGTTCTATAAACTTCTCTTTCTCTTTTTTGCACCAATTTTGCTAATAGCAAATGGTGGCTTAAAATTTTAATGTCTTATGAGGATCCAAAAGCTATTAAAATATTTGGCTTTCCAAGCATCAGTTGTCAATACTTTTCCTTCTGCATGAAGAAGCTGACCAATGATATTCTTAGTTTTCCTTTTACTATAAATATACTTTTTCTTTACTATCAATGCCATTTCTTGTAAGTTGCACCCCACTTTGCATCTAAACATTTGGATTTTTGTCCCTATGTGCTTGCTCTGTGCTTTTGAACTTATTTCTAGTAAGCTAATATAGTTTTTGCTTCCTGTGCACATTTTCCATACATCTGAGAACTATGAAAATCTCACAATTGAGAGATGTTTCCCATCTGCCTATCTCTCTTTTAGTTATTTTGTGTTTGGCTCATAAGAAAAGATCACCTATAATTTAAATCATTTTTTCTTACATTCACCTGCAATAACTGTCAACCCTCTGACTATATATGTCTTCCTGAGAGTCTGATTTTTTGATTTCTTTTTATGCCATTTTATTTCCTAACCCCACCAGATCCTGAATTCCATTCATTTATGGTTTTCACATTAAGATGGCCTTTACATTCTTATCCAATGTCTCCAAGTTGGTGGGAGTTAGCTCCAACCTTCTGTATCATTTCCCTAACTCCCCCATTCCTTTTGAAAGCAAACTCTGTGTGCTGAGTAATTTTACTATTTCTTCAGCCTTATCCTGAATTTCTCTACATTTTGGACTGTAGTAGATCCTAATCAGATAGCGCCGTTGTTCTCTTCCCCATTCATCTCTACTCAGAGATTTCCAAAAAGCCTCCCTTCGTTTATTTTCTCTCTTGGCAAGCACATGCATCCTTGATCTTCAAAGCAACAGTCCTCATTTTCATTAGCTGCCTTTCTTGTACATGCTATGCTTATTTTATATTAACATTCCATAATAGAAATTATCCTATCGTGTTTATTATACCAATTTAGTCTTAAACTTTACCAACTAGTAAGAGTCTCACACTTTTTTCTTTCCCATATTTCTTGCATTAATATACTTACAGCAGGGCATTTTGCAGACTCTCATACTAATTTTGATATCCTTATATTATCACATTAAGAAGACTCACTTCCCTTTTGCCAGTTATAGATGNATTGTCAGCTGGCTATTGACATTCTTCAGCTACTACTTCTTGTTCTGTCAATCCTTATTTAAAGCTGTTTTCATGAAACAGTTTCAAAGCTAGGTTTGTAAAGCAACAGGGCTTTATTCAAAACAAATTATCAGTTGAAGTGATCCGTTATTCCAGAGACCATATCTGGATTTTTCAGGGGAGGACTATATATATTTTTTTACTCTGAGGTGAATACTCACAGAGTTCTCTCATCTGCTTTGTACAGCATTTAGAAAGAAATTCTGCATTTTTCTAAGTGTTCAGCAGCTTCTTCATGAGGGGATGAGGAGGGGCAGGCACTGATCTCTTCTCTCCAGTGACCACTGACCCAAGACAATTACTTGAAGTTGTGTCAGGGGAGGTTTAGGTTGGATATTAGGAAAAGTTTCTTGATCTAGAGGGTGGTTGGGCACCGGAACAGGGTCCCCAGGGAAGGGGTCAGAGCACCAGGCCTGACAAAGTTCAAGAAGCATTTGGACAATGCTCTCAGGCATATCGTGTAATTCTTGGGGCTGTCCCTGTGCAGGGCCAGGAGTTGTATTTGATGATTTTAGTGGGTCCTCTCCAGGTCAGGATATTCTATGATTCTATGATTTTATACTGAAGTCCTTCCAGACTGCTTAGAATTTCATTCTTGCTTTTTGATTACTGAGTTAGAGTCTCTTTTGACACTTAACTCTTCACAGGTACCTCAACATTATTACCAAAGAAGATTGTGTTGAAGTGAGGAATTTCTTTTTTCAAAGCTATACAAAGAAACAGTTCTCAGTGACATGTCTATATATGCATATTTAAAGAGATGTGCTACACCAATTAAATTTGAATTATTATATATTCATTAAATTATTTATCTGATGCATAATATTTTGTCCCTAAAAATATAAATTCAGATAGGCTGGTATATCATATATTTATGCTATAAATCAGAATTAAAACTACCAAGTATTTTTTAAATTATTTTTTCATTGCTCTTTTGTTGACATTACATTTCCTTTGCACAGACATATGAACTGAAAAATATTAATAGTCTTTCAAAATAAATAATCATTTGCTTGTGAAAATGTCCCTACCATACCAACTTTCCACTTACCCAAAATAATGTGTCAGCAATGTGATATCAATGCACAGCTATCTAAAAACACTGTGAAAGATGATTTTAAAAGTGAAGGTGGATCACCTGGCTTTAGATTTTTAATAAACTTAACTTTTTTTCTAGACCTACAATTAAGTAGAGTCTTTGTGGAGATTGACAAGGACTTTATGCGTTTTATACAGGCACTTGCCGTGTAATCATCACTTAAAGAAAATTATGTAAGAGGACAACACAGAGTGCAAATAACAGTGTGTAACTGCATGGCACCTGTTTTGGTTTTGTTTATTTTTTTTTGCCTTTGAGTCCAATCAAAGTGCTTCTTTTATCTTTTTTTTTTTTAAGATATTAAAGAAACAAACTTGAGGTAAACTATCATAAACCTTCAGGATGAAATAAACTGCAACTACAATATGCTCTATTTTTCATAGGGCTTATAAAATTAGCTTATAAAATAAACCTTTTTAGTAAAGATAGTAACAGGCACAGCTTGAAAACCAAACTTATGCAGGAAAACCAGAAGTGACATGACAAAGGGCTGGTATAATGTCCAAGATACTGATTTTTATTGTATTTGATGTCTGTTCAGACGTGTTTGACATGTCTGTTTTCACATCTCTTCCCCTTTAATAACAGCTGTACTCTGATGAGATATAACACTTTCAATTTCCAGCCTTTTTTTTATTCTTCTCGCCAAAATGAAAAAAACTCTCACACCATTAAAGTAGCCATACTATCCACTTGAACTGAGACTCCAAATTTCAGTTTTGATGGAAACTTCTAACGAAGTAATTAATGCTAAAGTAAACAGTTATCAAGAATGTCTGTGTGTAAGAGGAATGCTCCCAATTCACCCTTTTATTTACTTTACACTCGTATCTACTTAACCTTCTTTAACCTACCCATCTATCAAGAAACCATACAGCTATTCATGATGACTAGGCTTTTGTTGAATAGAATATTTTAAGCTCGAGAAAAATGATATTCATATAACTAGCATTATGTCCTCATAAAATTTACAACTCAGTGAATGATGACACAGGTTTAACTGATGAACTGTTGTAAGAATCTGTTGTCAATTAAGAGTGTTATTGCTTAAGTAAAATTCCCGGTCATGCTGTCAAAACTTTCCAAATTGATTACTTGAACCAATTAAATCTTTCTGCACATTATCCTGCTATGAAACATTATTTGCATAAAGAATTTAAAAAGGATTTCCTAATGTTGCTTTTCATAAAGGAAAAAGACTGTAGTAAAGGGAAGAATCAAATAAAATTCAATGAAGTCTTGAAAAACTTAGTATTTTCTTTCAGGTTGTATGATATTAAGAAAGTTTTGGTTGGCTGGTTGGTTGGTGTGAGAGGCTGCCCATTGAGGATTTGATACAGTCAAAATGCAAAATAAAGCCAGTTTACTTCATTTTGCATGGAGCTTTTAAAGCTGGGGTCTAGGGAATATGTTTTATTAGCTTATAACCACCTGTCATTTCAAACCATACAAACTATTCTCTAGAAAAAGCAATTAAATCATAAGTTCTCTGAGGATCATTATAAGAAATTAATTACAAACAACAAGGGAAGGGGAGTTGATATAGAGAAATATTATTTATATTAAAAATCAAACTCACCTTATTTACAGTTCTTAAAACTGAAATTCTTTCAGATTTTACAGTTGTGATAGAAGCAGATATTATTTTGATTCTGAAATTATTCTACACACTACACAGGTACACTTACAGACATGCTTTTGTGACTCAAAAGAAAGTGGTTATATATTTCCAGTTGTTTTTCATTTCTGTTGGCCTTTTACTTTGAAACAAGACAGGTCAAACAGAAAAATGATGAATAATTCAAAATGTTGAAAGCAGAAGACAGTGAAAAGCCTAGAAAGGTCTGTTCCAGACAATTCAGGGTATTAGCTGTTTCTTCTCCTTTGGTAATCTGCAATGTTTTCTTGGAAAGAAGGCAAGAGCTTATGTCCCCTCCCATTCTAGGGTGACAGTTACAAAAGCATGACTTGATGAAAAAAAAACCTGTGAAGATATTTATGCTGATATTTTCCTGTTAATCGAGATTAACAAGCAAAGATGAAGAACATTTTACATTAATACAGTATTGTGGTGAGATATTCAAATAACCCCAAATAACTAACTCAGCTGTTTTACACGGTTTGCTGGTTTGAGTTTACAAAAATAATTTTATCCTTAGATGGTTTTGTTAATGTATTTGCTGAAATGCTTAAGTCTTATAGCAAAGCATCCATTTCTAAGTAAATTTAAGGCATCACCTTAGTCATTTTATTTAATTAGAGGAATTGCTTAACTTGTTAGAATTCAATACAGTGTTTGAATAGACATATGAAAGGAAGTAAATCAGATGTCAATAAAACAATCTTCTCAGGACCATCATGAATATGCACATTTAAGCTAATCACTTAAAGTTCTCTTATGTTTAGCTCTTTACATTCATAAAGATGAAACAGGATTCACATTACACTTAAATGCTCTCCTACTCTTCAGATTCAGAGTCAGATTTGGTTTGTTCCCTCCAACTCTGAAAATGCCTAATAAAACTGTCTTCTAGCACATTTCATTATTTTCAAGCTACATCATTTCAGCTAATACTTTGTTTCAGTGAACATGGTGATGATAGGTCATGCCGTAGTTTAAATAAATTTCTTCCCTTATTTACAATTCCCAGCCTAGCCTTAGCTGTTAGGCATACACTTGGCACTTGTAAACAGAGGCAGAGCAATTCGGTGAATATCAATCAGTCTTACCAGGTTGGATTTCCCCACTCCTATCAATAAGTTTAGTCCTTCAGGCATGACAAGTCACATCAAGGGGGTTTGTATAGTGCTTAAGCTCCTTAGGTCATTTTAGATTCTTTCTACTAGATCATCTTTTGACGTGTGCCTAGGGATAGCTTCTTTCCCTCACATCCTGCTATTCAAGCGAGTAGGTTCACATCCAGCTTCTCTCCATACTGTCCTTAGAGGGATACTGGGTTGCATGTTTGGAGTAGGCCTAACATCTAGCATGTCTTAAAATGGTGGAGATGACAGACAAACAGATCTTTATGGCCCCTGTGGCAAGCAGGTCAGCCTTGTCTTGACAAAATATGCTGGACTTCTATAATTACAGAATTCTTTGTCTCGTCAAAAGCCATGTCACCATTAGCTCAGTAAGATAATGTGTACAGGAAAAGCAGACATCCCAGGATGAAAGTTTCAAAAATTCCCATCTAAGCGCTTGAGGTTGAGGCAAAACAACCAGAGGTGAGAAACTGTTACGTTGCAGGACAGAACACAAAAGTTGAAAGTAAAGTAACAGAAAATGCAATTAAAAATTAAGATGAAAACAATACTCTATAATTTTTTTTAAATAAAGTGATGACTTTTATCAAACTGCACTGTATGCAAGTAAACAGTCACTTTTATCAAGCAGCATGCCTGAGCAAAAAGAAAGAGTAGTGTGCCAGTAAAACTCCAGTCTTTCTTCTGTGCTCCATGCAGTTCTGTCCCATGGCAAAATTCTATTTGTTTACTGGGCTTCCATGGATAGGAAATTTGTAGAAGGGTATTAACATCAAAAACTAAAAACTGTCGTTTATGTGCTTGCAGCTTCACAAAAACACAGCATATACGTTTAGTAACCTGTAGCAAAAAAAAAAGAGAGAAAAAAGAGAGGACTAAATATGAAGGATCAAAATCAGCATAAGATAATGTTTATCAATGATATTACACACCCATTAATCTAAATAACAATAAAAATTAAACCAATACTGTTTAATGACAATAAACTTAAGTTTCTCTACTGAATAAGAAAATACACTAGATTTAAACCTTCCAGTAGTATCCCATTTCCTTCAAGGCCAAAGAAAAATTTTTAAAAAGTCAGTTGCATGACATTTTTATACATCTATAATTTTAAAAAATCACTTAGAGAGTCAAGTGGAGAGAAGAAGGTAAGTTTTTCAAAACTATATGAAAATTGCACTTGATAGCAATATCCCTCTTTGGTTGCATACTGGATAATGGTCAGCATGAAAAATATGGGCAAGTGCCTTTCAATCTCTATGTAGTCAGCATTAGTAAACTGGGAATAAGAGGACTTAAAAAACATGGGACTGAGCAATGACCATTACACCAGCAGCGGTATATTAGGACATTCTGTATGGAAGGGCAATGTAATTTGTGTGAACTGCCTGACCGTGTAACTCTAACTAGTATTTCAATAATTTCCATTCTAAAATTACACTGTATGGATAGGAATTCTGTCAGTTATATCTGACAGTAAAAACAGAAGTTAACCTGTTCAGGTTCTGTCTGTTAAAAATCCGTTAAAAATTTTGCAAATAGAATTTTTGCCGAATATTTTCAAATAGAATTTTCTAATTTGAGTGTTACTAAAGCATATACCATGATTCCTTCCTGTAATTATAAAGACACATAAAGATAAATAAAACTGGAAAACTATCAGCATATCATTTGCCATAGCTTTGTGACTAAAAAGTGTATATTTTTTTATTCTGGTAAACAACAAAAATAATTTTAAGTGGATTTATTTCATTTTGTTTAGATCCTTAAAATGCAGATGTGTAGGTAGGTGTGTTTGCATCCCCACATGCATATATGCATGTGTGTGTGAGAATATATTTACAAAGGAAAAAAAATTCTTCTTCTAATATAATAGATTTTCTTAATTATCCTTTGCAACAGAAGTTAAGGCGTATTTCAGGATTTTTGAACTGTACTGGATTAATCCGGAAGGCAAATTCTTAGTGCTATCTGCATACAGGAAACCCTGTTTCACACTGTGAGCAAAATAAAAAAAAAAAAAAAAAAAAAAGAAGAAAGACAACTGCTAGCTCTGATCAGTTGTGCCATATTTTCCAAAAGCCCATGAACCAGAACAGTGGGTTAAAAGGAAGTTGACCTGACACATCCACGTAGACTGATAAACTGAGCTGAAAACATTTCATCTTGCAGCTGATGCTAGGTGAAGCATATATGACAAATTGTAATGGCTGCAGGGTAATGGATCACCTGTAAGGGCTCAACATTCACTCACTAACTTGCTCATGCTCTCTCTCCTGCTTTCTCCCACACGCAGCAAGAAATTTTCCCTTCACAAATCTTAGGGCTGCAGGGAAAAATCACAACTCTGGCAAGTCGTTCAGCACCGCCTACAACGCCAGAGCCTTTGCACTCACACCTTTACAGCAGGACAGGCTGTGCACTCAGAGTCACAGTTGATCTCCCATAAATTCTCACTTTAGGACAATGCCTGCCTGGCTGGCAGTGCTGCTCATACCTCTAAACAAAGCAGTACCTGCAGTGTTTTTAGGCCCAGTAAACTGTTTCTATCGGTATGCCATCATCAGCTTTCACTACTTATCATAGAAGAAGACCTATTTCCCTATAAATAAGGGAGTCCTAAAGAAAGCTATGTATTCCTAAAATACTGTGTTGTTTGATTAGCCCATGCCATGAGAACTACACTCTGCTGGGGTTCCAGCTCAGGGCTGAACAGCTCATACACTTTAGCATATAAACAGGTAAACCAGACAACAATATAGATAGCACACTCTCTTGTTTCTGGCTCACTGTCTGTCAAACTACCTCCCTCACAACCTAGCTCCCTTTACATGCAAGTTGTTGAGTCTGCCAGAAGAATGTCTGACGTGGGGCACCAGCGCCATATACATCATATATGTACATCATATACATGCAACATCATATACATGCAACTCAGAAATACCAGATAGGGCTTGCTTAGAGGTCCCCAAACTCTCTGTCATTCTCACTTTAAATTTAGATCTAACCTCCACCTCTTGTTATACCTAAGAACACAACTTGAGTGCTGTAATTTGCTGGATTTCTGCATAATGGAAAGTACAGGTTTTCTGCACCCAAACTTGCAAAATATATGGCAATTTAGTTAAACTGGGGTAGTTTAATATGTAGACATGACAATTAAAGTTCTCTGGCTTGTTCTACACAATCATTTTCTTATGGTGCTATTTTAGAATAATAGATGCATGTGAAATCAAGGTAAGCTAAGATTAAGAACAGTAACAGTAACCACACAAAAGTTTACCTATTTTTTTCTGAGTTAAGAAAGTAAAAATATGTAGAGAAAAAAAAGGTTTAAGATATTCACATTCCTCTGAATGAGCAATCTTCAACATCCGTATTTTCTGGTTTCCATTCTCTTAACAACCTTGCTCCAGGTTTGCCTGGAAGTTGTCCATGAAAACATTTAAACATTTCTCAGAAAAAATGGCTTACAAACTAAGTATTTTCTTTTCTTTGTAAAAGCATCTCCCTTACACATAACCTAAAGATCTCACATAGATGTTCAAATACATTCCAGGAATATTCTCCATTTTCCCTCCTCCTCACTTACTTTCTAGATCTTGATTTTAAGTGGCTATTGTGTGGATTATATTTTACCTCTTATTTCATCTAAACAAGGGCCGAACAAATATATTTTCTATTTGCAAAACATCACAGACTAAATTCACTTTGTTGTAAGTTGCAAATGAGGTCTTTTGTGGATTTGATACATTGAATGCAGTGTTAGTCACCATGAAACTAAATGACATAGCAGATATCCACTGCTGACTTTGCCTACCTAGAAGCTTTTAATGTGACACAACACATGCCTTGCCTCTCAGTTCTACCTATTCCGAAAATCTATCAAAATTAGTGGCATTACTGTGCTATAAAAGTGGTTTCAGTGAGACAAAATTATTTCAACAAATTGTTGAATAAATTATAGTGAATAAGTAATGAAGAAAATTATTTTTCCAACAAAATGATTTTGTACCAGCTGAAAATGAATGCACAGTAGCAAATGGGGACTCAGAAGAGAGATTCAGGTTATCACTCAATACGACTAGCCTTTTTGTCATGTCATACAGCCAAGCTGAAAGAAGATCTACTTTTCCACTTCTGGTCTTTTCATATTATATATTGAAAATTTCCACATTAATTGCATCTGAAAAGAAAGGAAGAAGGGAAACCCATCCAAGACAGAGTCAATGACAAAACATATTTTCAATATTTAGGTTTATTTCAATTTGGACACTGCTGGACTTCAACTCATAGTGAATCTTCAGTCTAGGTAGTCAAATCTAACATAAGTAGGAGGACATTACATTGATATTTTAATAATTAAAATAACATAATTGAAATAAGCCAAAGTATGTAGGTCAGATTTTGGTAACCAGAAGATTAACAAAAAACCCCAAAATTATTGGCTGTGGTTTAAGATTAGGTTGATGCTGATTAACCAGACTTGGCACTAAAAAGACTATTTTACTTCACTTTGGACCTTAAGAGTGTGTAGACAGTCCATATCAACCTCTGCAGAATTTGAAATGACAGTGAAGAGCTGAAATGCTTATCTTGGCTAACTGCTAACCACTGACAGTGTCATCACGAGCATCTCTGTGTACCAGTCTGGCTCACAGTAATGCATTGTGTTGCAAAGGTTTCCATCCTTTGATTTTGAGAAAGAGAATAGCCACCCTTACTCAGACATTATGCTGTTCTCTGTGGGGTATAAGGTATTGATACTCCTGTCAGACTGCTTGCAGGACCTGAGTACAGGAAGGGAGAAGGCAACAGTAGCCTTGTGGTATTGTGTAGAGCAGTACTGTAGACTCCAGGAAGACTGGCAGCATGACATTTTTTAAGGTAAGAAAGCTTTTGCTGTGAAAAACAGCATGAGGATGCTTTAATCAATTTCTATGTCAAATTATTATTGCTTGGTGGAAGCAAGGTTGTAGTCGAAATATTTTGTTAAAATATTTACATGTTTTGTCAGCATACAGATTTTCTGATGTCTGTCCTAGGCGTTTCCTTCTTATTCTGTCTGTCTTCTTTATATCCTTTCTCTCTTGTTCTAACTTTCCTTCTTTTAAAGTCATCTTCATAATTTTTCACTGAATCCCTTTCTTCTTCCTATTAACTGATCAATGTGTTGGTTTTTTAGATGGTGATGAAAGGTAATGTCATTTCTATAATTCCAGTTTACTATGTGATATTGTGGTCAGTTGACCTTGGCTGGCTGCCAGGTGCCCATCAAGCAGCTCTCTCACACTCTGTCCTTAGCAGGACAGGAGGAAGAAGTATGATGAAAAACTCGTGCGTTAAGGACAGGGAGATCACTCACCAGTTCCACCATCACAGGAAAACAGACTCAACTTGGGGAAGAATAATTTCACTTATTGCCAACTGATAACAGAGCAGGATAGTGAGAAATAAGAACAAAACTAAAACCATCTGCACTCCATTCCCTCTCTGCTTCCCTCCTAACTCTTCAGCCTCCCTCCTTTCCAGCCCCAAGAAGTGCAGAGTAGATGCAGAATGGGGGTTGCGGTCAGACCATAACACTTCATGTCTACTGCTTCTTCTCACATTGTTCCCCTGAACCAGCCTGTGGTCTCTGCCATGGGATACATTTCTTCACAGACTTCTCCAATGTGGGCCCTTCCCACAGGCTGCAGTTCTTCAAGAACTGCTCCAGAGTGGATTCTTTCCATGGAGTCCTTTAGTCATAGATTGCTCCTGCGTGGACTCTCCTCCACAGGCCATGGTTCCTGCTAGGAGCTTTATCCTGCATAAACCTTCCATGAGCTGCAGCTTCCTTCAGGGCTTATTGATATGCTCTGGTGTGGGGTTCTCCACAGGCTGTAGTGTCAATTAACTGCTCTGGTGTGGTCATTGCTGCAGGTGGCAGGGTCACAATATGCTTCACCACGGCCTTCTCCAGGGGCTGCAGGGGAGTATTATTTTGCAGATGACACTGAGTTGGGTGGGAGTGATGATCTGTTGGAGTGTTGGAAGGCTCTACAGGTGAACTATTTTTAGTAGCTAAGTGAAGATATTCACCATTTTACGAAGAAAGAAAAAAGAAGGCATAAATACTAACGAGCTCTGGAATTGATCTCAGCATAACTAGGATATCTATAAATTAAAACAATAGTGTTTCCCACCGAAAATATGTTTTCAATCACTCTATATAGGCTGAAATCAAATGCAGATAGAAGGTTGGGGCAGAACTAAAAATTTGCTTAATGACAAGTCTTAGCTTACTGTGCTAAATGACTTGTCTAAATATGTTCTTGTTTGAGTCAATGAAATAGCAAAAGATAATGACTCTGTGAAAACTCAAAGGAATTTGCCAGTTTTGCGTTAGTACAAGCAGGAGTTTCTCCTAAATGGACAACTTGCTCTCAAGAAATAGAATTGTTTTCTAGAATGAAGCATAATATAGTAAGACCGTAGACTCAATAAAATTAAACATTTTCTTTTTGTCTTCACTAAGAATTCTGTGCTGATGTTTGCAACGGTTATGTAATTCTATCAATATTAGGATACAAAATAGCAGTTACTTTTCTGGAACTGTCATTTTTGGCACCTTTGGCAACTAGAACTGCTAAGGGTTATTAGCACTGGTAAAATGAGTAGAACAAAGAAAGATTAAAAATATCCTTAAGTAGAAAACAGGCAGATGAGCTGAAAACTCGGACCTCAGAGCTTACACTTTTTCACATTAAAGGCATCAGTAAAACTTCCTTTGTCTTTAACAGTAGCCAAATAAGGTTTACGTTTTCTGGTCAATCAAACAACTTGTTCATACAACAAAGTGCTAAAGAAATGGCAAAAGTACTCATTTCTTATTGAAGTACTAATCGGAAGAAATTTCAAGGACCAGGGATAAAATGAACATCCCTCATTGTTCCAGCTCACTGGAGCCCTTATTATTGCATTAATCAAGCAAATAATTCAGAGAAAATCTAAGGAGGAAATGTGATTTATTACACATAATTCCTAGAAGGAAATACTAAAACAGAAGCAGAAAATCTACAGGTAAGTTGCAGTGGATATAGTGGAAGTAGGAGCAATCACCAAACTTTTATCAGAGGGTTATTTGAAATCAGGATTAACACTCTTCATATCGCAGTCACACCACATGCACATGACATTTAATATGTGCTGTTGGCAGTTAGATAACCTCAGAAGTGGTAGTTGAAGAGCCCATCTATGTTTAGGTTTTCTCACACAGTATGCACTGAAATTGAGATTCCTGCAGTATGTGGTTACTCTGTCTCACTTTTCTCAGAGGAAAACTGGATAGCCAGCATCCCAGAACATGATTATTCTGTCAGATACACCTGATTTTCCCCCAAAATAAAAACTAAAAATCAACAGTAATGTCTTCAGCACCAGTAGGCAGCTAATTCAATAGTCCCAAAGTCCAACTAAACACATGTTCCTCATTAATGGAATAAATCTATGAAGACCAATAAAAATGGTGTTGAAGACCTAGCTCTTCTCACATATCCAACATATGCTTCTTGTACAAAACTCAGGTGACTAAAGATGGAAGTTCTTGGTTTTGTCATAGCTTTTTCTGTGTCATTAATCCTAGAAAATGGCGTATTATCAGTTTGAACTCTGTAGCTACTCTATAGACTAGTCACTGGTTAAAAAAATTTGAAGCACTTTCCAAAGCATGATCAGCAGACATCAGCAGTGTTTCTTCCCAAAATTTTAATTTTTTTTTCCCCTGTAGTTAATGGACCGTGATATATCCAGAAATGTTGATTACAAGCATCTTTTATTGTGACACAAAAAATAAACTAGAACAAATCTGCAGGACAGAATTGTTGTTTCACAGCCTAACACAATGAGAGTTGTTTCATGTCAGTTTGTGTGGTTTGTGGGAATCTTTATTCTTTTTTATTATTATTGCTATTATACACAGGTTTTGATTCTTTTTTTTTTTTAATGACACCTTCACTTTTACTGCCATAAAGGAGGAAATAGCAAAATACCCAGAGAAACATCACATTTATCATTAGGACAAAAATGTTAGAAGATGTCTTTATGTGTCCATAAGAGAAAGCAAACTGGATACCAAACAGTACCTGACCTTGTGGCATAACTAAAAACTTAACTTTAGCATGAGATTGCTACCTAATATTCTTAAATTGATTGCTGTCCATATAAAGTGGTACAAGTATGAAATATTAAAGGAGCTAGGTACGCCTATAGGTCAGGCTCTTCCACCTCACTTAAATGTTGCCAACTAAAGAATAAATGTCAGTAACATAATTCCTATTTTTTGCCATATAGATTGAGTTCCAAATTATATTGAAGGTTGTGGAGGGAAAAAAAAAGAAAAAGGAGAAAAATTAAAAAAAAAAAAAGAGAGGGTCTCTTTTCACTGAAGGGGGGCTAAAAGTAGTTATAGAGGAGTAACAGGATGGACTTAAAATTATTACTTGTGGTACTAATCATCAGTACTCAATTACTGCTGGTAAAAATTGCCTATGGGGTGTTCAAAAGTGGAATTATGAGAAGAGTGTAAAGTCTGTACCCTACTGCTGTCAGAATGCCTTTGTTCAGTTCATATGCAATAGATATCTTCTAGTGGAATTGTTTAGAAGGCATAGATGACAAGAAAAAGAAATTTGGATGAAATGCACATAGATTCATACGAACACAAGAAATAAATTGGGTTTGGATGTTAAAAATCTGAAAGTTGAAAATACTAGAATAAATTTCAATCCAACAAAACTCTGTGTGCCTACTGATTTAGGCACAGGCCTATCCACAGATATTAGGCCTTACTCTGAAAAGTAATATAACATGTTCTCATCTTCTCTATTTATCCTATTAAGTGGGAACTTGCATGCCTATATGCTAAGATGCAGTTTATATAATAGTAATATTTTTAAAAATTAAACTTTAATTGTTCAGCAAGTTTAATCATTGTGCAAATTGCAATAGAAAAAAAGGGATTGATAAAAAATAAATCTGAATTTAAAAAATTTAAACGATCTGGTTTTTTTCTTCCTTATTAGCTGTGTGCTAGAAGCAACTGTCTACAACTTTCCCCTAGAAAATGAAATTAAATTAAGAAAATGAAAATTATGTCTTTCCAGTTTAATTTCACCTTCTGAGAAATTTGATGAAATTTTACTTCTTTTGAAATGCTAAAACAAATGTCTAGTTGCAGACTTTGTGATCTGAAATACAGTATTTCCTATACTTCTTTGGGCAGAAGTGTAGAGAGTGATAAATATGGAGTAATAATACATAAGCAAAGGAGGAGAGCAGAAAGCAAGCTATAAACAACAGCCCCAGGAGGAAATATGAGCAAAAACTGTTTGACATTCTTGAGAACTTTCCAAAAACATGGTGTAAGTTATATTGTGTGGTTTTTATCAAAATTCTGTTATAATTGCAGTCGAGTCACCTTTCTTATTTTCTGCTCACTTAAAGAGAGACTTTATAAGATGGATTATTACTATTTCAATTCATGCTTGGTTTTTAAATGTACAGCATTTTCAGGTCTACAGAGCAGGCATTTGAAGTACAGAAAGAGTACATGTTTGCTGCACGATATGGTAGAAATGTTCATATGGTGGAAACCTTGGGATCAGTAAAGTTGAAGTTTTATTTCATTTTAGATGACAATAACACTCATTTTTGTGTATAGTATTACAAAAAAAAGAGACATTCATATACTACAAGGTTATTGGGTCATTCAGTAACATATAGGAAGGTGCAATGAATTCTCTTTATATTTTCTGTGTAAACATGCACTCCAAAATCATTAACAATATGAGTGACAAACTGAAGCTTGCCACATCTGCAAGCAAGCAAGCAAGCATGTAGATGATGGCTGCACAGCAATCATCTTCATTTACAAAAGAAATTTGTCTCCTGTGAGTTATTTCAGTGTGGCTGAGTGCATCCAGATGTAAACTGAGTGCATTTTAATTAATGCACCAATGTGTTAACAACCAAATCTCAAGTGAATCAGAGATCTAAATTGAATAGGTGTCTGGTTTCTGATACTGTTGAAATAATTAGTGTGCAAAAGATCAGCAGAAGCAAAAGGAAGTTACAAGGAATAAAGAGGAAGTTACATCCTTGACCTTCATTTAAATAGATGAAGTTGGGATGCCATTGTAAGCATCCCTGGTCGAGTTACCAGCTGGTGTAAATCAAAGTGACTCCACAGATTTCAAGTGCAATAGATCTGTTTACATTATCTGACATCCTCATTGACATAATCCAAAACTGTAGAGTGACTAAATCTGACACACAATCTAGTATCACAAATCAGGGACTTAGCATAATGCTATGGTCCCTTCAAAATCAGTGTCCAAATCACAGTTGAAATTAGTAAGTATAGACTTTCACCTTCAGTCTTTAATTGAATCGTTATCATGAGAACTACCAAGGCCAAACTTGAACTCTTTCCATAGTTTTACAATTTAGACTTTGAAACATCTCATTAGACCTGCCTACACCCAGGCACAGATATCCACATGAAAGATTCAGATGCCTAGATAGAGGTGTACTGAGCAATTTTCCCCTTGTTAATTAAAAAAAAAAAAAAAAAAGGCATTTTCTCCTCTACTTTTTTCCTCGTTCTCCTCTGTAAGCCTACTTTTGCATATGAGCCTGATGCCTTATCTTCCCAGTATTAGTTTTGCTTTTCCTGCTTTTTCTTTCAGTTTCTGAGTCAAAGTGATTCAGATTCATATTAAGATATCTTGAAGATTTTCCTACATCCAAATAAAACTAGACCCACTGAAAACTGGATTTTAAGAAACTAAATTAATTAGCTAATTCAGTATGAACTGCACTCATTATTTCATCTTGATCTGTTTCCCCATTAAGTTAGGCTGAAGTGTCATGAAATCTATCTGCCATATTGACAAATAGGCATCGCATCATTTTAGCGGGTCTGTTTTAAAACTCACCTGAATTGATGCAACTCTGAAATTGAACTAAACTGATCAATCCCAAAGAGTGGTGTAGAGACACCTATGTCAATGTGAAATCACTATGAGTGGGACGTATCTGTTAACTTTAGACAACTACTGTATAGACTTTCACATCTCAGCTAGTTATCTAGACTCTCTCTGTAGTCAGTAAAGAGAGGCACTTCGAGGCCATGACTCATTTGGCTAATTTTAGATGACTGCTGTAGGAGAAGAACTGTGCCCTAGAAGCCTTTCTTTCACACCATCAGTTACAAAGACAATCCATGTAATAGCTCAAATACAGATGCATGCTTAGTTGGCACCAAAATGTAAGCATAAATTAGACTGTGATTTTACTGGCTTTATTATGTTGAGCTGTGCTTTTCAGTATGTATTGCAGACATTCCTTTCTGAGTAATGCTTAGTTTGACTGAGATTAACAAAATTAGACCACATGAGTCCAGGTGAACATATCCAACATGATCCCATGTTTAGGTATACCTAAGCAATTTAGAGAACAAAGAACATGCATTTCTGTAAATACAGCTGGACAAAAGATGCTGTTTTATTTGCTTTCTGAGATACTATTTAAATTGAAACTTCTACTTTACATGTATATATAAATACTTGTATAAGCATTTTGTGGTAGTGTCCACAAAATTGTGGTTGAAAACTACCTTAAAACATATTATAGGGAATGAACAGAAGTGCAAAGTATTTTAGAACAAAAACTAAATTGGGCCCTGATCTTTATTTTTACCCCTGCAAAATGAAATAGCCAAAACCATCTCAAATACAGAGTCAACTGAAAAAGAAATAATTACCTGTAACTTTTGTTCTTTCTCTTTTGTGGTTCACATCACAAAACTGCTGCTATAAGGCTTCTGAGTAAGAAAGAAAAACCTTCAAAATTATTCCTACACTTTTAAGCATTAAAGCAAAAGACAATAAAAGCAATTCAGAACCTGGAAGTGCCATGCTTCATCCTACAGTACCCCAGTAGCTCAATTAAGACTATATCAGATCAGTTGCTTGCTTACGACTGCTCGGATTTATGATCATCTAAGTGGTCAGATCCTAATCAAACAGTAATGATATCTAAGGGTAAGGGTAGAAATAAAACAGTCCTTTTTGTTATCTGATTCAAATACCATTTGGAAAATTTTTATTTGTTGCTGAAAAGCTCATAATAGATCAGAAAAGAAAGAACTCTATCAACTGTCAGCATGAATTGAGAAGGCAGAACCATGGCACTAGATTCACTGTGACGCATGACAATCATAGAAAAGACAGACTAAAACATAAAAGAATGTTCCTCTGAAGAAGTAGTTTTCTCCTGGTTTTGAGACTAAAACTTACTTTTGTGTTTAGAATCAGATTACATGTTCTGTGTCAAATTCTACATCATGTAGGCAGACTTATTTGCTGTATGTTGGAGAACACTGAAAGTGAAAGAATTTCTTTTGAGAATTTGGACCATCTTGAAGAGAGATTTTGCTATCTATACATTGGAGACAGAGCTGGATGGCTTGAATTAGGTCCTAATCATATAATTAATCCTGAAGCTTTACTATATACTCTTCAGCTCAGCAAAACACAAATAATTTGGTTTTATTTTAATCTTTCTGTGAAGACTTTTCAAATGTGAAAGGCCAATATTAATGCCATTCATAATTCTATAAATGAGATAATCCACACATTTGCATGATATGAACATTAAACAATAGGGATTTTTTTCTGTCCTTAACTTTTCAAATGCTTTGCTTTCTATTTTCAATGTCAACAATGGTTAAGTGATGGTGTAGGCTCTCTGGAACTACCAGATAATAAGGTACAAACTGTATTTATTTATTATTTTTGTTAATTTCTTCAGATCATGTGCAACACATAAAAGTGTGCTAACAATCACTCCTTGGTGAAGAATGACATAAATTATGGAGATTTTCTATAGAAAATAACAACAACAAAACCAGCACATGATAGATCTAGCTGGATGACTTTACCTGCCTCATTCCAGAAAGATATGTGTACAATACTCTACTATGCATAGTGGAAGAACAGGCAAGAAGCATTCTCTTTGTAAATATTATATTGGGAAGGCAGATTTAGTTTTAATTTTGAATGACAAGTCAAGAATGTTGTTTAATGCAAATCCTTTCCAAAAGAGAACATACAAGACACGATTTATTATTCATCATTCATTTTCTGTACTTCATTATATATACCTGCTATAGGGATTTTATGCCATTGTTTGGTCTAAAAAGATGAGAAATATAAATGTACTTTTAGGGATGAACTCAATCTTTATAAAAGCCATGCTATTCTATTACCATAGAACCTTCCATTTTACTATGCCCAAGTGATTAGAATACTTTGCATTTTATTTACAAGAGTACATATTAAAACCAGTAACGCAATTGTTCAGTAAGCTACTGAAAAAGGAAAAAATATTTTTCCTGTCTTCTGGGAATGATTTAATTTTAAGTTCAAGGATGTGCAGATCCTAGCATGATGTGGTCCTAATTTAGTACTAGCACTCTAGAGTTCTTCAATAATACCAATAAATTGCCAGTGCAACATCATTTGGTAGAGAGAAAATTATTTTATTTCTCAAAAAAGGAGCAAAACTTGTTACCTAGTAGTAAAAGAGAAAGAAAAATCTAATTCTCAGCACCATTTTTTGCCCTCAGAATAGCTGTGTCTCAGGTATCAGAACTTACCATGCACATAATTCACAAGGGCTTGTACAGTATCAATTCTATTTAAAAAAAAACCACAAAAAACAAGAAAAGAAAGAAAATAAAAAAACCATCTAGAGGTAATTCTAATTATAACATTTTGTACTGAAAACGCCAATTTTACTACAATTCCCAGAATTCAGGAGCTAGAATGTGCCTGTGTTTGTCCAATAAGCACAAAACTTTACATTTTTATGGTCCATACTAAGGCTACATTTTTTTTTTTTTACACATACCACACTCCATTTGACAGACTTTGGAAAGAAAAACAAACTATTATGAATACACCCAACAAAATAAAAGAAGGTAGAGCACAGTCAAAACAGTCTACTATTCTTTCTGAATCAGAGATCAGTAGAGGAAAAAAATGCCTGAGACAAATGAATCAGTTTTCATCACTCTTTAGTTACATGGGTAATCTGAAAAAGTGAATTAGCTTTTCATGTGATCCCTTGAAATATTTTTGCATGGACAAGGTAATAGAAAATGTAGTTTTGAAAGAGTGCTTTTATGTGCTTTTTGTTTTTCTTAGACAAACATTTGAATATTAATTTAACATATGTGCAGTCTAAGTTCTTTGATAAAGAACTTTCAGTTCTTATGCAAGATTTTTTTTTAATCATTCGTTATTATTAGATCAAAATTAAGAATGGACTATAAATCTCAGCTCTGTAGGACAAGATTTTTTTTAAAACTATAAGAAAAATATTTATTTCAGGTTAATTTTTTACTTTAAACAACAGAAAAAAATGGAAACAATAAAACTTGCCTTTTTGCCTTTTTGCCAAGTTGAGTGCTTATATCTGAAACCAAAATTAGCTAGTTGCTCCAAACAGATTTTTTAAGTCATTTTGTGTTTCTTTTTTTTTACCCAATATGAGTAAATATGGCAGAATCTTGTATGAATTATTTACTCTTCGTATTTCAACACTTTCTGTAACTATTAGAAAACATTAAAGATTTATTAGGAGTTGATTACAAGAATAACAGACCATTTTGAAAATATGACTGGAAGTTCATTAAGAAAAATTTCTATGGGCCATTAAATATGATTGGCCAAATATTTAACAATTATGTGTATTGCGAAAAAAAGCACATCCTTACTTCACTGGAAAAGTTGGGAGTGTTTATCTGCTCAGAGTATTTTGGACCAGTGCACTTGCTCTTTATTAGATGAGTTCTACTATGGGGCAAATTGTCCTTTAAAAAAGACCCACCTTAATGCCAAACAGATCTTCAGGCTTCAATCCATCTCACCTTTCTGTAACATGAAAATGAAAATTGAAATTCCACGCAGTTATAATGTAGTATTACAATTAATTATTGAACTAACCTGACAAGAAAAAAATTGAAATATAGAAGATATTCAGCAGAGTCACAGTTTGTACCTCCCCAGAGGGATTTAAAAGAAATGTAGATATGGCACTGCAGTACATGGTTTAGTGGTGGACTTGACAGTGCTGGGTTAATGGTTGGACTTGATGATCTTAAGTGCCTTTTGCAACCTCAATGATTCTGTGATTCATCACAGCACACGTTGACTAAAGCCGGGTATTTCTATGACATAACCCACAAAGCCAATGTGAATGAATTTGGATGCTTATGAAACAGTCTGTTCTACGAAGTTGCTTGTGCTACACAGGAAGGACAGTGTAACAGTGATTGATGATTGACCTTCCATGCTGGACTGCTTCATATGTTTATGATGGAAGACTTTTGAAGGCCAGTGTCTCATTGCTAAAATCCTGGCCTTTCAAATGTCTCATGGGGAAGCAGGACAGCTTTATAGTGCCTTACCAACCAGGTATATTTAGCAGTCTGCTTCAACCAAGACATTTACACTGTATTAATTCATCCAATCTAAAATTACAATATAAAATCAGTACTTAAACCACAGCCTTTGTTAATTCCTACTTTATTGCTTAATCAGTCGTGAAGACTTTAGCCCATCAAGATACAGTTCTGGTTCTAGGGATGATGCAATGCTTTCAGAGTGCATAGTGAAAAAATCTGCCTGAAGCTTCCCTTTCTTTCTCACTTTTCTTGTCCTTCCTCTGTATTCCTGTAAAATGTTAATGTGATAATTTCACCAGCACCATTTCCTAATCACTAAAGAGTATCCCGAGAGTTTCAGAGTTTTTCTGGTCTAAACAGTTTACATAGCCTGAACTCCACAGTCACACTGGGACTTTGCAATGTTGATTTGTTGGTTTATTTTGGCTCTGAGTTGATCATCACTGAATTCTGCCTTTTTATATTTTACAGTGGTGAATTTCCAAAAAGGATTCACAGTGACCCCACTGGAATTTTATATCCTTGCAGACAAAGAAAAACCTTTGGCTTAAGTAGGTGAGCTGCGAGTGGTATAGGGATGCAGATAGAGTTTTAGGTTCCACAGGTCCTACAAATAGAAACTATTTTTTTTTAATCCTCTTTCCTGAGTTAGAGACCATGTCGTGCTCCCTGTTAAGTTCCAGGAATAGATGGGACACTCTGTATGAATGGGGAATATGAGAAGAGGAAAAAGTGGCTGGATTAGATTTGGGCTGTGTAAATGTTGATCTTTCCTCACCTGCTATGTGCAAGTTTTCACCTCACTGAACACTTTTATTAAATTTTAATCAAAAGCACAGAACAGATTGTTGATTGCAGAAATGTCTAGCCCTGCTCTAAGCTTCCCTGCTAGGCCAGTTTATAGATGTCAACAGTACCACAACTGACACTGAGGTTAATGTTGTTTTATAGCATAGATGTCCTACAAATTGTCACAAAACCCAAAAACACCAAAAAAATTCTGTGGTTACATAATTGTGACAGAACAAAGAGCCCAAGCCTCTGTGAGTTGTTAAAGACTGACTTATGTTCAGAAGGTTCCCTCTACATTTGTTGTTCCTGATGCCAGTCTTCTGTGAAATCACAGTTTGGTTAGAGGAGGAGGGGGCAACTTGTGCTGAGACCCCAATTTGAGAGTCTGTCAAGTGTATGTTTGGGGGAGTATAAACTTGCATCTCATCCATAAGATCTTTGATCACAAATAGATGGCCTGCCTCTTTTTTTGGAAGTCATACACGATCAAAGAGATCCTTCATTTAGAGATGCAAATGCTGCTGTCAAGCCCATTAAATTCATGACAATTTTTTACAGTCCTGCATTGTACTTCAAAAGAGCACTTTTTTTTTAAAAGGTCACAACCATTTTGATATCAGATACTGTTATTTGTGAGTGGAGAGTTCAGCAATCTTTTCTTCTGACTTAACATCGTATGAATATGTGTATTAAAGTAAAGATTAATCTCTCAGAATGAGGAAATGAATTTTTTAACGGATGTTAAAAGGCTAATAAGTTCACAACCCTTAGCACCCAGTGTAAATAGCACATTTTTATACTACAATAAAATTTTACCAGATTTCTGAAAGTATGTGATCTCTTGAAAAGAAAAATCATAAGAAACTTGGATCAGATGTCTATTATTTAAAAAACTTTACAGTCCACTAAAGACTGCTTTTGGCAGGGAAGTAGGAAATGAGTTGGAAAGCATTAATAAACTAAAACCAGCAGCTTGTGGTACTTGATCTGCAAGTGAACTCTAGATTACTTTCATTTTTTTTTGAAGCCATGAGTAGTCCTTAGGAAGACACTTTATCTAAGTAAAAAAAAAAACAAACAAAAAAACCCCAAAACAAACCCCAAAACAAACAAACAAAAACAAAAACAAAAAAAACCAACCAACCAAACAAACAAAAAACTCACCAAAAACCCCCCACCAAAACAGAAGGAGGGGAAAGAAAGTTTAGCTTGGACAAAAGCTAGAAAAGACAGAAAGCGAAGTACTTGGAAATTTTTTTTTTTTTTTTGCATTGAATTTGAGAAATACATTTAGTATTCCACAGAAAGAAACATAAAATTGCACTAGGATTCCATTTTAACTTCACTTACATGTTACTGAAATCCATTTTACAATGAATTCATAACAAAATATCATTAGTCTGGCACTGCAGCACAAGAAAGGTATGTCAACTAGTTGATAACAAGAAAAACAGGGTACAAAAATTTTGGGGATCTAAGAATTGATTCCAAGACAGCAGTTTGTTCCACTGGCTTGACAGGCCGTAATTTTTTCAGGTCTTAAGCCAGACCTACTTCACTCCTCAATAAAAAATGTTAAGCAGTTCAAATTCAGTACAAAACTATGTAGAATGAGGAAATCCCAGTGAAAATACTAACATCTGAAAAGCACTATTTCTAAAAAAGGTAGAAAACTTTGGAGATTGTCCTGAGACTTTTAAAAATTGGGCATTTCCAGAGTTCTTGCTTCTTTTTGCAAAAGGTCTCAAAGCTGTTTCTATATATTACTGGCGGGGGGTTGTTTCCTTTTTTTTTTTTTTTAAAGGGCCCAAACAAACTTTGAAAAGTCTCTCTCCTTTTATTTAAAATAAATTTGTCAAGATTCAGCTGGTTTTCTTAAAAGCTTTTTCTGAGGATTGGAAAGCATGTTTTGTGTGAACTCAAGCACCTTAATTGAAAGGTGTCTATGAGTGTAGTGAAGCCTTAATTATGCTGTGTTTTATACAGAATGTTAATTAGGTGTTGTGCTAGATGGGTATTAACAAGAAATAAGAGCAAAACAGTTTTAAAGAGTATGTCTATAAATCTCCTATGTTTCAACTTTCCTTCCTGTGATCTTTTTATCAGTTCTTCAGTTACATTAGAATTTTATAGGATAGAAAAGACATTCATCATTAAAAACAACAATAATTTTCTTGAAAAAAATGTTTCTGGCTGACTATGCATGTCCATAACAAACAAGAATGAGATCAGGGGCATCAGCTTGTCTTCCTTCTGGTAGGTTTCCTTAACATAATGCTAATAAGACCATTCTCTGTGACTATTACCAAAGCAGCAGCCAGAGCAGATTTGAATAGATAAACTCTGTGTAGTAGAAGTTCTTAGGTATAAATCTTTAAAAGGCTAAAATAAACCATTTTTGTGTGTATGCTGATACAATAGGCACCAGCCTGCCTAGATAATTAGATGCATATGACTATTTTCTGCACTGAGTAGAACGATCTCAGAAACAACAATTCCAAAAGATTTGAAAAGGCTTCCAGAAAATACTGTAACAAAGCACCTCTGGTAGTGCACCTTTAGTAGAATGGGAATCCATTCCACTAGAAGGAATAATATGGTGAACTAATAATTAGCAATATTTGAAAATTAGGAAAAGAAAGAAACCTTAAGTGTAAAAGACTTTAAGAGACGAAATAAAATAAAGAGATGCAGTTGGTCACCATTCAACGAACACCTAGAGTCTACTGCTTCTTGCTGTGAAGCTAAGGGGAGTTAGAGAATATACCGAATTTTTTTTTCTACTATGCTTCCAATTCATCCCAATAAGAGCTTACAGTCAGCAGGAAGATACTTTGTTTAACAAGTTAAATTACAAGGTGCTTACTAAGGCTTTGAAATTTTGATTTTAAACTGATAAAAGGAAATGAAAAAGAGTTTTAACCCAAAACAAAGATTTCTAAGACATCATATACCTGAAAACAGAACAACGGAGTGCAGAGCAGTTTTGTTTGTCCTCTGTAATTTTTTATACTGTTATGACAAACCACTATCACAAAATTCTTAAGAGCTAGCAGTGGTGTGGGATTATAGACTGTCTTATATTTGCCAGAGCATGATTAGTACTACTGAAGACAGTAGAGGAGTAGACTCCTAATGGACAAGTTGACAGTGACACATATAATGGGATAATATGGCACAAAAATCTTTGGGACAGACAGGCAGGCAGACAGACAGGGAGGGAGAGACTGATTTAAGAGCCATTGCTATTGGAAAAAATAGCAGTGGTTTAATTTGGATAATAATTATACCTAACATCTCTGTTTGCCATATTAATAGCATTAGTGCAGTTTTTTCTGTGCCACTTTGTGAAAACTTGACTTTCCAAGGCCATGCATTCCTTGGGCATCACTTAGCAGAAGGCCAAAAATGTATGAATATTTTTTTAAAAGTCTCCATTTTTTCTTCAGAATGATAACTGAGACCAGAGGTGACCCTTATACACAATTGCAGTTATTCAGATCTAAAAAGGCAGCAAATTCACATGTAACTATATCTTCCAGCTTCAACAGTAGGGCAGACTGTCAGCTCCCTCATCTGTCAGCACTTGTTCAGGCTAGTAAATGAAGACCGGTGCATACTAGCAATATCTATTTGCTACAGGATATGCACTCCAGAAAGTCACGAAAAGGAGTTTCAAGCAAGGGCCAAAACCAATCAGTCATTTTCTCCTGTCAATGATAAGAAAAGCAACATAAAAGAGAGAGGTGCTTGTCCCAGAGGTGGTATCAGTAGCAAACTGTCACCAAATAAAAATAGTTAAAGTCCTAATGACTGTACTAATTCAATACAAATAGCCAGGTTCTAGTTAGCTTAGTATTTCCTCTTGCTAGGCCTCAGGCAGAAAAAACAGAGGTCTTACTGTTCAGAAGACAAATTATGTGCAACTTGCTTTGGGTGAAAAAAGATATGCTGAAATTGTAGGACAATCAGTGCCATCTTACTTCCTTGGAGCTGAAGTCCTCGAAAACCATGCCGTATGTCATTAAATTTGCAGAAATCTTCCTGCCTTTTTCTTCTCTGTGTTATGGATGACTCAGTCACAGCTATAGTCACTCCCACACTCAATATATGTTTAATAAACCTTGAAGCAATGGGAAGCTCTGCCATCACGCAGGAAGGCTGGAAGAGGACAGCGAGGCAGAAAGAGTGTAATGCAGAGGAGCTGTATTGATAAGCTCACCCTTCCAGCAGTCAAACTGGATGCTCTTTGAAAACTTGTCTCCCTGTTGCCCAGCACCATAAGTTGAATCACTCTGTAGGAAATTGAAAAGTATCAATAAAAACCTACTACTCTGACTTCTATTATTCAAAAATTAGGTTAAAAGTCTTCAAATCCAGGGTGGATTTATAGGGAATGACTGACTAAGGCTCCACTGATGCTGCCCCATCTGACATGTATGATCCTATTCACATTATGTGCTGCTGTATGTCTCCTCACATGTATATTGAAGCTGTCATTGGCTATGTAAATTGATTGTACTTTTCCAGTACCATATACAATGCTTAATTCAACTTAATCAAATATCTGAAAAGGAAAGATGCTTTGATAGTTCTTTCCAGGCCTTTATTCATACAGTGTTATGTTCTAATATTTTAGAAACATTTTACATACATAAAATATGACAAGGAGTGCCTTGATTCTATAACTTGTATTTACATATTTGCAATCTAAATACTAAATCAGCACATGCTGCTTGTGGTGGTGTAAATCTTTCCAGAATAGTCCACTGTGATGTCATGTGAAAGAAGCCAAAACAACTATGCCTGAGCTAGCAAGGTAATGAAAAAGCATGGAGCCAGCTTAGTGCATCCCACTGCCCATGTTAGTACATGTTGGATCTCTTTCAGGCAAGTCATCCAAGGAACAGCACTGTGATACTGTAATGTCAGAGCTCTTGCAATGGTGGTAGGTCACACTGTCTTTCAGTTGAGCCCGTTCAGTTTACACAGAAATATCTGTGACAATTTTTTTTTAAATGTAGAAAATATGTCACCTAGAGACTGAAACTATTTAAAATATATGAGTATTGTTCCCCAGTTCCAAAATAATTATAGGTTTCTATGATAATTTTAAATTAGAAATCAGTGAGTGTTCTCATATTACAGTGTCTACCATAAAAGTATTGTCTATGTTGGTAATCTGTATCTGGAAACATGGTTTGATAAAACATATATGGGGGAAGACTTCTGACAACAAAAGTGTAGCTGACAATAAAACAAAAGATTAAAAGAACTCTTTCTATATAGTCAAACTTCCCTTCTCATTGGACTTTTTCTAGCACTATCTTTGAAACATTAAAAAAAAAATCAAAACCGAAACATTCAAATGATGTTTTTAGTAGTTGCATTTCCATTCCTCTTTCATTTTTGCCTGTCAGCTTCTTGCACTGATGTCAGTAATTTACCGCAGATTTGACTTGCATCTTGCACTGCCTTTCCAAATCCTTGCACAAAAGATGTTTGGAAAGAGACTGTGGTATAATGATTTCATTCAACCTGGATGTTTGATTTCCACAGCTCCTAAAATCTACAGTGAAACTGATAAATTATTGCAATAGTAACAAATCCTCCCTAATCTTAAGTCTGATTCTGTCTTCTTTTATTACCAAGAAATGAATCCTATTCCTTCTGCACTGTAATGAAGATCAATCTATTATTGTGTTTTCACTTCTCACGCGGACAAGTTCAGGCTTAGCTCAGGTCATCTCCTAAATTTTCTCATTGATAAACAGATGGCTGGAGTCTTTCAGTAGAAAGAATATTTTCCAGTCTTTAAATTATTTTGATGGCATGACTCAAACCTCTCTTAAGCCTTTCCAGTTTACTAACATACTTCTTCTGTTGTGGGTACAAGCAGTAAGTTCAAAGTTGCAGTAGTCACAGAATCACAGAATTACAGAATGGTTAAAGTTGAAAGGGACCACAGTGGGTCATCTGGTCCTATTGTTTGGCACCTGCACAGTAAAGAAGTTCTTCCTCATATTCAGGTGGAACTTCCTGTGCATCAGTTTCTGCCCATTGCCTCTTGTCCCATTGATTGGAACAACCGAGAAGACCTTGGCTCCATTCTCTTGTCACCCTCCCTTCTAACACTTGTAGACATGGATAGCTCATTGTTCACCAGAACACCAGCTCCTTCACCATAGATCTGCTTGCCATCAGGTCATCCCCCAGCCTGCGGTTATTCCTCGGCAGGTGCAGGACTCTGCATTTTTCTTTGCTGAATTTCAGAAGGTTCCTCTCTGCTCATGTCTCCAACCTTTCAAGGTCCTTCTGAAAGGCTGCACAGCCCTCTGGGGTATCAGCCACTCCTCCACAAATAATTATGGGCATGTGAGTGGGTAACAAGCTGTTCATGAGCTAGCATGAACAAAGGTCAATGGCCAATGTTATCCTAGGGTGCACTAGGAAAAGCATTGACAGCATGTCAAGGGATGTGATCCTGTCCCTCTACTCAGCCCCAATGAGGCTACATCTGAAGTGCTATGTCCAGTTCTGGGCTCCTCAGGACAAGAGAGACACGATGCTCCTGGAACAGGTCTAGCAGAGGGACACAAATATGATTAGGGAACTGGACCATCTCTCTTATGAGGAAAGGATGAGGGAACTGGTCCTGTTCATTCTCAGGAAGAGATGACTGAGAGGGGACCTCATCAATGTGTACAAGCATCTCAAAGGAGGGTGTCAAGAGGATGGATCAAGGCTCTTCTCAGTGCTTCCAAACAATAGGACAAGAGAAAATGGGCAGAAACTGATGCACAGGAAGTTCCGCTTGAATATGAACAACTTCTTTCCTGTGTGGGTGACTGACCACTGGAAGAGGTTGCCCAGAGAAGTTGTGGAGTCTCCCTCTCTGGAGATATTCAAGAACTATCCAGACGAAACTCTGTGCAATGTGCTCTAGGATGACCCTGGATGAGTAGGGAGGTTGGACCAGATGACCAGCTCTGGTCTCTTCCAACCTTATCCATTCTGTAATTTCAAATTCACTGTTTTTAGATCAAAGAATTGCATGGACTTGCTTTAGTCACCATCTCATGTAAATGTTCAGTCAATTATAATCCACCATGATAACTAACTTATTTTTTGAGAAGACCAGGATAGAATATTAAAAAAAGATGTATCTTCTGCAGTTGGGCCAAAAGCGTAGATGTGTGTTCCTTCACCTGTGAACCAGACAAGGAGAACTCACAGACTTTCACTCATGTCCACATCAGCACTCAGTATGTTGATTTTTATAAATGAAGTTTATAAATTTCTTAGGAAAAAAAGGTTAATTTTATAAATGTATTTTTTCCCTTTTATTTCCAAATAATTTTCTTCTGATAAAATTCATCTAGTTAATATTCATTGCTCTCTTTTTATTCATAATTTATTTATTGTTTTTGGAGTTACCACATTTTATAGCTGCTGTTATTTATCCTCTAAGGTAGCTTACTGGTTACTTTGAGTTTTGACCAGGTTGAATTTTTGCCAATAGCATTTTAGATATCTAGTTAAAAATTATTAAATAATTGGCAATAACTGTTTAGTCTTTTCTAATTGAGTTTTTTCTCCAAGTTGATTTGTCTTATAATGGTTTTTTGCCTTGTTAAACTGGCCCTTTCAAGTACCAAGTGTATATCTCATTGGTGTGTCTTTTATTCTGTTTGTGTACTGTAGTAAAATCAAGCTGTAATCATTTGAATGCAAGAAACCACTAATTTTTAATTCAGTGACCAGATCTTCTTTATCTGCCAAGATGAGGTATAAGGCAGAATTCCTCTGTTTAGGATGAAACACTCTCTAAGTTAAGAAATTGTCATCTATAATTTTTAGAAATACCTAGGATATTTCAGTAGCAGTCTGAGAAAACCCAGCATATGTCAGGCAGATTGAACTCCTCCCCATCCCCTACCCTTTCCCTGATAAAACATTTTTTCTTCCTACACATTATAGCAAGGTGCTTGAGGGCAATCCATAGCATGGAGGAGAGAGAAAGTAAGAGGGAAAGAAAAAGATAGGTAGATTAATTATCATGATAAAAACTCTTCCCCCCAGAGAAGGGGTTGATAGAGATGGTGATCAGCTCTGGTCCTAGATTTTTTTGCCTGGGTGATCTTCTTCCTTTGCTTCCTACTGAATATCTGTGGAAAAAGAGCATCCCATTTTAACAGGTGTAGCATACACATTTTTTTATTCTTTGTGTCCCAAAGGCGGAAGGAACAACAGAGAGTGTACCAACACAGAAGCTATTCCAAACCATCAAAGTATCTGCCTCTGCAAAGCACATAAGTAATACATTTGTTCTGAATATATATGTGTGATAGTTTATTATATTGTCACATTGATTCATGATTCAAAATTATTCGCCTTAAGATGATATGATTTAAATTGGACAAGGATGGTTTTCCTTCCCAACAGTGAAATTATCAGTAATAAGGAGAAGATGGAGTTTAACTGAATTCTCGAAACTTGGGGCTGAGACTTCATTCCAAACATTTCTTTTTTTTATTCACAACAGCCTTCCATTTCCCTCTCTTTGTTGTCTGCATCATTGCTATTGCCATTCTGTCTGACATCACTCTACCTTCCAAACTTGATTTCTGTGTATACTAACAAACTAGGAGGTTGGTAGGGTTATTTTTGTTTGTGTGTTTGTTTTGTGCAGGTAGGTAAAAAAATATAAAAGTAAAACAGGAAATAACAGTCCTAAATAAAGAGAATAAATATAATACATACTTGAGGAATTTAAGTTGTCTGGGTCTGATAAACTACATCTGTGGCTATTTATAAAGATGTATAGGTGAAGCAGTGGTAATCACATTATTGAGATGGTGGAAATTTGTGAATGATTAAAGTGATGAAGTATCAAAAGACTGCAAAACTGAAAATAATACTTGGTATTGAATAAGTAGATGAATAAAATTAAGCAGCCACAACTCCTTAAATTCCATTCATAGAAATGGTATTCATGGGATATCTGCCATTTTGAAAGCACCTAGGGGAAGGGCTCAGTTAACATGGAGTTGGCAGAAGCTAATACACTCAAGACAATTTAATTGTTATCACAATTCTCTGTCCATTCTCTGGGATTGCTAAAATAAAATAAAAATACAAAATCATAGTGGTGAAATTTGCTACAAGATGATGCCTATTTGGAGGCACATACTGAATATACCAAATATATACTATCAGAGTAACATAGCTGTAGATAGTTTATCAAACCGATTAACTAGAATAGAATCAGAGAAATCATGGGGTAGGACATTTCCTAATAATGAGAATTATCTTCTGGGATTAATGAATGAATTGTAAGAGTAAAATGATGAAAATAACAGTTGTGTTTGATAAATTAAACAGTTCTACAGTAATAATGGTTACATAATTTTTAAAAATATCAGGAAACCTGTGCCCTGTTGACATATTCTGAGAAAAAACAACATTCATTTCCCTTTCTTTTTATTAAATTTTTAGTTCTTGAACTGTGGACTCGTATCATTTTACTGTTTATCAAAGGTCACATGAAATTGTGCATGAAAATACATGCGTTGTACTGGCTTTAAATTTGCAATTAGAATGGTATGTTTAAATTGAAAAGTAATATCTGAAGCATCAGATTAAATGAAGAAATGATAAACAGGCGAAAACTTGCTAAGCAAATTATTAAATTAGTAGCAAAATTATACATTCCTTGACTATTTTAAAGGACAGTAAGTAAAGCACTTGGTGAACTGAAGAAGTCCTCCCTTGTGTACATCAATTTGGCATAAGGGGAGGGAAATTGCCAAGAAATTAGAAAAATCCAAAGAAAGCAGAAATAAATTAAAAAAAAAATAAAAAACCATCATTGTGCGACTTTTTCTTCAAGTGAAAGTGTGAAAGGATGTTTATATAAGTAATAAAAAGTAATAATTTTGCATTACTATGATTACCATTCCATCCCTGTGTAGAAAAGGCCATTAAAGTAACGTAGCTGAGGAAATAAAATTTTAAGTAGAGAAAATTCTCTCGGACTTCAATTGCAAATGAATTGCACTGGTAGCTCTTTTGTAGATTTGAGACATAAGCTGCAGCACAGGATGCTTACCATGTTATACCTGAGAGATATGTCCTGACCTCCATGTCCTTTTTTTTGAGGAATTCCTTGACAACTCCGACAGCAGACCTATGTTCCACTCAAATGCAGGAAGTCTCACTAGGAAGGTTTATTGAAAGCAGACTTGACTACAAATTCTATTAATACTACTGTTCAACATTTTTATTTCAGCTGATCCAAAGCAGTTGAGCCTCTTCCATTCTTCATGGCATTTGGAGTATGCTCTGGAAGAGTAGGGAGCTTTGTAGTACTATCAGAAATCACAGTACTACATTACATTACATTATGATAAAAAAATTAAAAAAGGCAAGAGTTTTGTGCTGTGATTAACAATGAAGTTACTGTGCAAAAGAAAGGGCTGACTCATGCTTGTCCTGCTATTGCCACTTGCCTCAGATCCCTCAGATTTCAATGTTACCAATTTGTTTCTTTAACCTGTGAGAGATCTGTATAATGGCAGTGTGCACTTTCTAGAGAACTCTTTCAAGACCTTTTCAGACTGCCCATCTCATCTCTTACACCTTTCCCTTGCATGCTCAATTCCAAATATTTTTCTTGACCTTTTGGCCTGCAGCTTCTTGACACAAACTGCAGAGAAAATCTAGAGCTCTGGCTCCTGTTAACCGTAGACATGATGTAATCCTGCCTACATTACTTCACTATTTTTTTCAGTACATGCATGTATATACATATTCTGCTTAACTAGTCATCCGGGGAAGGATGTGAGATCATTCTGTAAGATTGGACCAGAACGGAATTTAAGGGTCGTTTTTATAAGCAATTGGGCAGCTGCAGTTTAACTCCATATGAGGAAGCAGTCCCCAGACATTGTCTGAATTTTAAGTCCTTCAGGTGCAGTTTTGAATATCTATGTATATCTACATTTATAATATTTTAAAGGATAAGCAAACCAAATAAAATGAAAGATAAGACGGTACAGAAGTACTCAGTTACTGCAAGCACTTCTGGGCTTCCAAACACATCCATCCAGCCCACGGGCACTACAAATCTGGACAGGTCGGAATGTTAAAAAATTATTAATATAACCTTTCATAGTAGAAACTAGTCTTGGCTGTTATGAAATCAAGAAACTGGATTAAACTTTCAGAAGCTTTTTTAATTAGTGGATTTCAAAGAGAAATTCCATATTTTATAGCTATGGACGTTTATTGCATTCCTGTTACTCACAGTTGCAGTACCTGGAGAAGGCAATTGGTTTCATCTTATTTCTCAAGGGGCAGGAAAGAAGGTTGAGAAGCCATCATGCATTACAGTTAATATGGCCCTTCTCTGCTTCTAGTCCCTGACTAGAATGCTTCCAAGAGCATTAATTTGTATAAGCCGTTCAGGAATTTGTCTAATGCCTGGACAAGTAATACTGTAAGTATCCAAGTACTCTGCATGTGATACAGCTGATAGATATTAATTGGTTGCCAAGACATTGACCTTGTCAATACTCACCCAGACAATTACATAATTTAAAATTTAATATTTTATATTATTCATATATAATATATAATAACACATGCTTAATATAATTAATTATATTAAGCATATACACACATTTTCTGGGTTTTGTTTATCCAGTAGGATTTTGTTAGTGATAAAAATGCAGTAATTCCTTTTTTCATTCTTCAGTGTCTTACTTTGCAGTCCAAGGTTCTATCAAAAGACAGTATTCCCGTAAGAGTTTTTTCACCCTCTACCAAGTTTTTATGATATTTATAAAGGAGCTGTGAGATACTTTAAATAAGGAGTTCCAATAAGCTTATTATGAAACAATTTTTACTTAAACAAAAATTATTTATGAGAAAATAAATTCATTTTTAACCTCTACACATCTAATACACTTATCTATTACAGTTGTTGCTGAAATCAGCAGTTGTTACTGGTAAAAATCTCTACAGCTGTGTGTGGAATTCACTTTTTTTCAAACCCTCATATTAATTATAAACTCTTTGTAGGAAGTCCTAGGAGGTCCCATTGTATCCTTAATTTAGATTTCCTCATAGACTTATTTTCTTTATGGCAATTTTTAAGAATGTCTTAGTGAGGACATTACATTTTACAAAAGGTGTTTTAGCATGAGCCTAGGCAGAAATGATACACTTTATTCAAGTAAATTAAAAGAAGAAAGCAGAAATTTGCAAGTAATCTTAATTTCACTGCACTTTTAAGTAAGAACCTCAGGAGTAAACAAGTTGTTTCAGTAGAGATGGCCTAAATCGAAAAGGCTTCATATGCTAATTTTAGAGGTGCTCAAAGTAACCAGACATAATTTCAACAAATCTATCATTAGCCTGGATTTGTTTCTCTTGGTTTCAACTGCCGCTATTAATTTCTCAGCCTGTCAACTTTTATATAAAACAAGTTTTGTCATAAGAAAGTATATTTTCACTATCTTTTTTCTCCACATACTTTGGGTAGTGGCTGTAAAGAGATTTTTTTCCTTAAGACTACTGTATTCTGTTCTAGTATTCATTCAGCTTCTCTTCTGGAATTACATGACAGTTACAGAGTCAAAACTTATTATTTTTAGTATAAAAATCTTGGTTCTATACTTCTTAATCAACAGTGCTTTAAAAGGAAATAAACTTATAAAAGAGAAATCTATAAAGGAATCCTGCCTCTATGTCATTTCTCATAAGAGTGAAATAAACCTTTTGACTTTTTTTTTCATATCCACTCTACTTTCTCTTATCCCCTCAGCTTTCCCTCATTTGTACATATTCTTCATATACATATGGACATATGTATAAATTATTAATTTGCTGTACATTTTCTCTTTCAGTAAGGGTCAAGGAGCTGGAATTTATTTTCATTGTTTAACCTATGCTCCTCACAATATGTTCTTTCATTTCTAATTGTAATTCATCTATATACTGAATAGATAACATGCAGCATTATTCTGAGATTTCTGACAAGGATAAAAACCTTGTGTAAAAAAAAACAAAAAAACAAAACACCAAAATGTCAGGAAGAAACACATCTCTGGTAGCTTACACAGAATGGAGTTGTTTTGAGAGCACAATTCAGGCTTCCTAGGAAGTTTCTCTGCTGCTGCTCTTTTGAGCTTTTAAGCTACTTGCATTGTTTCATGACATTTTTGGATGTAACACAAAATTAATTTTGAGAAACTCTAGTTATAAGTACCATATATAACTTTAAAAACAACAGTTGATGTAAATTGTATAATATTTGACATTTAAATTCTTGAAAAAGAGGAATTTTGAAAGAGTCTAATGATGAATTAACGAAATTAAATAATCCGATCTTCAAAATGTGTCAGTTATTGGCCTCAAAGTCATGATCTTGGTACAGTTCATCTCTATACAATAGACTTAAGTAAATAAAATGGGTAAAATTAAATAACCAACTCCTCTATCTTTATCCTCCATATGGAATCAATGTTTAGCTCTCATAATACCTTTAAATTTTATTTGAATTCCTTTTTAATTGAGGATTTCTTTGGTTTCTAAAAAGAGAAAGGGAAGGAATTAAAATCTGGTGGACCCCACATGTGTGATTTGTAAGGCTTAAACCAATACATAAAACATTTAAAAAAATTTTTGTAGATGGATTGACCTTCACTATATTGATTTCTAGCATAAAATTCTAAAACTTATAAAGAATGACCTTTTCTTATTAAAATATAGAAATATTTAAAAAACTCTCAGTGTTAGACATTGCAAAATAAGGTGTTCTTCATTGCATAAAAGTGGTGCTGCAGAAGTGTATGAGTACAAGGTTAACAATTTCATATTATGTAAAGCATGTGCTGAAACGTGGAAGATACATACATTTCTCATCGTTAGTTCACAACATGGAAATAGTATAGCTGCATACAAATAACAGAATGATTTTCTGGCTTGTGCTCTGTAGAAGAAAGTGTCTTCTACAAAATTTGTGAAAATGGTGAGATCCATTCTTAAATGTTATTTGATGATCTAATCAAAGTTCCTTTTAGAGTCTGAATTTTCTTTGACTTTCCTGACTCTCTTCCTGCAGTTCCATGAGTTTACAAACAACATAGGCAATCACAAATGAGTATAAGTATTCCAAGTGATTCAAGTGTTACATATGAAGATACACGTTCACAATTTAATCCTAGAATTTCAAACATCCAACTACCTTCTCACACAGATGTTACCTCCAGTTCATGATCTCTATCTGTGAGTGTTGGTAGGCGTTTTTTTTAATTCAGAGCAATAACATATTCTTAGTAAATATAATTCCCAGGATATCTCTGGGCTAGCACTACAGGTTCAGCCCTTAATCTTGCTAAGAGAAACTCATTTTCCTGAGGTTTCCAATGACATCGTGATTTCTCTGCACTGGAGACTTCTGTTACTTCTTATTCCTACAGTAGCACTTCTCTAAGGTGACATTGTGTAGTCCACCTGTCACAGAAGGACTCAAAGTTTTCAGATATTAGAAAAAGCAGTTGGCAGCAGCTCATTTCTTCCATGGAGGGAGTCTAATATTTTTGATTGTTTTAATGGCTGGAAGAAGCTCTAGTTCCTCTGTGAGCAAAGAACAAATGTTTACATTATATTTGTGATTAACCACTAGACTCTTCTCCTTTTTCTCATTGTCGCTGATTAAGAGGAACATGTCAATACAGGGTATCTAAAAGTATATCTCCAAGAGAACTGTCCTAAAAGGTAAGGCTTTTCCCTTCCTACAGTTCTTCCTGCCTATGATTGAACGAGACCACAGAGAGCATGAAGCTATCCTGGAACAGTGAAGTGAGTAAGCTTTAACTACATCCATCATTTCATGAAAGGGAAATCTATATATGTGTGAAAAAGCTTGAGAAGTACAGGGGAAACTTTCAAGGTGTGAATGTGTGCACAGGTGCTAAAAAAGCTGTATTTTTTTTCTGAAGCCTTGCAACACTCTGATGATTTACTCTTGGAGCAGGGAAAAGTGAAATCCAGACCAGTTGTTAGGAAGCCTGTGTTACATGGCTTTAGAATTTCGCACCATCAATGCAAATAGTTCTAAAATTATTAATGCTTTTGAAAGATTTAATCTCCATTAAAAAAAACAAAACAAAAAACAACAGAGGACTATGAGTTAACACAGACAACCTGAATATTTATGCATACTATCTGAATATTCAGATTCACACCCATTACCCTCATGCTTATTTCTATCTCAGATAGAGAAGTGGTTCCAAGATGACGTGAAAGAGGAGCTTCACCCAGGACAATAAGCAATATAGCTTTAATAACAGGCTTCTTGATAATATAGGTGTCTTTAAGTGTCATAATGGACACGGTGGGGATTAAAGTCTGTGTTGTTAAAACTAAACCATATATTGCAAAACTCCAGCTTCAAAAACATCAGCACTTAGCAAAACTAAGAGGAATTAAATAGCATGAGTTACCAACCTGTATTAAACCTGTAAGGAGTAGCACGTGGCAGGAAGCAGTTTGGTAAAGGAATCAGTCTGTTTCCATGAGGATGGCTGGAAAAAAAAAGACAGTTACTCTCTTCTGTAAGCAATTAATCTAATAAAGAGATGGATTAGTTTTATGAATCGTAGAATCCTCTTACCACTCATTCATTACTCTAACTAGTGTGTATTAAAAATCAATTTCCACAAAAATAGAAATTTTCCCACACTTTGAAAGTCAAAACAACATTTCATTCCTAAAATTGGAATAATTTGATTTGCAGTGAAAAAGATTTTATGCCACTTTAGATTTATAAGTGAAACCAGCTGAATTAAATGAAATAAATTTGCAAGCAGAGCAACTCAAAGTAATTACTTCAGTGTGGTTCGGCATGGCCACAGTGGTTGTCCTGGGTGTTGAGTGTTATCAGGTCCATGGGAATGGATTGCTGTACAAAGACCTTTCAAAGTCAAAGGGGCTCTGGAGTACACCCAAGCTGCTGATTTCTGGCCTTTACACATAGCAAAAATGTGAAGAAAGCTATGCCCATGTGTCTTAGAAGAAAAAGAAGAAGATATTTAGATTAGGAAACTGGTTGCAAGGGCTGATGAGCACAAATCAGAGGAGCAGATAGATAAACAGCACTTAATAAATTATGGAAGAGGCAAAGGAGCTTTTGGACAACTCAGATAGGCATTCAAGCTCTAGCTGGCTATAAATATGAACAAACTAGAGTTATGATCAATAAGGTTTCTCTAAGAAGTTTCAAATGGCAGTTTGACAATCTGTTCATCAAAAAAAGGGATTGATTACCACCATCCCCAAAATAATTTATATTATGCTCCTTTTTGCTATTACAGTATTGCTTAGATCTACATTTACTAATACAATGAAATTTAGTTTTAGTTTAGGTATTTAAAGGAAAAATCTTACATTAAGATTTAACTACTGTCAAATGTTTCACAAAGGGAATGCCATATATACAGATCTATTTAATTCATTTCATGCAAATCTTGACCTCTCTGAAAAATATATGACTGACAAAACCTAAAAAATTGCAAAAATCATCTTTCTAAAGCATATTTAGTTACATGAGTTGGAAACATTAAAAACAGGTTTAAAAAGACATACTGAAAAGCCAATGCTATAAAGATTTGAGTCTGCCTAACTGGTAGGTCTAGACTCATTAAATGTCAAAATACTGACTGTCTCTTATTTTCAGAACACAGAAATGTATATTTTTCATGTCACAGATGCCAGTGGTGAAAAGCAATTCAATTCCAAGCTGGCATGATATTAAAAAGAACTGCTGCAAAAATTTCAGTAACAACAAACCCACTTCAGACCTAAGGGAAAGCCTGCAGAGAAGTGTCCTTACTGAAATTTAAAAAGAGAGGCTTTGAACTACAACATGGAAACAAATACGGACATTTTCTGTGAGCTCAAAAAAAGTAAAAAGAAAGAGAATAGATTATTCCAAAACGGAAATAAGGTCCTGGCACCTAAGCAATAAAAAGCTCACAGGACCAAATATGTTTAGTCTCTTCCCTTCATGTTTAGCTTCAGTTTTGACTAAGAAAATGTTATCCTTTCAGATCAATAAATCTTGGTAATGGCCTCTGCAGAAGTCAATTTCCACTTTATTCTATACAGTAGGGAACACAGTATGAGAGACTCAAAGATTTATAAAGCGTATTGTGGGGCTGGGAAGAACTGCAGGTTAAGTGCAGATCTTGCCTCCTGAAACTTCAAAAGAGAGTGAAAGAGAACTGAAGGAAAAATAGGGCCAAAATGAGGCACTGAATGAAAAGAATAATTTAGGATCTTCCTTTTTACACTGAAGGTCAAAAAACCTAACACTGGTTCATTAGGAAACAACCTGAAGTGAGTTTAAAGCTGTAATTGGTTTGGGTTTTTTGGTTTGATTTGTTTTTTTTGTTTTGGGTTTTTTTGGTTTTTTTTTAAGTAGGAGTTTTTATACACTGGGCAATACTCCCAAGGCTTGGTAGCTACCAACAGGCTGAAGACCAACAACCAGCCATGACTTAACCACATGAAATAAGGGCTTCACAATCTGGCTTCAGCTTAAATGGCACACGTCTACCTCCTCTGGTTTATCAACCTCATCTTATATGATGTTTTCATGTGAGATGGAAAACAACATCACAGAACCGCAGGGAAGTGTAGTCTTGAGTCCCCATATGTATGGGGGAAATGGTCTTGTTGAGAGGGGATTTGCTGATAGTAAAATGTTTTTCAGTTAATCTTGGATGAGTAACTGTCCATGCAATTTTACTGCAGACTGCTTGACAGAATTCTGCCACAGCTGCAGTCAATGCAAATGGCATCCTCTCAGACACATTTGGAGCTGATGTCTGTGGCAGACCAGGAATGGTAAGCACTAAATCTGAGGCCACATGCTTTGCAGTGAGAAGAGACTTTACTTGTGTAAATAGACGGTGTGCTACTCACACTCTGGATCAGAGAAAAGGTGCTGTGCATTTAATTTGCAAGTACAGGTGAGCTGCATGGCCAAAGAAGTATAGCATCAGATGGGTCAATGGGAGCTGCAGGAGAGCCTGCAGGCTTTAAACTGCATGTTCTCTGAAGGAAACCACCTCTCTCCAGAAGACCACACAGAGAGTACCCTCCTAAAATTGGCACCGTGAGCATCTGAAGGCTGTTTTGTGGAGATTTACTGAAAAGACAGTAAGGTAGGACTTCACTGCTGAAGGCAGAGGTTTAGGTAGCTGGGATGTTGCAGATTAAAAGTAAAATAAAAATGTCAGATAAAATAAATTCTACCTGAGCTCACCTGATTGTTAACCCCTGCTAACATCGAAACGTTAGTCCAGAGGATTAGTGATGGGCTCTTTTTTTGTTTCTGTTGGCCATACTGAATGGAACTAAATGATCTTTAAGGTCCCTTCTAACCCAAAACATTCTATGTTTTTATGTTTCTATTTGATAATTTTCCATAAGCAGCAGTGGAGCTTCTGGAAGGTCTACATAGTTATCTGCACAGCTTGCTGGGGTTCTGCATGTCCCCCTACCCAGAGGTACGTGAACAGCAGTACATGAACCACCAGCACAGAGCTGACAATGCAGGTTGCCCATGAGGCAGCAGAAGGCCGAATAGGAATGAACAGGAAGATTTTGTTGGTTTCCCAGATAGTATCTACTCTTGACTGTCCTGATATGTAGAAGAGAAATCTTTAATTTATTTCATTAAGCATACTATAAGACTTTAGGACTCACTGTGTAAGTGTACACATGAATAGTCCTGTTAAATTTCCAGTATGTTCACGTCTGTGCAAGCTTTATTCATATTATCAGGTTCTTTTAAGCTGTATTTGCATAGAGTATTATAAAGAATATCTTTGCAATTCCCCAAAAAGAATATACGCACTTTCATTTCTAGTTTGCGGACACAAAAAAACTGAGTGAAAGAAACAGTTATTTTACTTCTTTTTTTTTAATGTAAGAGCACTTATTACTTCTTACTAATCCTAAATGCCTTTTGCAAAGACAAAAATTTAATTAACATTAAATTTTATCACTGTAATAAGATATGGATTACCATAAAGGCAACATAAAACATAGAATAGAATCATAGAATATCCTGAGCTGAAAGGATCATTGGGTCCAACTCCTGGCCTTGCACAGGACACCCCAACAATCCCACCCTGTCCCTGAGAGCATTGTCCAAATACTCCTTTACCTCTGCCACAGCACCTCTTTGGTGCCGTGACCACTTCTCTGGAGAGCCTGTTCAATGCCTGACCACCCTCTGGGGGAACAACCTCTTTCTAATATCAACTTAAACCTCTCCTGATACAGCTCCAGTCTTTTCCTCAGGTCACAGAGCTGTTAATAAGGCCTCCTGATGGCTCTACAGAATAGTTTTGCACAACATGCTTTAAAAGGCATATTTTTAGAAAAAACTCCAAGTATCCTGATGGGCAACCCAAGACAGAGGACATCAAAGAACTTAGAGAAAATGTTGTATTGTTTAGAAAGTAAACTAACACTTAAGTCTGGTTTCATTTCATTCTGTCTTAATAACCATGATCCACTGATTAAACACTGCTACCAAATTAGGGCAATTATTTTCCTAATTCACAGTGTGTTTATGACAAGAATGTGTAAACAATGTTACCTAGAAAGTGGACAGGAGAACTTACTTTAAAAACAATACCTTGAGGATTGCTCAACTGATTTTATTCAAAAAGCAAGTTTTTCCTTTTCTATTGAAAGAGAAGCTTGGCAGACTGTTAGTACCTTTCAGAAAGTTATAAGCATTTGGAAATAACAAAATTTAAAAAAAAATAAATTCCAGTGTGCACTATAAATTCAACTCCTTTTTTTTAAATTAAAAATGTAGTTATAATAACAATTTTCACTGCTCATGAGATATAACAACTTGCTTAACACTAAGCAGTGAAGCAAGATAGGATATAAGGTAAAACACAAATTCAGTTAGTTTTCAGAAATACTGTCTTACTGCTCTTGACATGTCACCATCATAGAGAGTAGACAAACCTAGAGAAAGGATTCAACATAGAAGGACAAGGAAAAGAATAAAGGAAACAAAAACTGTAGCAGACTATAAAGAAGTAGGTGAGAGAGATATGCGGACACTAAATGATGGAAACATGAATTAATCTCCTATTCACTTACACTAATTAGAAAACTAATAAAATTTTCTAAATATGTAGGTCACATTCACTTTTACATTCACAGCCAGAAGTAGGACTGCATGTTAATTTAACTGATGATGTTATGAAAGGAAAATGTACGTTTGCAATTTTGTTTAAAACTGTACTGAAGTACACGTTTATTTCTATACTATACATAAGCTGACAAGATCTAAGATTCCTTCTGTGGTATGAACCAAACTATGCATTATGTTCAGAGCTAAAGGTAGTCTCTTTTTTCAAAATCTTGTAGGCTATGCAAACGCAGATGAAAAAGGATAAAACATACAAAGATCGATATGATGGTGACTCATATCAGCTAGCTAGCATGTTTTTGGTGGAAGGAAAAGGTATATAGGGAACTACTTAAATGGAACAGAAAAAATGAGAAAGGTAAAGAGGAAGCATGGATGTGAGGTAAGGAAATTGTCAGAAACTGAGCCTGAATGAGACAGTGGGCAAACAGACAAATGATGCAAGAGAAGTGCTAGGCAAAATTGTGGTACAGATTTTGAGTACTTAGGAAGTTGATAAAATTCTTACTGTTTCTGGGTAGCTTTTCCTTGATTTGCCCCCTGAATATTACAGGGCTGTGGAAGATATGTCATACGGATCCAATCACCTTCAGGGATATTTTCCCCATACAGTGTAACACAGGAGAAAGTGTAAGGAACAAGCCTCAAATGGTCTTACTTTATCCTTCTCTTTGTTCAATGCTATATAGATAATTTTTAGATCTTTTCACTATCTATATAGTAGAATGATTAAGGAGACTGGTTTTTCCCTTTTGTAGAACCATTTCTAGGAGGAATGGATCTGTCTCCCCTGTAGAGCATTAGATGAAAAACTCATAATGGGCAGTGTTGTTAGAAAAATACCTTGTAATAGGAAAAGAATAGAGTTGGCATAAGGAGAAGTAGGTTTCTGCCTTATTTCTGTCTACTTAATTCCCCAAAGTGTAAGGAGGAGCACACTTTACTTTTAAAAGAATTATCACAAATTATACTTCCCCTCTACCTGAAGGATACTCTCCCCAAGGAGGCATCGTATTTGATTGCAATTCCTCCAGTGGATTACTACAGGACCCTGTTTGCCTTGATCAAAGTAGGACCCTTGATCAACCTACACTGTGAGGTTGATCACAGCAGCTCCAATTTGTTACATTTTTTTGTTCCTCTATATTGTTTTATTACACAAACTGTCTAACCTGATCTGTGCTTCATCCTAATTCTATACTACAAAGGAACATTAAAAATATAAATAAATAGTTTTGTAAATGGTATTTCTAAAGACCCTATGAATTTTGCTGAATGCAGAGATGTTTAAACCATGCAGTGCTTTATCTACCCTTTTCACTCACTTCAACTTTCCCAGCAAATGAGAAAAGAAAGCCCTAGTTTTATTTGACTTTAAAAGGCATTTATTTCCTAGAAAGTCAAAACAATGGAAACACAGTCTGCAAGTAATGAAAAGTATACATAAAATGTGTTCCAAAAAGTATCTACTGCTCACTATCATACTTCCAGAAATAGCACAGAAGCCTGAACTGTCCCATTTCCCTACAGTTTTAATTCATTAATCACGTAGTTTTCCTTCAACTTTGAAAATTAACTTATTCCCTTTCCCACTTGTATTATGATGTCATACCACAAACTAGCTATGACAGAACATCAAAGAAATGAACCTAATTCTCTGATCTTGACAGCAGTGTGAAGAATATTTTCATGAATCCTCTGCTTTTACTTAATATGCAATGGGGATTGTTTGACATTATGTAAGTGCTATCATCTTAATTTCCAGAATTCTGTTTCATGGTAATAAATCTGTCCCAAACAATCAACAATATAACTGTTTTTCCATTTCCATGCATAGTCAAATTAAAATTTAATCTGGATGGTTTTGTAATCACTTTGCAGATGGATGTGGGTTTTTTTTTTGGGAGGAGGGTGTTTGTTTGTTTCAGTGGGTTTTTTTGTTTTGTCTGTTGTTGTGGTTGGTTTGGATGTACGACCTGAGAAAAATGAGGCAAGTAACTGACATCTTTTAACTGTATGTGCAAAGCAACAGGTTTTCTTTTCATGGGCTATTTGAACACCATCTGACACACTGAATGATGCTCATTCTTCCTCGCTCCAACTTTGGAAACCACAACCTGCTTCAAACAGAAAAGTGATGTTGATGAATCCTATATTTAGTTTCCTGTAATATGGCATATCAGCAGGAGAGTTTCTATCAATCAGCTGGAGCTCTGCTGTTTCCTCAGCTGACATTAGCTGGAGAATCTCTTTTCTTGAGACATGCAGAATCTGAAAATGACTCTTTAAATATGACTCTAATGTTAGAAAACTTCACTGAAGCGAAGCCACCACTGGTTAATTCTAAAACACGGAGTGAAAAATGTTTTGACTTTAGAGATGACACGCAGAAATATGCTCCAAGTTTTGAGCATGTGCTTCATCATTTCTGAAGACTTTCAACAGAACTTTCACTTTTCATGTTACTTAAACAATGATAAAGTCACACACATATATTGTTTCTTCTCTGGAAAAAAATTATTACACTTTCAGAAGCAGGATTTGGAACATCTAGTCTCCCAGGAAAAGCACTTTCAGGAAAGTACAATTTTGTCTGGTTTCACAGTCCATTGGTGATTGCCAGAACCTGCAATAAACACTGGGCAATATCTGCTCAATTTGATGAAACCAAATCAATATAAAATCCAAATTTAGGTGCCATGGTGTCTTAAGTAGTAGAATCCTACTACGCACACATGGTTCCTTATTCTGACTGATGCTTTGGGAATGTGAGGCAGGCAAGCTCATAGGTCGATGCTGAAAGGTATGACCCTGCTGGCCCCATATTTTGAAACATGCCAGAAGCCTGTGTACAAATAGTGCTCTTTTCCTCACTTCACAAATTTCAGCAGTTTAACAAGTCCCTGAAGTGAGGCAGAATGCAAAGCCTCATCCAAAGCATCACAACAAGAAGCTGGAAACCCTCTGGAGATCTGCAGTCCGCCAGTGCCTCCACTCTGCTGATCTTGTCTAAGCTGTGCTGAATGAAGGTCAACCTTTCAATTAATGCCTATTCCACCATAGCAAATTGCTTTTTTTTTTTCTGAACTGATATGATATAGGAGACTTTTTTTATTATTAATAATTTAAAGGTTCCATCTTTATTCCTTTATCCAATGGCCTGCTTTAAAGCATTAGTGGAGAATACTAATAGGGCTACTTTCACATGGGAGATGTTGGTGTAAGAGATAGTACCTATAATAAGGTTCAGCATGAGGCATAGGTAATCCCTAGGTACTTTGTGATATTTGATTTGATTTGTGGTCCTTTGCAAAAGAGGCAAAACATGCTTGAACCTGATAAATGTCCTGTAAGAGAAAGAAAAATGTCTATTGGCCAGAGAACAAAATTACTCCCAAAGGGATATGTTGCTTTAAGAAAGAATATTTTCCATATCCAACTTACTGCTAATAACATGATAAGATAGAGGAAAAGGCAGAGAAACGTCAGATTTAGATGACTCTTCAAGCTCCTTATATTTAGTCTGTAATAATGCAGTGTAATAAAGTTTTATAAACAACAAAATCTTCCCAGTAAGTATCTTATTAACTATTAGCAGGTTTGGAGTGGGTTAGTTAAAACACTGCTACCTTTATGCTTATCAGACATATCAATAAATTTCAGAACCTTTTAGTTCTATTTTCATTACACATTTTCCTGAAAGGAGTCTATTTTCATTTATAGGTTAATAGCACCTAACATTTTGGAATACTGCTTTTGCTTGTTTACAATTAAATTTTTGCTATGAACAGTCCTGCAGTTAATCCAGCAATGTCTTATGATTGCATTCTTCAAGGTTCAGACCAATAAAGGCAGTAGACAAGTTTATGAAAGACAGTAGGCAATGTCTTTCCAGTTCTATTTGTCAAATAAAAGGTTTATTTCTCACCAGCACAACCTAGACTTGGCATCCAAACTCTCGCAACGTGATGATCTTGTGAAAGAAAAATGGGTGGCAACTACTTGAAAATTCTTAGCATTATTCCATTGGAATTTTTTTGTTCTCCAACCCTTCCTGTTCGGCTTCAAGTACCTCGTAGTTTATAGATGTTAAAACACTACATTCCTGGAAAATTAATACTGATACATCTAATAGTGTAATTTTTTTTCTTCCTAAGACAAACCTTCTTGTCCACAAGCACAAACAATTCTTTTTATTTTTTAATGTCTTTGATGATATGGTCTTCATTGCACTCATCAAATGAGGATTTTATGTTCTGACTAAATCAATTTCCCACTTATTCAGATTTTCATTTAGGAAGCCATCAGCTGTATCCTCCACATGTAGAGGACCTCCCTACTATTTGCAGGACCTCCCTACTATTTGCAGAAGTTTAAAATTATTGAGAGAAGATGGAACTAGCTGAATATCCACAAGACTGATGCAGTACAAGAGACACATAGTGTGTGAAGAGGACCCCGAAAGTAAGAAAATCTCCTGGAGATGACAAATAAAGGAAAAGTCTTGAAAAGTCCTTATGACTTGCATAACTGGGCTACTTCGACTAACCATTATTCAAACTTTAAAGTGGGGAAACGTCTAGATGTTTAAAGTGTGTGAATATCATAACACAACTGGTGGTGAGACAGCATATCCTAAAAGAATGTAGGACCAAAGAAGCCATGTACCTCAGAAGTGAGATATCTAGTGTTCAGTAGAATGCGAGTCGTGCCACTACTAGGGTAAACCACTGCATTTTCCCCTTTTCATGGGCTAAATCAATAACATTAATTATTTTAACTAATGAATGTGTTTCAGCAGGAAATGGCTAAAAAAGGGAAGAAGGGCTTGAAAAATGACAACATTGACATCTTTCACATTGTGGTGTTATGGCTTGAAGCCTTAAACCAATGCAGGAAAAGAAATGACACTACTTGTCCTATCCTCCTGGTGAAAGTGGCTGACAGAAGGTCTTTATCATGCACACACATACCACACACAAACTACACACAAACTTACACAAATGCACAGAGAAGGCTTGCACTAATCTTTCTTGTTATCACCAGCACTGAAATCTCTACTCTCCCTTTTATTCTCTTGTATATAAACTGCAAGAATCTCCAAGCTTTTCTCATTAACCTCTCTTTTCTATACTTATCAGCATCTTTTCCACATTGTTGGGGCCATTTTCCAAACAATTGTTTGAGGGGAGGGGAAAAGCCAAAGCAATAATGGGCTCAGGGTCACAATTGAAACTGCTCCATATAATAAGCAAACCTGAAACAGTAAACTAAGAAAGAGAGAGGGAAGGAGGAGAGAAAAGAAAATGCTGACTTGGGTCAGAGGTCAGCTCTCTGATCTCATTGTCAGCGCCTCTGCCTTTTGCGTTATGGAATTTGTCTTTCATTACCCTGTCTGCCACTCCTGTCAATACACCCTGAAAAGCCTCCTCAATAGGAAATTGTAAAGTTCTGGTTGAGGTAACAGGGGGAACTACCCGCTGAAGCCAGCTCGTGACTCACTGCTGTTTCCCTGGCCTCCGGTCTGATGCCAATCTTTCCTCAGCATTGCCCAGCAGAGCATCAACAATGACTGTGAGGGAAGAGGGGTTATGCAGCCCACCCCTACCAACCCCTTCCTCCCAGGCAGGACATCCCTGCTGCTTGAGGTAATGTGCAACTTTAATATGTGAGCCCCTTGGGTGCTACAAAGGTAAATAATGCAGGAACACCTATTAATATATAGAATATTAAAAAATCATTTGTTTCACCAAGAGAAAGAATATAATGCTCCTCTGAAACAGGGGATGGGGTAAAATGAAAGCTATGAGTGTTCTAACAGGAACTTTATGCATCATATACCAAGAATCTAATGCTGGTTTATTCTCTTTAACTTCCTACCTTTAACTGAGTGGGAATGTCCATCATAGTTAAGAGAGTTATAATCTTCCCTGACATTTGTACTATCTCAACCTATACTGAAGTTCTTTCCAATTGAGTAGGCAATTATCATTAGCACTGCTGAATGTCGCAAGAAGGATTTTTATTGGGTACAAATTAATTAATGATTTTCATTTTCTTAACCAAAGTATTTTTACGTTAATATCCCATTTGAAATGCCAGATTTTATTTTGTTTTCAGTCTGTCCTTCAATTTAAGCTATACTGTATTTAAATGCCTTACTTTTTCATTTAAAGTATTTTCTTCAAACTGGTGTAATCTACTCAAATTTGTGATGAAAAAACAAAAATTAGCTATATAACTGGCAAAATTATAATATCCTTCAGTGGAAACATTCATTTGAAATAAGTATCACACATCTACTCTTTGCTTCTGAAATTCTGACAAGCTGTCATAAAAGCTTTTTCTCCCCCAAAATTTTTATTCTAGATAACAATGAATTTTAAGAACTTGCAGGTACAGTGACATTTCTGAAGCCAAGCTTTAGTCTCTGCACATCACTACTCATAAATATACTAGGATATGTCTCTTCTAATTGCAAAAGATTGTCTACATTTACCAGAAAGGGTTCCGGTATCCATCCTAATTCAACTTACACTTCCTATACAAGTGCAAGCTCACTATGGAGAATGTTTTCATTTCCATAACATTTTCTGCAAAAGTCCAAAGCAATCCAGAAGTTGTTTTCCCAAGTTGTTCTTGTCTTATAAGTTTAAGAAAGTATCTTGATTTCATCCTATGTAGGATAATAGTTTTCCTAGTTTCTCAGTCTAGAGGAGGAAAACACATCATTAATATATTGATCTACACCAAAATTTGACATCACTGTAGGCAGGAGTTGGAATGAGGGAAGATGGAAAGGGAAGGGAGGGAGTCAGGTAGGCAAGGAGGGAGGGAGGAAGGAGAGGCGAGGGGGGAAGGAGGGAGAAGGAAGGAAGAAGGAAGGAAGGAAGGAAGGGAGGGAGGAAGGGAGGAAGAGAGGAAGTTGTTCTTCCTGTTATTTCAGAGAGGATAGCATCTCATAAGAGTGACTGTAGAGTAAGGAAATAATTCATTCTTACTGATCAGCTGGAAAAAATGACATGATGCCCCTCCATCGTCTCTGAAGGACAGGGAATGGGGGATGCGGTGAGTTCATCACACTTTGTCTCTGCTGTTCCTGTCTCCTCAGGGGAAGAACTCCTCACACTCTACCGCTGAGGATTCTAGTGGGATTCCTCCCACTAGAGACAGTCCTCCATGAACTTCTCCACTGTGAGTCTTTCCCATGGTCCGTAGTTCCTCATGAATTGATCCAAAACGGTTCCCTTGCACAGGTTGCAGCCCTTCAGGAAAACACTTCTCCAGCATGGGCTCTTCATAGGGTCACTAGTCCTGCCAGCAAACCTGGTCCAGTGTGGGCTCCTCTCCATGGGGCCACAGGTCCTGCCAGGAGTCATAGCACAGGTTTCCCACGTTGCAAACTCCTTTGAGCATCCATCCGCTCTGGTGTGGGTCTCCTCCACGGGCTGCAGGTGGATTTCTGCCATGTCATGGACCTTCATGGGCTGATTCACCATGGTCTTCACCACAGGCTGAGGGGGAATCTCAGCTCTGGCACCTGGAGTACTTTCTCCCCCTCCTTCTCCACTGACTCTTAGTTGTTCCTCTCACATATTCTCACTCCTCTCTTCTCTGAGTGCAATTATCTCTGAAGAATAACTTTTCTTCTTTTTTAAGTTATCACAGACGTGTTACTACCATCTCTGACTGGCTTGGCCTTGGCTAGCAGTAGGTCCATCTGGAGCCAGCTGTCATTGTCTCTGTCAGACATGTGAGAACCTTCTAGCAGCTTATTACAGAAGCTGTTCCTCTGTCTCCACTCCACCTCCCAACCGCCCCTCCCCACCCTTTGGTTACAAAATGTGCCCATGCAAACCCAATACACCTATTTAGGAAGAGAAATCAACAAGTCTCAAAGGATCATGGGAATTTCTTCATGATAGGAAAATTGAGACTGGACTTTTTTCCCTAAAATTGATATGTTCCTGTTCATAGTGAAATGAATTTTATGCCAGTCCTATTACCTTTTTTTGCATAGTCAGGTTAGTTAATCACAACAGTTCTTCTTATCATAACAAATCCCTAAAAGGAATAGAGGACCAGATCCTATCTGGAAAGATTACCTTAGTAATGAGAGCTCTTTGGATCCCTGAAGATCTTCTCATTTTTCCCCATCCTAGATGGATCCAATCTGGACAACCAATTGTGCTTCAGTTGTTAAGCATCATAAAATAGTCATGTACTACTATCTTCTGTACTTAATGAAGTGCAGTTTACTAGAGACTGTTTATCAGTAGAACAGACTGTCCCACTTTCATAGTCTGGTGTATTTGGAAGAGTTCAGTATCTGAGGAGGCTTACATAATAAAGTCCTCCAAGGGCACTGATATAGAAAAAATGCCACTGGGTTCATTCGGAGAAAAAGTAAATGGTGCAGTGCACTCACAAGTGTTCCCCCCAGATCAAATAAACAATTATCTATTATGAAGTAGTTCCAAATGCTGATACAAAGGTGAGCTTTGGAATGTGGAGAGTTGGCTTTTTCTTTACCTAAGATCGTATATGCTTGCATCAGTGTAGGAAAGTGAAGTGTTGTATATTATAAAAAGGCCCTTGAGCCATTTATTTGAATCTTACTGATAGGTATAAAGTCCAACTCAACTCAAAAGTCTAACTGTGCCATTTCAGTACACAAAAGTGAGTTTCACTCCCAGCAATTCCAGTGGCCAATTTACCAACAGATGTTGTTTTACAGGAAGATCTATTAAATGAATTTGTCCTTCATTAAGAGACACTATGCTATAAAGTTTCCCCCAATAGCTTTCCATAGCACACTTGCTCCCAATTTGGTCGAAGTCCAGTCTTTGCTATAAAGTGCAAAATACTTGGCTGCTAACTAAAAATATGTAGCAAGCAAGAAACACTTTTTAATTAATATAAAAGAAGTAGTTGTATTATTAACAGTAGTACTGGGAAAAAGTCAATTTTATTTTTCCTCCTAAATTATTATTATATGTCTCCCACTGCTGGCATTTTCTTTGAAATAATCGTCCTTTTACCAAAAGGTAATGGATACTTTTACCTTCCATACTTTCCCTTTATGAGCATTTATAAGCCTCACTGCACATACTTTATCCAACAGGTAAGGTTCTACCTTATAAAAAGGCAATTTAGCTTTATAGATTTGGCAATACTGAACACTTGGTTAAATGAAGGGTGCCTCATTTAAGAAATGACATATCTGAAAAGGCTTGTTATCACAGTTTTAAGTCAGTGTAAAAACACTATCCAGTACACTACTTTGATACGGATGGAAACTATTGCTTCTGGCATATTTTCACATTGGTGGGTGCCTGGAAATCTTCCAGTATATGCTTCTTTTTAGCTGGAAAAAAGCTGGTGTATATCTTGAGGATGAATTTTTTATTTAAAACTGTGTTCTTTTGTTTAGGAAAACATTTGTACAGAAATTTGATATATTATTTGCTCAAGTTTTTAAGATAAATTGCTTTCCATAATAAGGGACTTCAAAGGAAGCATTGCTAGAACATGATTGAATCATAATGAAATTTTATGGTATGAAATGTTACACTTTCTGTATTCCATTTTTAGCCAATTTAACATTCAGGCATCCCAAAATTGTTTTCATTTGAAAAAAAAAACAAGTCAGAAAAGGCAGAAAGTGGTAATTAAATACTATGTTTTATAATGTTAATGAGATTAGCATTTCATAATAACCCCAGGTTATTTTATACTATTTTTAAGTTGGCAGAAAATAAAATATGCAAATACTAGGGCATTTGAGGGTCACTTTGGGAGCTATGCCTATGGTCATTTTTTATTACACCATTAACCGACTGACTTTAAAAAATAATCTGTTAAACAGAATAAGAGTATTTTTGCACAATTTTAATCTTAATAGGACTCCTTTATTTTCATTCAGCACACAGTAGTTTGAGGTACCTTGTAAAGCTCTTAATTTTTTATTTTTTTTTTCCGGGGGGTTATTTAAAATTAATGTAACTTTATTTTATTTTGTGGTTTGGTTGGGTTTCTCAGGGTTTTTTTTCAGAATGAGATGGGGGGCTTCTAGTGTGTTTGTTGCTTTGGGTTTGGACTTCTTTGTCTCTAAGTGATAATTTAATTTGAAAAGGTAGAGATTATCTTAGATCTTAGTCTTCAAAGTAACAACATTTCCCCGCTTTTGAAATGTTCCCTAAAATATCCAAATACTTTTCAGCTATTTGTCCTGGTGATACTTTCACAATAACAAAGTTGGGGAAGTGTAGCACTAAATCTGATGAGAAACTTGTTTAAACTTTATTGCGTTTTTTAAACAATTTAGTTACCAATTCTTTAGAGCTATTTTCACCCATAATCCTCTCTTGTGTACCATTGACAGAGTGACCTTCATACTCACTGTCTCATCCATCATACAATGAACTTTTCACTCTACACCATGCTCATCCTTTCCTAGTAAGGAAAACCTTTGTCCACATCCTACTTTGCCATTCACTGGAGATTCTGTACTTTTGCAAATGTGTATCATCAGAAATGAAAAAGGAGGAAGTGGGAAAAGATCACTAGTTCAGCATCTTTGAAAGTTAGTACAGATGGCTATCTTTAAAGTACATCTATCATTCTCATTTGCAGTTCTTTATCCGATAAGCCTCCCTCATTTGTGCTCCCCCACTGGACAGAAGTTACCTAGTGAATCAGTAACACTGAAAAACTAACTGCATTTAAGAAATGAACTTTGCCTACACTGCAGGATGCTCTATGCATTTGCCTCATATCCCTAAATTTAAGGATCCTAATTAATAGAGTTTGCTTTTTAAATCATAGATAGTCTTTTAATTAAACATAACAAAGAATGTAAATAACTTTCTGCCTTTTGTACTGGCAAAATTTGCTTTCAAAGCTGCTACACAAACCATTATTAAGGATGGGGAATTAACCATGTTCACATATGTATGTACAACGTCTTGTGTACTCTTGCATTACAATGTTCCTGGCTTCTCCAGTGAACAGGTTAAAACATTCAATTCTGGTCCAGTTCTATTTGTATTTAATCCTTATTTTTCTCTGCCTCTATTGATATGACACTTGACTAAAACCTAATTGCAGCTTTTTAATATCACCTCTTCATCTGCTTATTTTATATGAATGTAGAACCAACACCATTTTGAGAGTATCAAAAACTATGTGGTGCCGCTGGGAGAAAAGTTGGCACAATGACATAGAACATGAACTGGGTTATTGGATCCCTATGATTTCTTATTGTTGTACCATTATTTTTTTTTACTTTATTTTTTCCAGATATTTTCAGAAAATGTTTAAAATAATATACACCTATTCATTCTTTTAAATTATGTATGAGGTAATAAATCATACTAAGACCTCAGGTTTAGAAAAGAGGAAGAGAGCTATTGAGCTGTAGAGCTGATGTGGAAAACTAAGGATTGGCAAAGGGTGTCACTGATATTTTCAGATAATGATGTAACGAGATTTGGTTATGTTTAAAGTTGTGTTTCATTTGCTTCATGAAGGTAGAGTTGGACTCCAAACATTTTCTATTTGCTATTCTTTTTCACAAATATATGCAAGCAAGTTTGCATTAAAAGTTCTATTTACAAAACACTATGAATTAGCTATTTCCCAAGAATTTATCTGCTTTTATTAAGAGAAAAACAACCAAAAAAACCCCAACCACCAACCCAAAACCAGCCCAAAACCCCCAAATAAAATAACAAATCTTTTAAAATAAAATTCATTATAGGAAATCGAATTAGGCTATAAATGCCCTACGAATATCTTTTGGGTTTTTTTTTCTATTGCATTTGAAAGAGGCTTTCTGCTTTGTATTCTAGAATTTTAGTGTTTTTATAATCCCAGAATCATGGACTTGAACTCTCTCTCAGATGTAGATATAACTCAAATTAACGTAACTTGAGTAATTTCCACCAAAAAAAGTGAGTAATTACAACACAGCAGAAAGAAGTATCAGACCTCACACTCTGGTGTTGCCAGTACCTTTATTGGTATTTTCATCAGCTTTGCCCCGTAGATGTTTCACTTGTGAAACTGTGAAACTGCAAACCTTTGTTTCTCAGTTGCATATATTCCCTCATCAGAAAGCTTTCTAATTTAAAACTTGTGCCTTTTAATCATATCTAAACAGAGGGAAAATATAAGAGAATAAAATATTTTTATGTAAACCTTAAGTAGCAAAAGTAGTTTTAATAAAAATAAGTTGAAGTTGACTTTGAGTGTGCATGCTTGTCAAAAGGCAATTTTATTTAAATTTTTTAAATTACACTCTTTTATCTTTGTTTTGCTGTATATGGATTTTTAAAAATTATTTTGTGATGTGTGCTTGGGATAAGCATCTCTTGCCTCCTTTTATGGGTAAATTATATAACTAGTTTCTCTACAAGTTTATAAAAAAAACGCACAGAGATTTGCAGAGTGAGCTTCAGTAGATTAAAGAAAACTACTTGAGGGAAGCACCTAAAAATTACAAATGCCTTTGAAACATCTCTTTAGACTACCTTTTAGGGCTGACTTCCACTTTGAAACATCTCTTTAGACTACCTTTTAGGGCTGACTTCCACTTTGGCGGGATGAAGCCTTCGCTGTCCCTAGAACAGAGGTACCTCTTGGTTACAGTGGATCCCAACGTAAAAAATATTCCTCATTTCTACTGATTAGCAAAACAAGGTACTGTCAAAGTGGACATAATCTGACAGGCATTGGGTAAGAGAAGGTACACAATACCAGTAAGGCAAGTAGACTTGTTGCTTCTCTTCAATATGACATCCACTTGCACTCGACTAAATGCTCCCTTTTGGGACTCTCCTGCCCAGCTCAGAGACTCAATACACACAAGAAATCAATTTGCACCTCATCAATATAGCTGTGAGGTTAAAGGCTGGAATTTCCTTCCCAATATGTTAATGCTACAACCAGAAATTACGGGAGCATTGTATATCACCTAAAGAAAAAATCCTCTTTACAATGTCAACAAAACCATCAGCTACCAAGAGTCTTAGGTTAACTGTTGAAAATAATCTCTTTAAAACTAATAGAAGTCAGAGAGGACTTTATCATTGGATTTCCATCCACTTACATGACCTGCATGCAGGGTAAATAGAGAAAAAATAATATATTGTAGCATTTCAGAAGTCAAAGACTGCAACAGGAGACTAGCATGAGGGGAAAACCTTTCGCAAGTAGAAAGCACAGTACCAAACAGGTTAATACTGTTTTTGCTGTTTTTCTGCCTTGTCTCTCAATCTTAAGTCAGCTGAGCAGCAGCTTTCTTAGTGGGAAAAAACAGGAGGAGGTCAGGCGGAATGACCTCCCTATTTTGTCTCCCAGTGGCCTGCCTCCCATTTACTACACCTTTTGACATCCTTAAGTAGATATCTCTTTAAGTGTTCAGTCAGTAAAACAAACTGCAGTGCAGGCAAAGGAAAGGGGGATGGGGAAAGAAGCGTACATTGTAAGGCTCAGACGGAACGTGAGGCACGCACAACCCATAAATGCTTCTTCTATCCTCAGCCACAGATCAAAAATAGTCTATTATTCTATGTATTCAAAAAATACTAATTTACAGTTTACTACCAAACTACTACAGCTTTACAACTGTATCACTGAGTGTCACTTGCGAGAAATGCCATATTCTAAATTAGCTCTGGAACTAACATTTAATGGACTCTATTCAAATCTGTTAATTCAGCCACAGTACTTGATATTTAACTTGACTAATGAATAAAGAGTGAGGAATCTTAGTGCATATTGTACTTAATGAATCCATGCAATGCATATATGAGAAATAAAATCATTGAGTAATCGTGGTAGTACATATGTGAGATGTGTGATAATGGGATTTATGGCTTGGAGTATATTATTTAAAGACTGTTGTGGAAAAGTTCCAGATGTTCTGCAAAACTTTTAAGAGCTTTTTTCAATTTGTAAATTACACATTTCCCGTCTCTTGCTATTATCCATTAATTAAGCAGTTTAAATATTATGCTATGAAAAGAAATTCTTAAATAAATATCAGATGCAACTCATACACTTTAAATAATCAGGACCATAAATTTCAACATCCTTCACTGATTGGATGTACCTATTTTCATCTGTAACCTCTAAAAAAGAGAGCTGAAAGTTGTGCATGAGATTTAGGACTTCAATAATCGGTAAAGCACTTTAAAAATAAAACATTTAAAAGATTCAAATGTGGCTACAAGCCCTGCTCAACATATCAAAACACTGGTGAGTTTTTAGTTTTTCAGAATTCTTATTAATTTATTCCCTGACTGTCACAGAGTTAAAGCTGACCTAAAGTTCTTATGTTAATCAGTTAATTTCAGCATTCATATCAACTGGAAGCTTCAAATACAAAAAATTTTTAAAGAAACAATAAGGTCTTTTGGAAGATCAGACTCATATAGCTGTAACTGGGTACATATCTTTCAAGTTTAATTCATTTGAATCACATTTCTTTTAAAAAATTTGGAAAATGAAACTGTCTTCCATTATTTTTTTCTGAATCTTGCTGTGCAGCTCCCCACCCTATATGTTTTAAAACTACTTCCCAAAAAGAAAAACTATTTTTTCCAGTACTTTTTAATTAATTGTAATAGAAATCAATCCCTACTCAAAAAAAATAATATATATACGGGTAAACAAATTATTAAGCTATTTTATAATGCTTATACTAGTGAAACGTTATTTTCTGTTCCTGCACATAACAAATGGTTTGGTCAAGTCAAACTAGGTTTTAGAACTGAGTCAGATAAAAATAAAAAGAAAGTATTAAGAAATTATTTTTGTCATTAAGGTGAAAAAAATATGAATGAAACACAGAGACATCTGGTTTCAGATGTGCTAATAATAAAAAGAATTCAGGAAAAGTAAACATCAATGACACATTTAAAGAAGTGATTAATTCACATCCCAGAGATCTGCTAAAGCACATATTAGCATGTGACACTGGCATATACTGGGAGAAGGCAACGCATATTGTAGATCTGAAGGCTCTGTTTCTTTTTAAATTAAATCTCTGGATAACAGTAAATGGCATTAAAGATCCTACCTGGATCCGGTCAAAACATTTTAACATCATGTTTTCAGTTACCTGTTTGGCAAAGCTAAGCATTGCTGCCATGACATATATATTTATGAAGCTTTTGATGGGAGGATGCCTGAGTTTCATGACCTTGTGGTTAATCTGGATGTTTTAAAACAATCTTCTTTAGGGATAACACAGGAATTTTTTTTTGCCCTATGAAACCAAGCAGCTGCATCGGCTTAATGGAGTTCACCTATTAAGGCCTTCCAAAAGGAAAGGTATTTAACTAAGAACAGACACTGTCATGACATGGCTTCCAAAGTGGAGTTATTCAGCATCCTACTTGCAGGTAGCAGAAATTCAGGACAGTCTCTAATTATGCAAACATTCCTCTAGAAGCAAAAGCATTACATTCTCATGTTTAGGCAGCCTGGTAGCACACTCTGTCCATACTTCATTCATCAGAAGATATTCTCTCTTAGATATATCCTTTATGGAGAAAGGTGGAAGAATGGAGGAATCAGCCTCTGCATCCTTTAAAACTGTGTATGAAATTCTGATATTCTGGAGCATGCTATTGAAAATATGATGGCAAGATATATTGTTTAGACATTGCAGATAAAACCAAACCCGATATATTTAAACTCCTTTTTATTAGGAACTGTCTTCCTCTTTAGATGTATTAAAAGAGTAGAGTTATTTTATGTTCATTTTTCAAAATTTTGATAGTCATCTGATAATAAAAATTTTCATTTTTTATCCACATTTAACAAATGAAATTTCTCTGCATACTTAGACAATTCTACCACACTTTTAAAAATGCCCTACTTTCTTTTATGAGTAATTATTTTAAGAGCAATATATATAAGGGAGATGCTAGTAACATATTTTTCTCTTCAGTGGTTAACACATTTCTTAAACCAGACTTCTGAAATTGGCACATTCTCTTCAAAATGTCCCATTAATTCCTATTAGGGAGCTACTGGTAAAGAAAATTGCATGTTAACTTTTATCAATCTGTATGAATAAATGTTAACCATTCCCAGTTAAAAGCTTTCCTTTTAGCTCCACTCAAGTGAAAACACCTAAAGCAGTGCACACGTTGGCAAATCATTCAGAAGATTAATGCACTTAGGCCTGTACAAAGAGTTAGAGATGTGTATTAGCATTATAGATTTTAATTTGAAATTATGTCAGTCTTTTCTCAGCTGCATTGTAGTGCAAGGGCTGCCATCTGCTTATAATAATGAATCTGACAATCCACGTAAATGTGATTTGCTGCTCCTTTTGCCAACATAATGGCGTGGATATTGATCCTAACGGTGGAGCAGTTGCTGCCATTTCATTCAATAGAAGTGGGAGGAGAGGGTGTAAGAGTGAAAATTCCAGGATTCCTGCTGGAATGCCAGCTAAGAACAGAGCTGTGGGGTTTTCACTATGAGAGGGAATGAGGATATCCCCTATTCTCAGGTGTGTTTGGTTTTTTTTTCTTGGAACAAACCATATAACTCTCAACTCCAAAAATGAAACAAAGAAAAGAAAAAGTGAATACCTGTAAGGAAAAGGAGCTGACAACAAGAAAAAAATAAAATAAACTCTCCCCCATACAGATGTTCATTTTTCCTCCTGATGCTGATGACCATCAAGATGGTATTTGTGGGTGGGGGAAGAGTGCTGCAATAGTCTACACAGTAAGGCAAGTTTGAAGCCTGGCAGTGACTTTTCTCTGTGCTGTGACAACAACATATCTGAGGTGCAGCATTTCATAATCTCTCTCTAATTTCTTCATGAGCACTTGCACCCTTGAAAAGAGGCACTGGGTGGAAAAAGTTCAGTGTCATTCAGAAATCACAGATTTCAGAAGGAAACTTCTCTCCAGCTCGTAGTAAATGCAGGGATTTCATGCCCACCATTTTTATGTGCACCTCAGTGCACAATTGCAGGTGTCCCTCAGGATGGCTTTCCTTCAGGAAATGGAACCTGGTTTCCCAGGAAATGCTCAACCTTGGAGCTGTCCAGAAGAGAGGAAAGGGGCTATTTCCCTAAGCCTACAACCCTTATTATGTCTAAGTTGATTCCAACTCCACTATTAATGTGATTTGTGCAGAGCTCAACAGTATTACAGTACCTTTATAAGAGGGTGCATGGCTGTTTCCATGACAGCCAGAAGAGGTAGGGATGGAAAATGCCATTTGAGATAGCTCAGAAGTGTTTGATTGATACAGGATGTAAGGTCAGAAGCTTTAAGGAGAAAACTCCTGTAACGCTGAGTCCAATTTTCTTTAAAAAGTGGAGTTTACAAGTAGTGGCATGTTAATTTTTACTAGATTTTAATCAAAGGAAATAAAATATAAAGATGCTGTTAATTTTACCTCAAACAGTTCCTGGACCAGTGTGTCCTCAGTGACTGAAATACTAATCTCCATGGCTATTTGAAGTGGTTACTCAAACCTACACTCAAATTTTACACCATACCAATGAGTCATATATGAAGCAGCTTATACATAACTCCATTCCATAACTGTTTCTTTACTTCTAACAGCTTTAACTACTGATTTTTCAACTTTCATTTCTTACCTTGAAGGTTGTTATATTCATAAATGGAACAGGTACTGTTCATTTCAAGATATCCTCAACAATCCATCATCTTCATGTCATTTGATCTCCCAGGACTAGAATTCTGAAAAAGTGTTCTCAAAGTATAAAACCACCAAAAGTAAGAGCTGCAGTATGCATGTAAAATTTTTATATTATTCTATCAACACTAACCATACAGCCTTCTGATTTAATATAGATCATCCTAGAATACCTTGCATCCTCTGCCTTATTTGAAAGGAATTACTGCTTATTTCCCACAAAGCAGTGCAGCCATGAGCAAAAACCCAGTAAGAGGCAGAGAACCTACACAAAAATGGTGAGTATGAAAGAAATAGAGGAAAAAAAAATAAATTCCAAAGCTGTTTCCAACAAGCTTACACAAAAAGCATAAAACTTTACGAAATCAGCACAATACTTACTCTTTTTTTTTTTTGATGATTGGTGATAATAAAAGCCACCAGTGATACCCAGTTGATAGTCAGAAAAACTCATCTGCCCTGAGGCGAGTAGGCAAACAGAATTTGGCATAACCATAGAAAGGCGTTATTCTCAGAGACATATATAAAACTGAGGTGACTTTGTACTAATGACAAGTTTTTGTGTGACTGACACAGTACGTTTCAAACTGAAACACATCTCGCATCTTGGAACGGAGGAGAAAATTGTTCCCTCATCTTCTCTGCCTTCACTCCCCTCCAGTGTTTCCGCTCAGATAGCAGCAGACAAGAACCTTTAACACAGGCCTTTCACACAGTGAATCTTCATCTTTCTATGCTGAAGATCTGCTTTTCCACAGGTGTTTCCCACTGGGCTCTTCTTAGAGCTGCATTTCCACTAGTTTTTTTTCTCTCAGAGGAAAGGTCAGGTTATTAAAAAAACCAACAAAAACAAACCCAAAAAACCTTAAAATTGATATCAGTCCAGAATTTCCCTGTGTGGAAATCATTAGGTAAAACCTGTTTGCAATCAGAATGGATGCCTTTAGAGGATGGGGATTGGATTCAGATGCCTTCTACCCATTAGCCGTATTTCACTACTGTTTAAGCTACTATCAGCTACCCAGTACAGCTATCCAGATATATATCTTTTATTTGGATTCAACTTTCTGAACTCCCTTGTCATAGGAATAAGAACAACCATTTTAGTTAGGTACAAACCAGTAGGAAGAAAGCTCGTGTTCCAGTCCCAGTTTCTGAGCTGTCAGTGCATATGCTGCCGAATCTCAGGACCAGCTTATTTGTAGCTCAATAAAACTGCTTTACTAGGCACACTTTCCTGAGGAAGAACATTAAAACTGAAATAAATATCTTTAAATCTGAAGAAACACATATATTATTTTGGACATCTATAACATATCTTTTACATTACAGCAATATTTGTGTATGCACATGCACGTATATGAATAAATAAATAAATACTCAATATACATAGTCTACCCATATAGTAGATGTTCATTTATAGCTTGGGCATATACTGTATTTCCATCTTCAGAAAAGAGCACTGGGAAAGCTGTTAGCATGGTGACAAACACACAGTATTTCTTCACGTATTGCCAGATCTTCATTTCATTTCAAAAGGAAATTACTATTAGAAGAAAAAAAAATGTTCAGCTGGGACTGGAACGAATACATCTGCAAAAGTACAACTGATGTGCAACTCTCAATATGAAAGTACTCTACCAAACCTCTCCCAGATGTCAAGTAAGCATGTAGAACCACAGCAGCACATTGTCCACGCAACCCATGTTCCAATCCTCCCACTACAGGAAACCTTCCACTAGATCAGGTTTCTTAAAGCCCCATCCAACCTGGCCTAGGGATGGGGTATCCACAACTTCTCTTGGCAATGTGTGCAAGTGTCTAACTACCCTTACACTAGAAAATTTATTCTGTATCTCTAATCTAAACCTACTCTCATTTAAAATCCATTACCCCTTGCCTTATCTCCATATGCCCTTGAAAAAATATTCAAGCTTTCTTGAAGGCCCTCTTTAAGCACTGGAAGGTGGCTTTAACATCTCCCCGGAGCCTTCTCTTCTCCAGGCTGAACAGCTCCAACTCTCTCAGCCTATCTGGAGAAGTGCTCCAGCCATCTGAGCATCTTTGTGGCCTCCTCTGGATTCAAACTTACTGTTTTGGACAGCATTAGCATCACGTCCTTTTGAATTTTTTTTTCTGAGAAAGAGAAGAACATCAAGATATATAGAATACTATCCTTCAAATTTAAACAGAAACACAGATTTCCTACCTTATGTAGAGAAGAAAGCGGTCTGGACCTGTGTCAGGTCTGAACTCTGTCAACAATTCCCTAAGGGGTCACAACTGAATAGACTTCATTTGTCTGACAAGAAAGGACTTCATTTTGGAGAAACCTTTCAAGGCTTCTGTCCAGGAGAGTTATGGAAAAAAAAATGCTACATTGTTCAATTGTAATTGGCATTTTTTTGTGATACATCAGTAAATATGTGGTATATGATTATACCTCCCAGCACATCTCATCTAGACCCTGCCTCTCTTCTTCAATTTAACAGAACCTCTTTTTTTTTAGTAATCACAGTTAAAAACACTGAGTGGGAAAAAAACACTGAGTGGGAAGAGCTCATTTTTGAGTTTACAAATATAAGCAGTCAAGAAGGTCTTTATGGAGGAAAAAGAAGAAAATAAAAGTGTTTGTCAGTGCTTCTTCATCAGCAGAAAAGGAGCAGATGTCAGCCTGCTGGAATTCAGAATTTAGATGAGCTGTGAGGCCACACTTCTGCTACCCTGCATCTGGTTTGGAAACAAAGAACAACCTGTCTTTCGTTGCTCTCATCTTGTAAGTACAACTACCGCATAGGTAATTAACACTCCATGATAAGGGCTTAGTTTTGCATATCTTCATTTCCACTGACTCTTCCACAGTGTAAGTCTTCCCACTTGCAATTAAAACAAATGCTATGCAGAGGAGAGGAAGCCTGGATTTTCTGATGTTGAGGGAGAGTGAGATACATTTATTTTTTCAGTTCATTTCCTGGAGAACACATCCATAGTATATAATACTTGAAATGTATTTTTTAATCCTATCTTTAAAAGAGGAAAAGTGCTTCTTCCCTTTCTCTCTAAAATGTTTAGAGATTAACTGAATCTGTGAAGTACACGGTAACTAAGAGCAGTAATTTTAAGGTATCATAGAATCATAGAATGGCCTGGGTTGGAAAGGACCTAAAAATCCTGTATTTCCAGCCCCCCTGCCATGGACAGGAGCACCTTTCCCTCAGACCAAGTTGTTCAGAGCTCCATCCAACCTGTCCTTAAACACCTCCAGGGACGGGGCATCCACAGCTTCTTTGGGCAACCTGTTCCAGTGCCTCACCACCCTCATAGTAAAATTTTTTTTCCTAATATCTAATCTAAATCTACTCTCTTTCAGCTTGAAGCCAGTACCCCTCATCCTGTCACATATTGGTGCTCTATACTGAGAGCAGTATTATTCTATTTTTTTATTATTTTTATTATTATTTCTGTTTATAGTACAGGTTCAGTTGTGCTGCCTATAAACTGATCAGTAGAGATTCATCTCCACAAGGGAGGGAATGAGATTTCTCTTGCTCTTTGCTCATTTGCAACGACTTCCAGGCACAGAAGTCATTCAGCACTGCCGTGTAAAGGCCCCGTGGTGAACACTGGTTTTCATGGGTGGCAAAGAGATAGAGGGGACAGACTCTTGTCCTCCCTAGCTTGAACATCACACAGGGTCAAGACAACCTGAACTTCTATGATTTCAGCCCATGAACTCGTCTGTGAACGAAAGCTTATGAACTCCTAAATTCAGGCAAGACAGATTCATTAAGGCATCACAGTCCATAAGATAAAGTAAAAAAAAAATCATAGCCCTGTGATTGTTCTATATTTTAGCCCTCATGTCCAGTTGTTTTCCTCTGCTATTTTAGGAAGTGAATCCAAATACATAGAGATCTTACAATCTTGTAAATTGCTTCTTAACAACTAGTATGTAGACTTTTTTTAAAATATATTTACACACAAAAATGTTTAGAAAATCGAAAAAATCCTACTGAGACAGTTTAACCAAAGTTTCCCAGTTGTGTATTTGCTTTATTTCAGTTCCAGTATTTCACAGTCCTTTTCTGTTAACTGTCAAGTGAAAGATAAGGTTGTCATACTGTCTGAATAACAAAAGAAATACAATTTTCCTACACTAAAGTGTACTGGCCTTGTGCCACTGTTAAAATTAAATTTGTCCAATACCAGTTAGTTGCAGCAAACATTTTTATGGAAATAGTTGGCAAAGGAAAGAGACCTTTCTGGGTTTTTTTGTTGCTCCATTTCTCTGAAACAATGGGAAGAATTGATATTGCCTATTCAGTATAGAAGACAGGCTGTCAAGTAAAGCAAGACAAATGTGATGTCTTGACTGATTATTTCCTTAGATACTAAATCAATGAGCTTATTATCACAGCAATTACATTACTAATGTAAACAGATGTTATATGTAGAAGAATGGTTAATAATAAAGTAGGCAGAGTGTACTTCTTTCTGTTACACAAAAAAAAATATTTCAAACTTATTATATAGCAAATAACACTCAATTGTCAGTTCATATGTATCAGTTAACTGAATATATGCTGTATCACATGATTTTACATGTAAGAGAGATGTACTGTAAAGATGTACATAATTAACATTTAACTTCTGTAACGTTTATTGCCAAAATTAATGTTCTTATCTATACCAATCAGTAATAAAATTCAGGGGTTCCGAAATAAAAAAGAAGTACTACAGTTCTGTTCACAAATTAACTGCCAATTTTCTTAATACAGCTTGTTATTTAGTTTATAATGAAATCAAAGAAAAAAAAGCAATATCCTGTACAATGACTATTTTCATATAACTCAACTTGAACTTCCCATCTATTCTTCTATTTCATAAATAGTTATATATAAATTTCTAAAGCCTTCTCAGCTCTGGTCATTGTACGTGTGCTTTCGAGATATCTAGTATGTATAAAATAAATCATTATAAATACATTATAAAACACTATTTATAATGCCATGTCTTTTTAGCAGAAGGTAGTTCCTACCTATGAAACAATTCAATCAGCTCTTAAGCTTTCTGAATACAGGTGGGTATTCAGGATATGCATTGTATTAATCCAAAAAAGTAATGAGGAATCAAAGTTAATTGGTATATGAGTTCTATAAGAAAGGACCATTAACCAGTATTTAACCTAATGGCAGGACACTTCGACACCATCCTGTGGTCTTTTAAGTTGAAGGAGTCTAGCAAGTACTAATAATGAAAATATGGAGCTAATCTAGATATAACAGAGATCATGTTAGAAAACTTGTCAGAAAACATTGTTTCACCGAGAGCAAAACTTTTAACGGGATGCTGATCACAAAGCTCTCACTACAGAGTTTTAACTCCACTGAATGCGAACAGTGAAAAACTTCAAAAATATTTTTTTCCCCAGATTGGATTAAAAACAAGCAGCAGATAACAAATCCTGCAATTTCTCGTTTCATCACTGTTATTGTATATATGACAGTGAAAGAAGCAGTCATATTCCTCCATGTTTTCCTATTTCATGAACGCTTCCTACTTATCATCATGCTAAACTAAAACCCCAGTTATTTTCTAAGGCATTTTCGAAGCAGCAAGATCTGTTTTGAGTCATTTAGAAAGGCTCTTTAGGAAAACTGTGCTCTCTATTTTCTATAAAAATCTGAGTACTAATCAAAAATAACCAAAAAAAGAGAAACATTTCCTCAAAGATATAAGTTAAGTGAACTATGAATTTGAATACCAAGAATGAGTCAAAAGTTCCTACTCCCTGTTGTAGCCATTGGACATTTTTCTCTGTGAGCACTGCAAGAGTTTATTTTCATGAGATCTTGTAATGTTGGGATATTTGCATTTTACACATCCATTTTATGTATACGTATTCATGTGTACCAACAACCTCAAAGTGCATTTTTCTGGTCTGACACCTGATTCTGTACCACTGGAGAGAGAAGTACCATCACTACTGCACCACTGAGAAGAGTGGGTGCAGGATTAACCTCTCAGCAACAATACACTCAAAATCTGCATTTACAGGCAGATTTTTAGTCTTGTCACCCAACTGACAAAATACATTTTCCCTGCAAACAGTCAAAATCATTTCTCCTTTGTGGAGACTGATTTCCATGACAGATATCAGTCACAGTTGTTTATGGTTATATGCATATTTTGTGGTAACTATTATTAGTTGTAGTTTTTCAGTCAAAAATAAACCGCTTTTGCTAAAGTTTAAAAAATTTCTCTGTAAAAAAAGATAGAGATCAAGAAGAAGATGTTGATAAATTGCAGTCTGGTTATGGAATATCTAATACAGACAAAATAGCCTTAAATTGACAAATAAGAAAAACTACAAATGTACTTATTTTTATTAATGAAAAAAACCAACAACTTGGTAGACCTGTGAAAACATCAGGGAAATTTCAGGTAAAAGACTCCATCAAAGGTTACTCAGAGACCACTTGCAATTAAAGAGAAAATAATCTGCAGAAGTTCAAAATTCATGAAGACTTCTCTATGCAATAAATAAATCTTCTACAATCTAATTTGCATTTAATATGTGTGCCAGAAATAGTGCAGATATATCTTTTTTAATATCTGTTAGCTTTGGTACATAGTACGGTTCTCTGTCTTCAGAGAACTTCACTCCCTCCTGCAAAATTTAATTCTCTTGTTTTTGAAATACTAGAGCAAAACAGCTACTTTTTAAAGATTTTTTTTATGAAAGGAAATATGTCTTTGTTTAAAACCACAAACTAGACATATCATTAGTTATGGTGTCTTTTCTCTGTGACTGAATAACTCATTGGCTTTCCAGACAGTGGTTTCTATTGCTTGGTTTCACTGCCCATCCAGAACACCAGGTGAGTCTTCAGTTGCCCAGTTTACTCAGAAAATAATAAGTTTTGCTCAGATTACGAGGGAAATACTGTTGTGATATTTACCTGTCACCTTCTTTTAAAATTAAGTGTAATTTGAAGTGAAAATGGGAAGGGAAGGAAAGGTTTGGGAAGGGAAGGTTTGGGAAGGGAAGGTTTGGGAAGGTTTGGGAAGGGAAGGGAAGGTTTGGGAAGGGAAGGGAAGGTTTGGGAAGGGAAGGGAAGGTTTGGGAAGGGAAGGGAAGGT